>NC_050575.1:178754224-179068152 GCF_011100635.1 Trichosurus vulpecula | reverse complement strand
GGCCCAGTTGGATTGAATATAGAGGGACCAAGGGTGCTGGGCTGAAACATTCCAAGCCTCCAGCAGAGGGAGCAGTGCTTTGCTAGGTTCCTCTATTCTGCAGAATGTGGATTAGGTGATAGAGGTTTAGAAACTACACAGGGTTGGGTGGGGAGATGTGCTAGGCACGGGCCCAGGAAATGAGCCTTTGGTACAGAGGGTGGGGGCTGAACAAAGAAGCTACCACTTTAGAAGACATGTTACAACTGTCCCGAAGCTGGCTGGCAGGTCCAGAGCCTCCATCCAGCAGAGTGAAGAGGAAGATAAACTAGCAGCAAGAGAAGCAGCACTGTGATCGTGGGGCCTGAAAGAGACCAGTCGAGTTTGCCTGAAAGTAAGTGCTGCATAGGCTTTTGGGTTCTATAAGAAAAGGCCTCTGGAGCCATTGGGAAGCAAAGGGGAGTTGGATCCCAGTGAGCCAGTTCCAACCATGTGCCCAAGGAGGGGACAATTAGAAAATACACTTGGTATAGAAGCTATCCCACTTAGTACTTGATGAACTTATGGTTCAAGTCAGCTAAACGTTTTCATCACCCTAAATACCAGGGTATGGATAGTACCAGATGAGCAGAGCCAATCACTTTCCAACTGTAGGGAGGGAAGAAGCAACGCCTAAAAGTTGTATATGGAGCTGAAAGGTCAAAGCCATGTGATTGCTTTCCTAGGAATTTGGGGGAGTACATCCTCCCCAGCCCTTTACTGACTCTCCAAGCAAAAACACCTTTACCAGTTTTGAGGGTGGTAACTGAAATGTCCTAGTATTGAAATCTTTTGAGAGAATTCGCCAAGTTCAGTAATTAGGCACTTCCATCCCGCTTCTTGGCCTCTTCCCTGTCACGTCACTCACTCCCCGCTAGGAACCCTGTTCTGGTAAGGGGGAGTTGCTTTCTGGATTTTAGGTCAAAGCCAGAAAATACTTTGTTCCCATTGTTGAGTTAGGAGAAGGAACCTCACCACCCTCACATCACTTCTTAAACCTTGGGGGTATGGGGTCATCAGGCAGGAAGCTGAAAAGCAGATGGTTGTATGAACGGGCTTCTCTCGCTGCCCTGTTAGGATTGCTAACAGGGAGGGGCCTCAAGCTGAAGCTCAGGATGAGGTAGCCTGCAGATCCCCCCTCTTAGCCCTGTTGCTTTCCTTGATCCCTCCATGAGATCCATTCTTCTTTATGTGTAGCTCCCTGGCCTCAGGGTTCTGAAGTTGCCAAGGCATTTTGAAGGGTGGAGAGGATGGCAGTTTCCCTCCTTTTCCAGCAGTTGGGCTTAGTGGCAGCAATAGCTGATGCCTTTCAAGGGCTTCCTCACCATTGGCCTTCTAAAGTAAATGTATTCTCATCAGAAATACTCTGGCTACACAGTTCACATGGAAGCAACGGTCAACTTCACCACTTCTTCCACCACCATCATTCCTTCCCTCTCCTTTTGCTTTCCCATTACCCCAGACAAAAAATAAGTTATAGCAGGATCTGAGATTAATGGGGCTGACCTTGGTGAACTTAGAATGATAAAATCACCTTCACCTCAGTAAGGTCTACAGGCTTTGTGGTTTGTGGGGTCAGTATGGCATGCTTGTTTGTGGTTTGGGGTGGAAACCACAACTGATTCCAGGTCAACAGGGCTTGAAATCTCCCAGGTATAATTGTTGGGGTGGGGGGAATGGAGGCTCTTTGGGGCTGTGTGGTGGGTGAGCCAATCTCACTCCTCCCCACCCCCATCTCCCACCCCCAGGGTTCCCTGAGCTTTGGTGAACCTTGGTGTAGCAGGAGTCTTTGCCATGGGGAGAAGCCTTTAGGAGAAAGATGTACCCCCCGGCTCTGTTTGACATTGTGGGGAAGCAGTTTCAGGAACACAGCTAGGCTAAACCCGACTAGAGTTTTCCTAGGCTGGGAGTGCCTCATGTAGCAACCTGATGGACTTCTGCTTGGATATAAATGGAAGTCATATGTAGATCAGTAAGGATGGCTTTTTAAGGCACCAGCTCAGACACTGTTAGCAACTCATCTACATCAGACCACAGGCAGTGGGGGAAGGGGGGCCCGAGAAGCCTTCTGGTTTCCTGTTTGCTGAGTCAGAGCATCCCCTCCCTCAGCATCCCACCATCTGCTCTTGGAGGGGGTGGGGAAGGAGTTGTATCCTTCAGAGATTCAAATTAGTATTTTCTAATTCCATTACAACTATACCATAGTTCCTGACCTGGTCCCTTCTCCACAGGCCAGAGTGCAACAGCTCCCTGCATGGCAGTGGTTCAGACTGCACCTGAGCCCCAACCCCCTCCAGCCCTTTGGGTCCTGAGCTGCCTGGCCTTGGTACTTATGCTTTGTGCCTTGTGTACCACCTGTCACAGGTATGTCTGTCCCTCTGCCACCCAGCACTTAAAGTGACTGTCATCCCAGCAGAGATTCAGTTCAATTAATCATACACACATAGGGCCTGTTGTAGGTGACGGGGAGGAGCCAGTGAGGAAGCTCTATGGGAACTCAGGCTGCTTGAAGAGTTGAGACTTGAGGAAGCAATAGAATAAGGTGCTAAATTCGGGGCACAACATATGAAAGAAGATAGAGCTTTGGTTGAGGGGATAGAGAGCTGCATGAGCTGAGGTATCCTGCACCCAACCTTTCTTCAGGGACAGAGATGTGACTTGAGCTGGTCTTGAAGGATGGCTATTATTTCAGAGCAGGGAATGGGGGAAGGAAAGTGTGGCAGAGAGGAAAATTGATGTAGCAAAAAGAACAATGAACTTGAAATCAGACGGCCCAGTTCAACACCTTTGACTATTAAAGTCACTTCTCTCCCTCCACCCACACTGGCCTCACTTCCCCCATCCATATGAAGAGAATTAGGTAATGGTTTCTAGGGTCCCTTCCAGCCCTAACATTACTGTGATCTTACTCAGTTTTCTGTAAAATGAAAGGGTTAAACTATTGAGGATTGCTAAGTTTTTTTCAAGCTGAGTACTGTGACCTCATGTCCCGACTCACAGCCCATCGTGAGGCATGCACTTTACAGATTTGCAAAGCACCCTAGAAATAGGAACTGTGATGTTGCTCCACAGAACAAAATGGGAATGAGAGATAGTGACAGAGAGAAGGAGGAAGAGGAGAAAGGGGGTGGGGAGAGACAAAGAGAGGTTAGAAGGGAGAAAAAGAGAGCTAAAAGCAGTATAAAATGATGTATATTCTGGGATAGTGAGACATGAGGCTAGGAAAGTGTCAGTTGAGCCAGAATGGTGAGGGCTTGACAGGTCAAGGAATTTGGCCTTTATCCTGTGTGCAACCACCAGATGATGAAGCCAGAGTTGTGTGGCAGGAAATATGCAGGATGAATTGAAGCAAGACAGAAAGTGGTGGTTCTAAAACTTTCCACATGACTCTAGGTAAGTAATTTCCCTTCTCTGTACCTGTTTCCTCCTCAGTAAAGTAAATGGGTTGGAAGCTTCTAGATCTTAATATTTTAGGGACAGTAACATGAATGTTGGAGAAACCTGGGTTCAGATCCTGGATTTGATAGTCAACATCAACTTGGGCAGTTTACTTAATTACTCTAAGCCTTAATTTCCTTATTTGTAAAATGGAGATGGTAATGCTTGTTACGCATACCTCAGAGGATCGTGAGGAAAGTGCTGTGCAAACCTGAAAATTTTATAAATTACTATAATCATGATACTGTGACATCAGTCAGGTATGATACTTTGCCCTTAGCCTCCAAGCCCCTCTGGTTTACTTTCTCCCCCTGCCCCTGATCTTTGTGACCAGTGGTAGTGTGGTAGAAGTCCATGGTAACTTGGGGTCTTGGCCCCTGGTGAATAAACCCCTCCCACTCAGGGCCTGAGACTCACTATCAGCAAAGATTAACCACCTTTCCCTCCCCTTCCCCCTTCTGTCCTCCTCCAGGAAGGGTAAAAGAAGGCAGCAGTCTGGGCTGAAGCTAGTGGATGTGGTGAGTGACTTTTGTGGGACAATGCTAGTGTGACATGCCCCACCCCCCCTCCTTTACATGAGCTTTGGACTTCAGGAATATGGCTCGTGGTTGAAATTGGGGGAAGTACTAATTAGATTTCCCTTCCCTCATCCCCTAGTCGTTACTGAGACAGACCCAGCTTCGTTCACTCAGCAAGTCAGACTCCAAACTGCATGAACTCAACCGGGATCCCAGGAACAGTAAAGGTGAGGGATTCTTTGTCCCTTTCAGTTCTAAGTCTTTTCCCTACCCTATCCCCAAGAGGCCAAGGAGATTATCTTCTCCCATTTCCTTCTCTCCACCCCAAGTCCCATTGTCTGTCTCCTAACTTGCTGTCCTTTCCCCTAGCCCAGCGCCCTACCAGCATTGACCTCCTATATCCACGGTGGCCAGGAGGGTTCAGGGCTGACATTCAGATGACCACAGTGCCGCCTGTCTTTCTTCACCGTGAGCTGCCCCAGCCCCCACTTGCTTCAGATTCCTTGGCCCTTGGGTCCACCTATTCCAATGTGAGGCTGGCAGCTGCCCCAAGAGCTCCCCCCAAGTCACAAAGGGGAGAGGAACAGCTGAGGATTTCAGAGAAGTTGGCAGTGGCAGAGTATGCCTGTATACAGAAGAACAAGAAAGGGGCTGAGGTGGAACCCAGCATGACAGGTCGCAGTGATTCAGTCCCTGGGGAGAGAGGAGCTCAGCAACCTGGAAAAGCAGCTGAGGTAAAGTGGGTCTGGAGGGATTGGAGAGCCCTGGGCTGGGGCAATATTGGCAGGGCTTTCCCTTGGGCAGAATAGGCATTGGGGACAGAGTGGGGGTGGCAGTGTCAGTATAGCCCTAGAGTATCTCCCCTTTCTGTTCCCAATTTCTCCTTTCTTTCCTGGTCCCCCCTCCCCCTTCCCCAAACCAAAATATAGACCGAAGAGGCCAGGATCCTCACTGGTATCCAGGTCACTCTGGTTTCTGCATTTTTCCCCAGGTGGAGGTTCTGTATTCCAAGATCAGCAGGTTAGGCCGGAAACCCTTGGAGCCCACCTGGAACAGAGCTCTCTGTAACCAGCTGGACAGAAATACTCAGGCACCCCTAGCGGAGACTGAAAATGAACAGAGCCTTAGTCTGGGGATAAACCCCTCCTACAGGGCTAGCAGTCCCACTTGGGGCAGCGATACAGGAAATGGGCCCACTGAGAATTTTTATGAAAGTATCAGTGAGATGGAGGGGCTTGGTGGGGCACAGACTCATAAGCCCTCTGAAGATTTATGAAAATGGGAATAAAGGCAAAAGGAGTCTAGTTGTGTGTGTATATGCCTGTGATCCTGGGATTGGGGGTGGAGGGACAAGGAGAGAAGGCAGTCTGAGGCTAGGAGCTTCGAAATCTGTTCCCTTCATCCCCTACCATGTTCAGGTGCTCCTTCCTTGGGCTTCTGTTTCTCCCTGAGTGCTTTTTGGATGCAGACCCCTGTATTTGAATATTATGGGACTCGGAGAGAAGGTGCAATCTGAGACAGAGGGCACAGTCTAGGAGACTGTTAATGCGTATGGACCAAATCATGCTGTGGCAATTCAGAGGAGATAAGTGAGGGGTGGGTGTTAGGGAAGGCAAGGGACAAAAGCAAGACAAGAGGTAGAGATGGAATACAGAGACAACATTTAGGAAATTCATGAGGGAACAAAATGGAACACAAGGAAAATGGAACGTTGGAATAAGATATTGGTCAGCTAACAGATCACCCTTCCTGTGCTTGAAAATAGCTTGAAGCCATGAGCTGGGAGGTCCCTCTGTCCTAGAGCCTCAGGATTGGGAACTGACCTCTAGCGAGAATTCATTCTCTGGGGGCTGGTGAACTTTGGCTATTGGAAGGAGAGGGCTAAGAAGCATAGGATTGCCCACAGCTTGCCCGTCCATAGTCCGCCCAGCCCCCACGGTTACGTAAGGTTGTTGAAAATTAACCTGGATAGCATGCCGGGCTGGCCCTAGTGAAAAGAAAAGGTGGGGGATGCTGGAATGGAGGAGGTACTTCATTCTGGGCCACAGGGTCTTAAATCCCGAGAAACACAGGAACCGGGGGTGGGGGGGCAGGTGACCTCCGCACACCTATGTGTGCTCTTCAGCCCCAACCACTACGACCTTTTTATCTCCAGGGTGCCATGTGCCCTATCTTGCCCTGAGGTCTACAAGGCCAGTGAATAGAATTAACGCTACTGTTTTAAATCAGTGTACCGGCTTCCTCATTCCTCTTCAGGGATCCATACCACTAGGCAATCTTGAAACCAGGTCTCAACTTTTGGGTATTCAAAGACTCGGATTCTCAGGAGTTCAGAGGTAGCATCGGAGGGGCACTACGGGAAAGGAAGCCTATGGGATGGATGGGGATGGCAGGGGCGTTCAGCACCCCTCCCCCAAACAGCCCTACACAGACTGTCAGTTTAAAAGTCCTTTGGTGGAACGAGCCCCCTCGGACATCCCAACACCCAGGGCCAGAAGCCCGGCAACGTCGCTCTTGGGAGCCATGTGCGTGCGGGAGATCTCGGAGAAGGCGCGGAGAGGCGGGACGGGGCGGGGACTAAGGGCAACTGTGGCCTCAAGACGCACCTCTAACGCGGGCCTGGATGGGCCAGCTGTCTGTCTAGCCCGCGCCTGGGCTCTGAGCCAGGCGGGCCCGGTGGCACAGAGAGAAATATTTTTCTTAAAGGTCTCGCAGTCTCTCCATATAAAATAACTTGACACATTAGGATAATAGATTACGGATTAGGATAGCATATCCATAGCGCCTAGCGACTGCGTGTACGTGCGGGGGGGAGGGCGCGGGAGGAGTTGAACATCTACCCTCTCAACCCCTCAGCCAGGAATCCGCGCTCCTACAGCCCTCCTTCTATTCAGGATCAAACACTGATACGGAGTAAGGACTCCCGCCCTTCCCGCTCGCTCCCTCCCTCCCTTGCGGAGCTCCTCCTCACAAAATACCGGCCGGGAGCCGGACTCTTGCCCATGGAGCGTAGCCGGAGGCGGGAGCGCGGAAGGAGGGCGGGGTAGGGAAGGAGCGAGTGCAGCGCAACACTCCGTTCTCTCCCCCTCCCCCCCCAGCACCCGGGCCAATGAGAGAGTGAGCCGGCTCCGGGCCACGTTCCATCTCGGAATGTTGATACAGAGCGCTGACCAATGGGAGCGCGCGGCAGGGGGAGGGGAGGTGGGTTGCACGCGCAGCTAGGGAGAGCTAGAGAGCGGGCGCGCGAGGGGGGCGTGGTCCCCTTGTTGCAGACCCGGGAGCGCGGCGAAGCAAGCCACCCGGCCCGGTTCCAGGGCTAGGGGCTTCGCCGGCCTGCCGGCCGGGAAGGAAACAGGGGAGTGGGGTGCACAGTGCGGGCAGGCCGTGGCTAGCCACCCCCTCCCCTGGCACAGCGGCCCGGAGCCGGCCCGGGAGCCCCCTCCATGGAGTCCCAGCGGGCTGTGGCGGCTGATAGTCGGATCTGCTCCCCGCCCCCGGGATTGACGGCTGCGGCCGCGCTTGGCTGCCCGGACTGTCCGCCGGCTAGGGGAATGTGCTGCGGTGTCCTTCCGCCCTGCAAACCGGGCCCCACCGCGGCCCCCGGCCCCGGCCCTGCGGGTAACGCCGTCTACACGGTGCTGGTGGACGAGTCTCTGCTGAGGCGGAAGGCGGGGTCGGCCCCGGCCCCCGGGAGGCCCGGACAGCTGCAGCAGGTAACTGGGCGGGGGGTCGGCGGGCAGGGCGGGGCCGGGGGCCGGGGTGGGGCGCGGGACAGTTCTGGGCCGAGGCCAGCGCTGGCTTCTGGACGTAGGTGGGGTACTGACGGGGTCGGTGCCGGGTCGGTGAGAGGGATCGGAGCGGGGACTCCTCCCGAGAAACTTTCTCTTGCTGCAAAGATGGCGTCGCAGCTGGAGGCGGCTGCAGAAAGTTTGGGCTTCGGGGGGAGGGAGGGAGGGGCGGGGGCCGGGGCTTCGAGGGAGGGAAGCGGGGGGGAGGGGAAGAGACGCTCGCCCCCCCGCCCCCGGCCTCCTCCCTCTGGTCCGGGGCGTGCTGTCAGTCACACCGCCGGGCGCCGGGTGGAAGGCGGGGCGGGCCCGGGCTGCGCGGGCTCGGGCCTGAGGAACTGGGGGAGGCGGTGTCGGAGCTACACTTCCCGCCGGCCCGGGAGAGAGGGGGCGGGGCCGGCGTCCGGGCGGCGCGAGGTGGGGAGGGCACGTGGGGGTGGGCCCTGGGGGAAGGCCCGAGGCGCTCTCTGGGGCGTGGGGGGGGGCCCTCAAACTTCCGGGCCCTGGCACCCCAGCCTATGCTGCCCTGGTGCCAGGCAGAGGGAGGAGGATTCACTTCGAAGGTGTGCCGGGGCCCCGGCCTGCAGCCCCAGGAAGTCCGTGGGAGCCGCGGGAATGGGGTGTAAAAAACCAAAAAGTGTGTGTAGGGGGTGTGAATATGTTGGGGGGGGTGTGTGTGTTGGAGATGAGGAACTCAAGGAACTCTGTGTCTGAAGAGGACTGGACTCTGAAGAAACCCAAGGGGGGAAAATGGGAATCACTGTCACATGTACCATGAAAAAGAGGATCTCCTGCGCTCTTTGCTCCTTTCTGGAACCCCAGAGTTTGGAGGGCTCTTTTCTGGGGCAGATCAGAGGACTTTAAACTTGGGAAGAATGGGGGGGGTGAAGAAGGGAGTGATCTGATGCCATTGCCTCCACTAAGCCAGGCCTGTGTTCTGTCAGCAGGGGGCTATCCATTGCACTGGCCAAGTGGGGCCAGAGGAATTGCTGCCTGGGCAGAAAGCCGAGGATCCATGGGGCCTAGGGAGCTGGGATGAGGCTGGAGACTGGGACCAGAGTGGGCTGCTGCAATCTGCATACATCCCTGTCCCCAGGCAGAGGTGAGAAGCTATCAAGGGGTTGGGAGGCCGACCTCTGACTCCCAAGTCCTCTGCAACTAGGTCTGGCGATTTCCGCTTTTCCCAAACATGAAAAGTTGTTGAGTACACTGTGTCATTCTAGGAAAAAGGGGTGTCTGGTGGGGCACCGGCAGTCTGTGCTGGAAGAGACAGTTACAGTGTTGGCAGGTGTGAGGAATGGCTCATCCTCCAAGGGGAGGCAGAGAGGGAAAGATTCAGCTTTTGGGTTCCAGACCTGTGGGTAGGTCTGTGTCCAGGCTTTTGGGCATAGAATGATGAGGTGTGCTGTCTAGCTAGCTGCCAGATTGGGAGAGGAGTAGTAGAGTGACTTGATTGGGTGACATAATAACTAGCTAACCTCTGGAGGCATTTGGGGGATGGAGGAGAAGTAGGCTGAACAGGGAGAGTGCTGAAGAGTCCAATGGAGAATTTTCTCAGGATAGCTTCTTGATCTGGCTCCTTTCCCATGGTCTGAGGCTTCAGTCCTTTTCTGTGCCCAGTGGGTCACTGAGTTGGGTGCTAAGGAGACAGGAACTCTGTTGGTTTAGTAAACAGCCAGGCTTTGGCCTGAGTTCAGAGGTTGCCCTAAAGCAGAGGTTCTTAACTTGTAGTCCATGAACTTTAAAAAAAAGAAGTTTTTTGGTAATTTTATTTCATTCTGATTGATTTCCTTGGCAGTGCTATGTATTTTCTGCATTTGAAACATTTTGAAAAGGGGTCTGTCCATAGGTTTCACCATACTGCCAAAGCGGTCAATGACACAAAAAAAAATTAAGAAGCTCTTTTCCTAATGGTTTTCTCTGGCTGCTGGGGAAAGCTGGGAGGGATTTGACAGTTCCCTGCCCTAAGATGGATAGAAATCCCTAGGACGGAGAATTCCTCATTTTCACTACTAAACTTAACCCTGTAAGTGCTGTCCTCCATTCTGGGGGAGATGGACAAGGAGAATTGCCTAGTGGGTGGTGGGGGTCACCCCCTTACTGGGTTGAATGAGGGTAGAGGAAAAACGAGGCTCTACCTCTGCACTTGGCAGGTGGACCCTGGCTAAATTCTATGGGGGTGGTGATAGATACCTCTCCACTGGTCACTGATCAGTTTTCCCCCAAGAGGCTGGGGCTGCAGACAGTCCTTCCCACTCCTCACTCCCCTCTTCCGTTTAGGCTGTTTGTTTTCAGTCTCACTATTGCATAACCTGGTTAATGTGTGATTCCTTGAGTTCCGTTCAGTCCAATGGAGTCCTCCCTCCAAGTGAGGAGGCGGGATGGGGGGGATAGACTAGGCTTACAGGAAGGGGGGGGGGGCTCTAGCTGTATTTGAGTGGCTTCAGCTCCTCTCTGGGGCCCAGTGCTCCTGTCTGCGGAATGAGCAGGTTCAGAAATGGATCTGGGTCTGTCTTGTGGCTGTGAGCTTAAGAAATCAGGCCTCAGGGGATAACAGAAATCAGATTCCTACCACCCCAAAAACATCCTCTAAAGGGAGGAGTCTCTAGAGGGGTGACTGAACCACCCTTGTCTCCCCCAACGTGATTGTGATGATTTTAGATCGGCAGCCACAAGGATGGTAGGCGGGTGTAGAGCCCAGTGTGTTTCTACATCATGGGGATGGCATATGCATATGAATGCGTGTGTGCTCGCACGTGTCAGGATGTGCACGTGTGCACCAGGCCATGGCAGGGAGAGAGGAAGGTGAGGGGCAGCCCCTCCCGAAGTTGCTCCTTATTTATCTGCCTTATTCTCCCCTCAAGCTCCGCCTAGGCCTGGGCAGACTTCCCAGCCTGGCCCTGACCCAGATGGTGTGGGCAGACACTGGCCTCTCGGCCCCGCCTCTCCCTGGTGACTGCCACCTTCTTCCAGAGTCCCAGGCAATGGAAGTAACAGATCCTCCCCACCTATAATTTGCAGATGCCCCCCAGGAAAGGCTGGGCTGGATGAAGTCATGGCTGCTGCAGTCCTTACCAGCTTGTCTACTAGCCCCCTGATTTTGGGTCCTCCCTCTGTACCCTTCAGCCCAGGTAATGACTAAGGGAATAGCTGGGGCAGGATGGGGGTGGGGGTGAGAGGGGGTGGGAAAGGTAATAAAGAAGTTCAAGTACAGGCTGGGGTCCCAGCAAGGAGGTACCATTCTAGCCCTATCAGTCTATTCTGGGAGTGATACCCTTTGAGGAGTGGGCACTGTTCTGTCTTGGGATCCCCACCTGATCCTGGGACACAAAATCTTCCTTCCTCTCTTCATTCTCTCTTGCAGAGTCTTGTTGTGATCCTTGGAAAGAGTCTTCTGCTGGACCATCTGGCAGCTACAGCAGCAGCAGCAACAGTGGAGACTGGGGCTGGGACCCCCCCAGTGACCAGTCTTCTCCATCCACACCTTCGCCACCACTGCCCCCTGAAGCTGCCCATTTTCTGTTTGGGGACCCCACACCCCGGAAGAGGAAGGTTAGCAGGCCCAGAGGAGTGGTGGGGGAGGTCGGGAGAGGAGAGAAGAGGTGGGATGGGATGAGGAATAAGTCCCTTAGATCTGACAACATTTTTCCTCCCAGAATTCAGTGAAAGTGATGTTCAAATGTCTGTGGAAGAGCTGTGGGAAAGTGCTGAGCACGTCATCTGGAATACAGAAGCACATCCGAACAGTGCACCTGGGGTATGGTCAGGAGGGTGGTGGGGGGATTGGGGGGGGACTGGTATGGCCTGTGGGGGCAGGACATTCTAGTACCCAAACATGGCACACCTCCCAGGCCAGCATGACTTGGCTCCATCTTCCTGCTTCCAGAAGGCTTGGCCTGGGCATTCCAGGCTGACCTCTGACCCTGTCCCCACTCAGGCGTCGGGCAGAGCCAGATCAAAGTGATGGCGAAGAGGATTTCTACTACACTGAGCTGGACATCAATGTGGACTCACTAACTGATGGCCTGTCTAGCCTGACTCCCATGTCACCCACTTCCTCAGTGCCCCCAGCCTTCCCCAGCTTGGATCTGCCAGTCCCAGCTCCGTCTGAGACCACAGCCATGCCCACCATTCTGAGTTCTGTGGTTCCCACCACTTTGTGCCATGTTCACACCGACCATGCTTACCAGGTACACTGAACAAGTACTTAAGATGTGGCTGTTCTCATACCTTCTTTGGAAAGGGTGGTAGAGGCTAAGCTGATATCTTTTTTCCAGGGCTGTCTGACTCCAGTCCATTCAGCTGGGATATCAGATAAGAGGCCACAACTTCCCCAACCTACAGTCATCAAGCCCCCTGTACCAGCCATGCCCTCTGGCCTCAAACCTACCACAGGCATAAGGTGAGTGTTGGCTGGATCAGGGGAAGGCTTGGTGTGGGAAGGGGGGAGGAGGCCCTCCCTTAGTCCCCAGCTGTAGCTCTTCATAGGATTGTAAAGGACTTGAGAGATCATCTATTCCAAGCCCCCTCTCCTCTTTCCTCCTCTCCGTCATTTACACACAAGGAAAAGAGAGTCAAAGATGTTAGAAGGCTTGCCAAGATTACAGAGGTAGGTTGGGATTTGAATCCAGCTCCTTTGTGCCGTGCTAAATTAGTGTCCTGAGTAATAGGAAATACTTAGTGATAATAGCTCTTGTGTGCTTAGGCCTCAGCTGTGATATGGGAGCCAGGGGCAGCAGATAGCAGTAGTAGCCTTTGGGGAGCCCATGTTCTGTTTGGAGAGAGACACTTCATGAACTTGGAACGATTAGGGAAGGGTGAAAAGCTAAGTTAAAAACTAAACCATATGGTTTAAATAATTTTAAAGGTTCATCTCTGAGGACCAGTAATCAAAGAATCTTTACTTTCATTTCTGTAACAGCAGTTAACATTTACACAATACCTTAAAGTTTGCAAAGTGTTTTTCATGTTTTATGTGATCGTCACAGGAACCCTTTGAGGTAGGTACAGTTGTTGTTATCTTCAATTAATGTGAAACTGATACCAAGAGAAATTATGTGACTTCCCCAGGGTCAAACAGCTTGTAAATAATCTTAGGCAGGATTTGAATTTGGGTCTTCCT
The DNA here is from genome assembly GCF_011100635.1 of Trichosurus vulpecula. Taxonomy (NCBI): domain Eukaryota; kingdom Metazoa; phylum Chordata; class Mammalia; order Diprotodontia; family Phalangeridae; genus Trichosurus; species Trichosurus vulpecula. The sequence goes on along the minus strand of NC_050575.1, from coordinate 179,055,271 downwards.
AACTCCAAGGCTAGCCACTTTCCCAGGCTCCCTCCCTTCTATAATAGAATTTTGAGTTCAAAGCAGTGTCCCAGAAACTGTGTTGGGTAGTATAAGCACTGTTACCGTTCTACAGATGAAGAAATCAAGGCCATGAGAAAGAAAAGTAATTTGCCTCTGATCACATACTAAACAGGTGTTCGAGTCAGGATTTGAATCCAGGCCCTCCTGACTTGAAGCAGCCTTTCCACAGCATCTAGTAGTGACTTGGAGGAGACGAGCCTCGCCCTGCAGGATTAGTAGGGCAGGATTGAGGCCAAAGGAGAGGAGAAGGGATTGTGTGTTAGGGTAGCAGAAGCGTATCTCCTAATCGTGATGAATAAAGGTGGATATGTGCGGCTGGAGGCCAGGTTATCAGTTTGGGGAAGAAGGAAGGAGAACTAAATCTGGAGGCCTTGCTGCCTCAGAGTTGGTACCCAAATAGTCCTGTGAATTTCGCTGTGTGGGGAAGGTGAGGAAGAGATCCAGGGCCCTCCCTTAGGGTCTTCATACATGGTTCAGCTGAAGGTGGGCCCAGAGGAGAGACCAAGATTGTTCATGTGGTTGTGTAGACAGGGAAGCCTGTCTCCACCTAGGACCAAGCTTCAGGGAAACCTTGGGGTTCGGGAGCCTCAACTTGCCCCATCCTTCCTCAGGAAGCCTCGGGGTGAAGCCAAGAAGTGCCGGAAGGTGTATGGGATGGAAAACCGGGACATGTGGTGCACGGCCTGTCGCTGGAAGAAGGCCTGTCAGCGGTTCCTCGATTGAAGCCCAGCTTGATCCAGCCCTACCCCTAACCCCATTTCTTGCACAGTTTGCACTGCAGGTGCCTTGAAATCCCCGCCCTGTCTGGGAAGCTGTTCCCTTCTCTCATGACTTGGGGGCAGCTCTTCTCCCCAGCCCCTATGGGGTCTCCAGAAGGCCCGTCCTCCAGCTGAGGATAGGTGGCACAGCCTCTGAACTCGGCCCCCCTTGCTTTTTTAAAAAAGGAAATAAGCTATTGTCCTCTTACCCCTCCCCTCCTGTCACCAAAGGGCAGGTGGATCGGAGGTGGTGCCCCGAGACGATTCTTTCTCCCTCCCTTACCTCCCCCTGCCGCGTTTGCACGTGTGGGCGGGACGTATGTGACAACTCAAAAGTGCCTGAGGAAACCAGCAGTTTGCACTAAAACGCCGAGGGTCGCGGCCGGCCCCTTTCCCACCCTTTTTCTGGACTGCACGTGCAGTGGGGGGCCGCGAAGCTGTGGACCCTGGTGAAAGGAGCCTGAGCCTATCTCCAGCAGTCGCCCTGCCTGCGTGTGGCCATGATCATCTTTCGCTTTAGGGGCAGGAGGGGCTTCCCTTTGCCCCCGTGTACGTGTGTGTCGTGTCGTGTCGTGTGTCTGGTCTGTGTAGTGTGTCAGACTCGCTGGTGCCTGTCCCTTCGGAAGGGAATTTCTGGGTCTCCCAAGAGATGGACTTTGCGAAAGTAGGCGGTGTACGCGTAGGCGAGGAAGGCAAAGCCGTTTTTAAAGATTTTACACCTTCGCGCGGGCGACTCGAGGAGGTGCGAGGAGGCGGGGGTCTGGCCACACCTCTGCTGCTGGGGCTCCGCCTCCTCTGCCTCTCCCCCTGGACCTGAGGCCGGGGCGGGGCGGGAGGGCACAGCTGCTTCACGCCCACGGCCCCAGGGGTTCCAGCTGTGCACTCCGCCCCCGCTCGGAGCCTCCGGCGCCGGCTCCGGTCCCGGGGAGGGACTAGTTGCGGGGGCCGAAGCTGGCCGGCGGCCCCTGGCGTCCAGTCCCCGCCTCCACGAGAGGGACGGTGTCTAATGCACTTTGAAGGGGAGCCCGGAGAGGGCTCCGGTCTCAGTCGGGGCGTCTCTCCCGTGCTCCCTGCCCCCTCGGTGCCGCCCTTTAAGGGGCTCTCGGCCTGGGCCCTAGGATCAGGAATCACATTCCAAACTTCTTTCTTTGCAAACCGGTTTTCTTGAAACTTTCTCCTGCTAAACTAACGATGTTAGGTCTTCACTGAGTGTTTGAAGGGAAAGAAAATTGCACTGTCCGCGGGGTCCCCTCCGGCTCCTGTTCTTGGCCGGGCTGGCGGGGGTGGAGTCGCGCGGACACTGTACCATGTAGGAGAAGCTCAGGTCTCTCGCTTTTGGCCCTCTTTTACACAACTGTATCAGGGCGAGAAAAGAAAGTAAAGTGTTTTCGGTGTTTTTTTTTTCCAGAAGTTGTGTGGGTTTCGGGTTTTTTTCGCACAAAAATAGGAGGGGGGCAGGGGGTGAAGCGTATGGCTGGGGCTGGTCACGTGCGAGTGTTTGTGCCCCGCCCAGGGCCCCCAGCCTAGGAGCGCGGCCCTTGGCTTCCCTCTGCTGGTCGGCTCTGCGTAGTCTGCAACTTGGTTGCTGGTTGCTGGTTGGGGTTGCTGGTTGCAGGCTGCGCGTTCCAAGGAATACTCGGGTGTCCCGCACCCCCCATTTAATGGAGTTTAATGGTTCGGGATAAGCCGGTGGCGGGAGACCCAGGACCTATGCTGAACGGGGATGACTACCACATTCCTATCTTGAATACTGGTTAAGTGATAACTTCCACTTGTTCAGCTCATCCATAATTTTAAAGGACGACCATTCTATTGAGCACACGGTATTGCCGTAGAGCCGAGGCTCAGTCCTTCAGTCATCCGTGGCCACTCCATATGCCCCGAGGGACCAGGGACAGAAGGATATTCTATAAGACGGTGTGCTTGTTCTCCTGGCCTTTGGACCATCCCGCAATCTTTATTAAATACTGAGTTTAGCAAAGAAGGTAAGATGAACGGACATCCAAGGAATTCAAAGGCTAGAGTTGGACAAGTCTGATCCTTTAAGCTTAGAGAACTGAAGAGATTCTCTAACACGGTCCACCACATTTAGTACTTAAGAAACCGAAGGAAAGGAGTGAACACTTATTTTGGGCTAGAAAGTCCCCCTTTGAAAAGCGGAACCTGAGTAAACTTCCGGGTGAAGACATGAGACTAGATTTTAGAGGTCACCCCTTCTAAATCCCTCATTTAACAGATGAGGGACCTGTCTGGAGAGATAAGATTTACTAAAAGTCATAAAGGGGCAGAGGTAAGATTCAAACCCAGGCCTTTTGGCTGCAAATACAGCACTCCCCTGAATGTGGGTATATTTTATTAGCCGTATGCACAGAGATGTTAATTAAATCCATGGGAGCTAGCGAAATCACTAAGGTTAGAGAAGAGGTCCCAGGACGGAGCTTTAAGGGACACTCACTTTTAGGGTGAGGAAATGGATTATAACCTAGCAATAGAAGACTGAATAGTCAGAGACGAAAGCTATGATATGCGTAGGAAAAATCTCACTATATTTATGGCTTTGTCACTGCCGCTGCTGCCGCCTTCTCCTCCACCTCCCCTCTCTCTCTCCTCAACTTTTCCAAGTCCTCTCCTCTCCCCACCCTGGCCCCTCCTTCCTCCACTCCACCTTCCCTTTCCTCCTACCACTAGATGGCATTCTCTCCTTTCGAAGCTCTGCTGGGAAAGACATTCCTCTAAGAGTCCAAGATCAGAAATTTGCAAACCCTTTGGCTCTAGCCTGAGTTTGGGGTCCCTTTCCTCTTGTTTACTCGTGGGGATTTAGACCAGTGGGTTTCTAGAATATCAGAGAACAGTCAAAGCCAATAAACTCAGACAAGTTTGTTTGGTTTTTTTTTAGCAGCAATTTCCTGATTTATTGAAACTGATCCATTTTGCAAGTAATGTCTAAGCTAATCCCATCACATAAAGTAAATAGAATTTCTAGGCACACCTTTGGCATGCCTACACAGACAAGAAACTGTGAGATCAACTAGAAAATAAAGTCATATTTACCTGTACTACAGTTACAGAAAATCAGTACAACACACAGTCATGTTTTCCCACTGACTTCTGGTTACTAAAATCTTTCCCCCCAATATTAAACACATCTCCAATACAAACACAGGTTTATAATAATTAATATAAAGTCGGTATAATATAGAATATTCCCAGCAAAAAATCAATAATCTTCAAACACTTCAAACACTGCCCTTTTTGTCTCTTGTTTGACAACAGGTTGAAAGCAGGTTGAAAAAATAAATATATATGAAAAGCATACGCACAGCACTCTCACTACAGTTGGTTCTAAAAAGGGCAGCATCTCAAACACAATATAGGATAGATTTAAAAGTAAAAAGAACCATCAGTATGGCTTTAAGAGTTGCACATGTCACAAAATGAGCTAAAACAAGATTATCTTTAATAATATTGCAAAAAATTCCAGTTTTTGCATTTTTCTTGGAGTTTTCTTTTAAAAAGGAAGATGTGCAAAATTGGAAGCATTAAGGTGTGTCTTTTTAGCCGAGGTCCTAGTGAAAGATGGCAGTGTTCTGACTGTATCCTATAACCCAGAGAGAGAGAGCCCAAATATACAACTTTGTCAGGATCCAGAGTTTGATACATAAATCATATAGTTTAAAAAAAAAAAAGACGACCTTCAAATATTTTCCATTTCAGAAACACAAAAAAAGCAATTAAAAAAAATACAAATTGTGAAATGTAATCTACACTGTTTTCCTTTTCATAAAAAAATATTTCTTTATTAGCTTAAACATTGATTTTAAAAAAAGGTCAGTCACTTAAAAAAAAATTCATTACATAATGTCCCTTCTCCCCTCCTAGGCCTCCCTATGTTGAGTTCATACCTTGCATTTTAAAATTCAAAGAGTATACCAAATAGGAAACTGCATATATTAGTCACTGATTAGTATCCAAAAAACACTTTAAGGGTACTTGGCAGAGGGGAAATCCAGAACCTAAATTTACCTGTACGCTATTCTTAAAAAAAGGGGGGGGGGGAACCTTTCATACAGTACGGCACAAACGGCTAACCCGAGAGACAGGTTACTACTAAGGGCAGTTTGGAGAGAATCAGCAGTATTTAAAAAAAAAAAAAACAAACCACAACAAAGCAAAGTATCCTGAGCTTGGAGAGACACAAAGAATCGGAGCTAGAGAAGAATTCCTCAGCTATGTGCAAAGCGACCACCAGAAAATGAGGCAGTCCTCAGCCGTCATATTTTATCAAAAGGTGGTTAGAGCAGACCCTAACCTGAAAGAGACTGGGAAATTGATATAAAACTGAGAAGGCTGAACCAGGAAATTCCCATTGGTAGCAAAGGTCTTGTTTCCAAATGTATTTTCTAAGAAACTAAGTCTGTATTTAGAAAAGCAGTTAAAAAAGGGACCTTTCAATGAAAGGTTCAAAGTTCTCAGAGAGGTACAAAAGGTGAGATGTGATTAAATTTCTTGAGTTCAAGCCAAACGAGAGAAGAAAAAATTAGCTTAGTACTAAGACTATTCCTGGTAAATAGGGAAAGAAACTAAGCCCTTCAAAGAAATTTCAAAAACAAAAGCAAAAACACAACACCAGTTCAAACCCAGAGCAAGAGAAGAAGCAGCAGCAAGTTAGATGCCAAGAGTTCAGGCCATGGAGCCCTGGCTCCTTTCATTCCATATTCCTGTTGATAGAAAAATCTTCAGTCTCCATTTTTCTTCACAGACTCTAGTTTGAGTAAAGGACAGCAGAATTTCCAACTAAGTGATGTTTACATTCCTAATTAAAGCAGCTGATAAAGTTGTATAGAGAGTACCCTCTTCTACTTTATAGAAACTATTACTGATTTTACATAAAAAATACCCAGGATTTCTGCCCTATGGGGTAATATTTTAGAAAGTGATACCTGAATTCTTTGCATTTCCAAATCTGCACACCTCCATCAAAAACAACGCACTTAAAGTCTATATCACATATCAGAATGATTTATTTGGTTTATATGCTCAGTGTGTATGTCAGTAATCTAGAAGCATGTGCTATATCATTTTATCATTATAACTATAACAAGTTAGCCTTTTTGTGGGTTTTCTCTCTCTCTCTCTCTCTCTTTTGCTTCCTTTGCCTAAAGAGCATAGAAGTGGCACAATTAGAACAGGTTTGTACTGTCCATGGAAAAAAAGACAAAGCAATATAAAACACTTCTAAATGAACACAAAGTAAAGCTCAGCACCCCCAAAAGTCTTCATACAAAATCAAGTTCACCCTAGAGAGGAAGGGGACAAAAGTCAGCCTAGGATCCAACTTTTATCCCTTAAAACACAATAGCTTAAGGTAGTAAATTTCTACACTGAAGTCAAGGTGGATGAAAGCTGTGGAATGTCTTAGAAACCGAAGTGTTTTTAAAAATAGCTTTAATATAGAAAAAGCCACGATATAGCCATTTTTAAAAGTACTGTTTGCATTGGTCTGGATGCAACAAATGTCCTCTAGAAGAATAGGGAAAAGGAAGTTGTACTTAGAAGATCCCAGGCAAACAGTGCCATTCAGAGCTGCTTTTTTGCAGCTCAGGAGACCAAGAAGCACTGGGCTTGGGCTGAGTTGGAACTCTTATACAGTGCACAGGATGAGTGATTGTGTTTTGCACTTAAAAATAAAGCAGAAAGGTGCAATTTGTGGCTTCATTTGAAAAAAAAAATCAGCAATTGGCTTTCAACAGACTAAATGCCAAACAGCTTTGTACAGATTTGTCAAAGAAAAACAGACGACCACAAACATAACAGTTTGATATGCCTACTACAAACATCATTCCTTGACTACTTAAAAAAACGTGGTTACCCATTTTGGAAGGTTTAAGCAGCAAACTGCAGATAGGTTTGTCAATTCATCGTGTTAGCAGCAATAAAGAAAGCGATCCCAGACTTTGGCTCAGAGTAACAGGGGCTATCAGTAGCAGTGGTTTAGAAGATTGGCCCGTGTGATCCCCTTCCACCAAATTCAACTGACAGCAGCTCTAGCCTGAGTCGGGGGAACTCTTCAGCCCAATAATGCAGGCTTGCTGTGGGTAGAGCCCCAGCATCACACAATGCAAGCTTGCCTGAGGTCCAGAAGGAAGCACGCATAGGAAAACTGATGGACATTTCTTCAAAGAGGAACTAAGAGTGGCTGTGGATTAACTGGGTGGCATGGAGCTGAGGGGAGGAAGCCCAAAGGGCCACTTCTGCAAGTATGGGTGAGGTGGAGATATCCACATTACCCTGCTCACTTGAAAAGAGATGCTTGGCACAAAGCCATCAAAATCCCCAAGCACTATTAGATTGAAAAATCTTCCCCGTGGCCCAAGGAGGAGGCCTATTTTAAATGAGTGAAATTGTGAGATCTTTTGATGCTTTCATAAGCATTTTGCCTCTCCCATTATGGAAAATAGCACCTTTGAATCATTTGGCTTACCGGGTTACACCGGGATTATGGTGGTAGGTTTCAGGATGGCCCCACCGCTGCCATTCATGCTGTGTAAAAACAGTGAGGTCTTCAACCTGGAGTGTTGTTTTGTTTTCAGCACCAAAGCACAGAGGTGAGAGGTTCAGCAGAGCCTTTCTTCCTTGTACAACAGGACACTTATTTTCTGAAACTTGTCAGAGGAAGGCATCAGGCTGAGAAGGGAAAAGTGAGCTGACAACCACATGGAATAAAACTGAGGAAAGTCTTCTCCATTAGACAGAGGGGACATCCAGGGGCTGGAGTCAGGCTCTGCTGGGAAAGAGAGGTTTGGAAGGAACCAAAACTGGCCCCTGAGTAGGCTTATCTGGTTAATAAAGTACCAGGATCAATCTCCTTTGAAGCAAAGAGCTGGAATGGTGCAGGTTAGCAACAAAGGTCAAGATAGACATCCTAGCCATTTTCCTTTCCATTTTTGAAATGTCTTCGATTGGTCAGAATTTGCATATACCTATGAAAGGGAGAGTAGGAGGTAAAGCAGAAAATGGGAACCAGACTCATGTAAACCAAGTGAGTGCTGGCTGATCTTACCCCAAGGCCTGAAATGATTTTGTACATCCTAGGAGATCACACTGTATCTGGAACACAGAGCTAGGTACAGCTATAAACAGTGGGGCTGTTAGCCCCAGGCCCTGGAGAGCCACCCACCCCACCCCCCAACCCTGGAAAACCAAACTTGTGTAGGTGAAACTGTGCTAGCCAAGTTTCCCCACCAAAAAAAAAAAGCCAAAAAAGCGCCAAAAACAATTACTAGAGGTTTGCCTTGCAAAGTGATCACTGAAGGATTGGGGAGGCCATCTGTACTGGTTGGTTTACATGGACTGATAAGCACACTCACTAGTGCTGGAATTTTTATTTATTACTTTGGATAGAAGCCATCCCCTTATCCTCTGGTATTTGATTTAAGGTGGGGAAAGTTTTTTTTTTTAAAGCACATGGCTTTAAAAAAAAATTCCCTCTCCCCACTTCCCACTCCATTCACAAAGCCATTCTCTTCAGAAATAAAGTCACTTGCATGCAATGGATTTGCTTCCATATTGAGGCAAAGGCAGATTTAAGGGGTGAGGGAGAAGAGAAAGAGCCCTAGGAAATAATGGGAAAGAAGCTGGGAAGGTAGGGAGAAGGGATAATAAAATTTGCCACTCAAAGTGGCCTTTACTAATAGCTGAATTAAGCAGTTAAAGGACTTACATTTGTTGAAATAAAACAAAAACAAACAAAACTTACACATGTGGACAACAACAAGGCTTCTTTGCTTTTCCACACTCTCCTTCCTTCTTCCCTCCCTCCCCTACCCCTTGACCCCCAGAGATAGTTCCCTATGAAATCCAGGTAAAATCCTTGTCATGCTCCCCAGAATTCTCGTGTTCCTGGGGAGAGTCAATGTCCTCTTTGTCATCTTCTAAAATCACATCATCCTGGGAAATACCAACATCGTCTTTCCACTTGATTTCATCTTCGTCACCTAATTCCTCGTCACCCTCCACTTTGATGTCATCGGGATCCTCCATATACTGACTTTCTCCAGGATACATTTCATCTGGAGAGCCTTCTCCTCCATTCTGATCCAAGTGGCCAGGAATGCCTCGGCCTGAGCAATCGGTGCATACACCATGGCGGCGGGAACCATGCTTGATTCCCACACTAGCCGCAGACATAAACACTCGGTTACACACTTTGCACACATATTTTTTGTCTTTACTGTGAACCTGGACAAAAAGAAAGGGATGCATAAGTCAGTTCAGGAGGAAGAAAATCCCCACATTGTTTTCTGAAGCAGGGTGTGTTATGAAGAATATAATAGCTCAGAAAATAGTACCTGATTATTTTATAATCCAGGGGACATTAAGCAACATGTTCAAAATTAACAAAAAATATATTCACACATGGCAGTTGAGGTGGCTCAGTGAAAAGAGTGCTGGGCCTAGAGTCAGGAAGACCTGAGTTAAATTCAGCCTCAGACACTTACTGTGTGACCCTGGGCAAGTCTCTTAATCTCTGTTTGCCTCAGTTTCCTCATCTATAAAATGATCTGGAGAAGGAAATGACAAACCACTCTATCTTTGCCAAGAAAACCTCTAATGGCATCATGAAAAGTCAAATACAACTAAAAGACCACAACAACAACAAATTCACACAGAATTATGGATTCCAAATCCCCTAGGCCTGTTCCTTTTACTACTGAATCACTGAGTTTGTTCTGAATCTGTGGTTCATTTAACTTTTTAGTCAGCCTATCAACATGTCTGTCAATTGTACTCAAAGCCAATTCAAATTAACTCATGAGAGCCAATCGTTAAATTTTCAACATGAGCATTTACAAATTTGGAAATGAGCAAATGCTACAAATCAAGGCTCGATTTATTATTTATCATTTCTAGATTTAAGAAAGTGATGGAGAAAATATTAAGAATCCAGATTAAACTTAAAAGTGTATCATGTGTACATTTTTTTTTCTGGAGAGCCAGTTGTTAAAACATTAATTTGCACACTTCTGCCATCAAGGTCAGAGAAATAAAAAAAAAACATAGTCCCTGTCTTCAATCAAGATAGAAAGATAAGAGTAGCACATTTTTAATTAAAATAATTTGCACTTATCAAATTATATCATAAGCAATAAATTCCCAGATAACTTCTTTATACCTATATCTGATATAAGCTAGGCATGCTAAAACCTTCTCTGACATACACTGTTTCCTTTTAGACAATTTACTCTGAATCAACAACCCTTAGTCCTATATGCGACATACCAGATGACAGGGACAGAATATTCAATCAATCAATCAATTAATAAACACTTGTTAATCATCTACTACTTAGCAGGTACGGTGCCAAGTAATGGGGATCCAAATACCAAAAAAAGAACTGATCCCTACTCTCAAGTGGATTATATTTTATCAGGAGAGAAAACCTGTGCAGATATAAGCACAGACAGAATAAACACAAAATAAATTCAAGGTAATTAAATACTGTGTAGATGGAGAGGGAGGGGACTAGTACTGCTGGTATCAGGAAAGGCTTCACATAGAAGATGGGGCCCAAGCTGCGTTCTGAAGGAACAAAAGGATTCAAGGGGGTAGAGGTGAGGAGAAAGTGCACTTCAGGCATGGGAAAGCAAAGGCATGGACATGGAACACTCCATGTAAGGGACAGAGAGAAGGCCAGTGTGGCTAGACTCCAGAGGGAAGTGAGGAAGAGGGAGGCTGGAAAGAGAAGAGGAGACCAGGTTTTGAGAACTTTAAGAGTCAAACAGTGAAGCCTATATTTTATTCAAGAGGCAATAGGGAGTGACTGGAGTTTATTTAGTAAGACAATTACATGGTCAGAACTATACTTGAGGAAAATCAATGGACAGCCAGCAGCTGGAGGATGGATTTGAATGGGGAGAGACTTGAAGCAGGGAGATGAATCAGGGGGCACCACTGTAAAAGACTAGACAATAGCTGATGAAGGCCAGAATCAAGGTGGATGCTGTGTGAGGAGAGATGTTGTTAGAAGGGGTTAAGGTGGTTGAGGGAAAGTGAAAGTGTCAAGGATAGTGCTGAGTTTGGGAACTTGGGAGACTGGATGAAGAGTGGTGCCTCTGACAGAAACAGGAAAGTTTGGAAGACTGGGATTTGCAGGAAAGAGAATGAGTTCTGTTTTGGACATGTTGAGCTTAAGATGAATCTGGGACATCTAGTGTGAAATGGTTAATAGGCAGTTGGTGATGTTGGATTGAAGCTCAGGGGAGAGATTGGGACTGGATATATAGATGTGAGTCATCTATCTAGAGATGATAATTAAATCCATGGAGGCTGTTGGGTTTGTCGAGAGAGAAGGTAGAGAAAAGAGGGCCTGTGAGAGAGCCTTGGGGAACACCCACAGTTACAAGGTGTAATATGGAAGATGATCCAGCAAAGATGACAGGAATTGTCACTTAGGTGGAATCAAAACCAAAAATCCATAGAGGAAAGAATATCCAGAAATTAGGGTAGGTAAAAGATAGATTGGAAATTGGTTGACTAGCCAACCCAAAAGATAAATCATTAATAGTTCCATGGCAGGTAAGAAGAAAGTCTCCATTGGAATGCCTAGGGATGCGCAATGGAATGGAATAAGCATTTATAAAGCACTTACTATGTTCTAGGCACTGTACTAAGCACTTTACAAATATTATCTTATTTGATCCTCACAACAACCCTGTGAGATAAGAGCTATTGTTATCCCTCTTTTTACAGTTGAGGAAACTGAGGCAGAGATTAAGTAATTTGCCAGAGGTCACAGAGCAAGTGTCTGAGGCTAGATTTGAATTTAGGCCCTCCTGACTCTAGGTGCAGCATGGCATCCCCTGCACCACCTAGCTGCCTCTGTTCTTGGTCTTGTGCTATTTCACATTTTTATTAAATATCTAAGGCAAGGTAAAGACAGAATCTCTATCAAAATGGCAGATGACATGAAGCTAGAAGGGATGTTAACACACAAGATTATAGAATCATAAACTTGGAGCCAGATGTTGTCTAGTTGAACTCATTAATCAAATTAAATTTTATTTTAATTTTTTATTTTATTAAAAATTTTCTCATCGCCTTCATTTTAGATGAAGAAAATGAGACCCAGAGAAGGGACATGATCAGCATCACACAGCTAGTAATTAGGAAACATAGGCTTTCAACTGAGATCCTGTCCTCTGACTCCAAATCCAGGACACTTTCCACTACACCAATTTGCCTCCTTAATGATGTAAGGGTTCAAAAACAACTTGGCAGGCTAGAATTTCCGATAGAATAAAATGAAATTTAAGAGGGATAAATATAAAGTCTCACACTTGGGTTCAACAAATCAATTCCAAAAGTTCAAGATTCAGGAAACAAGGTAGTTTGTCTGAAAAAGATCTGGGAATTTTATTAGACTACAAGTTCAATGAGTCAACATGGCAGTGATATGCAGCCAAAAAAAGCCAATTAAATCTTAGGTTGTTTGATGAGAAGCATGGCTTCCAGAAAGAAAGAGATGATAATCCATCCAAACTTTGGCCTCATCAGACCACATATGGGGCATCCTATTGACTTCTAAACATGGCATCTTAGAAAGAACATCAGTAAACTCGTGAGCTATCAGAATGGTTAAGGGCTTTAAGTCTATTCCATATGAGACTCAATTGAAAGAAGAAGGGCTGTTTAACCTGAAGAGAAGGCTTTGGGGGATTTGAGGAGAGCAAAGGGAGACATAATAGGTATTTTCAAGTCCTTGAAAAACTGTGATAAGAAAAAACTAAACTTGCTCTATTTGCTTCCAGAGGGCAGGCCCAAGAACAATGGGGTAGATATTGAAACGGAAAATTTAAGTTTGATATAAGGAAACATTTCCTAACAATTAGAGATATTCAGAAGTGGAAGGAACTGCCTCAGGAAGCAACAGGCTGTCTCTCAAGCAGAGTAGGATGACTACTTATCCAGTGTGTTAGATGGGGATTCTTTTTTGGTTATGGATTAAACTAACTATAATCATTGAGGTCCTTTCCAATTCTAAAATTCTGTGAATTCACTACACTGAAAGTTCCATGAGGGCATAAATTGCTTCAACTCTTAAGTCTATAATCATTTGTCTTATCTAAATTTATCTACATTATACATCTCCCCTAGCACAGAGCTCAGCGTATAGTAATTATTTAATACTTGAATTTAACAAACAAATACTTCAATTAAAACTCACTATAAGGGCCAAGATAGAATATATTCATTAAAATGAGGTTCTACTCACATGTGAATAATTACAAATCACAAGGAAGACTTACTTGGACCTGACCATTTGTGCTCAAATACAACGGAGAGCAAGAATTCCCAAGCAGGAAAAAGGTGAAGGGCTTATATTAAAAATAGCTCTATGTTCAAGCTACAATTAAACCCCAAAGCTTGTCTATCAGCAGGCCTAAAGCCACTCAGAGAACAGAACACAGAATGGTATATGACTGGAGGTTACAGATAACACTGACAAATAGGCTGTCATGCAATTAATTTCTTTTTAACTTGGGGAAGCCAACGTTGTGTTGGGGAAAAATACTAGCCACTTTTTCCCTGCATGAGAAGATAAATGAAAGTAAAACTTTAGGTTGGTAAAAGAATTCTCTGTAAAAAGCATAGGCAGTGTTCATAATAGTGAGGGTCAGTTCAGTACCACCCCATATTCTGCTGCCTTAAGAATATGTTGCTGGAGTCCAGCAATACTGCCAGGTGAGGGAGAGTTAAGCCCCCAAAGGCTTATGATTCATGTTCTCTGCCACAATGAGAACAATCACTTATAATTTAATCTAGATATGGAAGAGACTTGCTGAAGTCATTTGGTACAACCCATGCCTAAGCTGGAATCTCCTACAAAACATCTTTAATAAATGGTCACTTAGCTTCCATGTGAAGATGTTCAGTTAGGGAATTACCACCTGAGGCAGGCTATTCCATTTTAGGATAGTTCTAATTATTAGACATTTTTTCCTTTGATCAAGGCAAAATTTGCTTCTCTACAATTTATTCTTATGGCTCCTAATTTCTCTCCTGAACTCCATTCAGTCCTATATCAGCAAATACGTACCAGACAAATCCAACTGGGATGCCCTTTAGGCAGCACAAATTCAGCATGTCCAGAAATGAATTGTCTTTCCCCCAGACACACCCTCTTCCTGACTTGTATGTTTCTGCTGAAGACTCCACAAATCTTCCACTCATCTAACCTCAGAATCACCCTCAATTCTTTATTCTCCCTCACTGCTCATATGTGAATCAGTGGCCAAGTCTAGTCAATTCTACCTCTACATTTCATGTCTGTCCCCTTCTCTCCATTTACATGGCCATCACCCTAGTTCAGGCCTTCATCGCCTTTAACTAGGAGTGTTGCAACAGCCTTCTTATTAGTCTCCCTGACTTAATTCTCTTTTCCAATACATTCTTCACACAGTGACCAAATTCATAATCCTAAAGCACAAGTCTGATCAAATCACTCTCTAGAGCCTCTAGGATAAAATAAATACCCCACTGTCTGTCAATTAAAGCCTTTCACAATCTAGTTCTATTCTACTCTTCCAAACTTATTCTATCTTACTCTCCTTCTTGTACTGGCCTATTTTCCGTTCCCTACATATGACACTCCAGCTCATCTTTGCACCTTTGCACAGGCTGTGCCCATGCCTGGGAGGCATTCTCTCCTCACCTCCAGAACCTGGAATCTCTAGTTTCATTCAAGAGTTAGCTCCTACATGAGGCCTTGGCTATCACCCTAGGTGTTGAAGCCCTTCCCCCATTCCAAATTACTTAGGATTTACTCCGTATGTATCTTATATTTATAGTGGTTATCTCTGTGCAAATTGTTTCCCCTCAATAGAATGGGAGCTCCTTAAGAATGGAAACTATTTCATTTATATCTTTATATCCCTAACACCTAACACAGCACCTAGCAATAACAGGTATTTAATAAATTACTTTTGAATGAATGGCTGAGTTTATCCTCTGGCACCAAGCAAACCAAGGCTAAGTTCTCTTTCACATGACAACTCTTCTAATAACTGCTGATACTATGTCCATTATGTCCACCTTGAGTCTTCTCTTCTCCAGGCTAAATATCTCTGGTCCCCTCAAATGCTCATATTAAGGCATTTTTTTCTAGCCCTTTCAATATCCTAGGTGCTTTCCTTTTGGATACTCACCAACACCTTCTGACCAGGACACTGAATCCCAAGAGACTCACTCCACTCATCCTTGATACATATTTTTAAAGAAGCCTAAATTCAGAATTGCTTTTTGGTTGCCACATTGCCTTGAATGAATTCATGCTGAATTTGCATTCCACTAAAATTCCCAGGTCTTTTTCATAAGAACTATTGTCAAGCATGTCTCCCTATTTATTCATTCAGGAACAAACATTTACCAATCGCCTACTATGTGCAAGTTGTTGGAAATGCAAAAATCATAATATCATATGTTTGGCACTAAAGTAAATCTTACAAATCATCTAGTCCAATTCCCTTAAAGGTTAAGAAAATGGGACCCAGAAAGGTTACAGGATTTGCCCAAAGCCACAAAGGTAGCATCCATGGCAGGATCTGAACTTGGGTCCTCTGACTCCAAAGTCGAGCTCTTTCCACTGTACCACACAGAGCTTGTCGTTAAGAGCTTATTTTCAGCTAGGGACTGATGTAGAAATGGACAAGTACACTGGCAAGTATTATGTAATATGGGATATAAAGGGATCAAAGGAAAGATATAAAGAGCTCAAAGAAAGTTTTGGAGTGAGAAGGGATGCAGCAGCAATCAAGGAAGGCCTCTTAGAAGGCCCCTGAGCTAAGACTTGAAGGAAGGTGAGGACTGTGGGAGGCAGGGATATGGAAATGAATTCCAGGTATGGGGACAGAATGCACGAATGCACAGAGGTAGGAATAAGCATGTTGAGTTTGGGAAATAGTTAAGACACATGCCCTGAACCAGGCTAGTGACAGTATGATTGCAAGAGAGAGGACAGACATAGATGGGGGGCAGGAGTAATGACAAGATCTGGTAATGCAATGTATGTGGGGGACGATACAGAGGGAAGAACCAGAGAGGACTATGAGGCCTCACAGCTGGGTGATTCAGATGGTGGTAACATGAACAGATAAAGGCAAATTGAGAAGAAGGCCAGGTTCAGGAGAGAAGCGGATGAGTTCAGTTTTAGATACACTGAATTGAAGTGCCAGTGGGACATTCACATGGTAGATGGTTAGAGATGTGGGACTAGAGTTTAGGGGATAGATTAAGACTGGATACATAAGCGCGGAAACCTGCATTGAGGTTATAACTGAACCCACAAGAGCATTTGAGATTACTAAAAGAGAAAATACAAAAAGAGCAGGGAAGAAGGCTTAGGACAGAGTCTTGTGGAGCATCCATACTTAGGGGGCAGGAAGAAAATAACCAATCAGCAGAGGAGACAGTCAGACAGGCTGGAGGAAAACTAAGAGAAAGCAGTGTCAAAGAAGCCAAGGTAGATTAGAGGAGAACAGGTAAAAAGAGAGGGTGGGCAATGGTGTCAAATGTTGCAGAAAGGACATTAGATGAATTCTGAGAAAAGATTGTAGTTAGCAATTAAGAGCTTGAGAAGCCTGAACAAATGATGGGATCAGAAGCCATGGTACAAGGGGCTGAGAAGTTAATGATTAGTGAAGAAGTGGAGGGAAAAAGTTAAAACTCCTCTTTCTATAAGCTTAGTAGAAAAAGGTAAGAGAGTTATAAGCTCTACACTGAGGAAAAAAAGCAGGTTCAAGGGAAGAGCTTAAAGATAGAGAAGAAAAGCATATGTAGACATCAGGGAAGAGGTTGGGAAAGACTGAGGCTAAGAGAGAAAGCAGGAGTAACAATGGGGTAAACTCCCAAAGGGAATGGGAGAGAATGGCTTCAGAGACCCAAGTGGAAATGTTACCTTGTCCTATGAGGCTGGAGAAGAGGATAGATGAAAATGTGGAGAGGTTTTGAGATGTAGAAGAGGGGAGATGAAGGAGTTCATGATGGACGGCCACTTTCTTGTCATCTACTGAGAGAGAGAGAGGTGGGGGTAGAATTTAGATAAATTCAAATGAATATGATGCACTGGGGGCCTGGCCAATGGAGCCCCTTCCTCATCAACCAAATACTACGCACATGACATTGTGCTAGACTCTGGGGTTCAAGACCAAAAAATAAATAATCCCTACACACAAAAAGTTTGCACGCTATACATAATTAAATAAATACAAGGTAATCTGAGGAGGGAAAAAGTGCTAACAAATGAGGGATAAGGAGCAACCACAAGGACAAGGTAGAATTTGAGCCAAATCTTGAAGGAAGGATTCAGAAAAGCAGAGTTGAGAAGAGTTCCTATTTCAGAAATAGGGGGTAGTATGGAGATAAGAAGTGGTGGTAAAAGAGTGTTGAGTTCAGGGAACAGCCAGTAATCTAGTTTGGAATCAGAGTGCACAAAAGCAATTAATGTAAAAACCTGCACTTGGACAAGCTGATTTTTTGAAACTTAAGTATAAGACTTTATTTACATTATCTCTAAGCTTCATCTTAGGTTTGGCCCATCCTAGACTGTCAAAATGGTGGAGGTGTGTGAGAATCCTGATTCTGCAGTCTAACATGTTAGATATTTTTCTGAATTCCACTTTACCTATAAATTTTATGTCCATGTTATACCCTATAGGCTCTATAGTGCCTCTAGGCTCAAATATAAATTCTTCCGTTGGGTATTTAGAATTCTTCATACCCTGGCCCCAAACGACCTTAGCAGTCTTATTATTCCTCTTCCTGCACCCTCAGGCCCACCCAGAGTTCTCTCTCTTACCTTTTTCTTTGCACAACTATACACCTCACGCCTAATATATAATCTTTCCTCACTCCACCTCTTAGTTTTAGAATTCCTAATTTAATTCAAAATTCAACTTTCTATTATAATTCTGGCAGTGGTGGGCATAGCAGTTCTTGGAAGCTGGGAAGCAGGCAGAGAAATGGCAGTGGGTACTGTCCTTGCTGGGCAGGGTCTGCTCTCTGGGGCAGCTGCTCTCAAGGATCACCCAGAAAGGCTCTTTGTCTTCTTCACCAAGGGGTTATTCAGCATGCTAAATGCTTATATGAAATCAAAGAAGCATCATGAGAGCCTAGGTTCATCTTTTGCCCCTACCTCTGCATTTGGATTAAGGCATTCCCATGGAAAAATGGGAATGCCTATCCAATTATGAGGATAAAAAATTTGGACCATGATTCAAGTATTAGTGAGCACAGCAGCCTCCTAGACCACTGTTTTCTCTTTATGTGGATCAGAAAACTATATGGGAAATTTAGTTCATTTCCTTATCTCAAACAATAAAAAATACTAATATTTTATAACTAAGATTGTTATAAGGACAACTTTAAATAATTTTTTTCTTTAAAACATGTGGTTCAAATATCAATTCATATATGAAATCTTTCTTTATCTCCCCAGATTGGAGACTCCAGACCCCATCTGATTAGCCTGTATTTATTCTGTCTCCCCCAACAAAATATGAGCTCTTTGAAAAAGAACCTATTTCATTTTTGTTTCTGTATTCCTGGTGCTGAGCACAGTGTCTGGCATATAGTAGGCACTTAATAAATGCTTGATGACTGATTCATCAGGTTATAGAACAGGACCAAGGACAGATCCCTGGGACATTGTACTAGAGAATGTCCTTCAGATTGACATTCATCTATTAACCACTATTTTGGGGGTCTGCTTGTTTAATGAGGTCCAAATCCATCTAACTGCTTGATGGACAGGGCTGTCTAAAAGCATGTGGCTTGCAGTGTGATTTATGTGGCCCACCAACAAGCATAGAAATATACATAAATGCTTAGTAAATGAAGCCGAGCTACCACAGAGCTCTCACTAAAATGGCAAATCAAAATATATTGTCAAAATATATATTTCAATAAAAATCTAAGGTTGGACAGCCCTGAGCTAGTCCATGTGTTTTCATCTTGTCTATAAGGATAATTCAAGAGGCTTAACCAAAAAGGAAAGGCAGCATGATGTGGTGGGAAAAGTTCTGAATTTGCAGTCAGGACTTGGATTCAAACCAGCCATGCTATGTATTACTTGTGTGATCCTGGGCAAATCCTAACCTCTCAGCCTTAGTTTCATCCCCTATAAAAGAAAGGAATGGGCCTAGATGACTTTTAAGATCCCTTCCATCTCCAAGTCTTGCTAAAGTCCACATGGACCATGTCTTAAGCATTTCTTTTGATTTACAAGTCCAGCAACCCTGTCAACAAACAAACAAACAAACAAGCTGAGACTCAGGGGAAAGAGAATTTGCTTAAAGTCACAGCATAAAGTAGTTACAGAATTGACACTAGAACCAAGTTTTCCAAACTCCTGCTCAGAGTTCTTTCCAAAATACATTGCCATCTCTTTGTTAATGTATCTCTATAGATTACGATCTTATCATTGTGGGTACTCCTACCAAGCATATATATCACAACCCATTCCTACCTTCTCATCCTGTGCAATTCTTTTCCGTGTTGTCTCATAAATCATCTATAGAGGAGTTATCCATCATACTGGGTCTTTTTACATTTTGTGGCTAGCAGGACAGCATTTGGACTGTCCACCTATTATCCCTCTCTCTTACGACATGTTCAGCCCATCTCCTTTTCCGAGCGCACATTTCCTGGATGCTTTTTCTTATACCATTTCTTATACTGTTAAAAGGCACTAAAATGCAATTTCCTGCCAAACTGAGTGCCTCTCCCTTGAAACAGCACACTATCTTTGTTGTTTACTCTTTTCTCGTTAACACTTTCAGGAGATATTTCTGGCCAAACGTCCTAAGAACACACCCATCTTGTCCTACCCTTCCCCTGAGTAAGCAAAATATCATGGCAGGTACTATTCTATGAATGACTTAAAGGCCAAATTGTGAAGCACCTCTGTCCTTAAATATCCCCATTGTCCAGCAAAGAACCAACATTCCATATGGAAAGCCAACATGTGACTAGTAGTGGTGCCTATTGAAAACACTTGTGGGAATGTGGGCACCTCACCGGCCTACATGGCCTTCAATAAAATGCTCAGTGATGCTGCTTTGTGGTTAAGTACCCTGGCCTTGGCCTTGATGATAGACCCTTGTATTTTCAATGGCTGACCAAACCCCTCAACCTTAGTATATCCAAAACAGACATTTTCTTTCCCCCAAACTATCTCCCCTTCCAATCTGCCCCATTTTCCTCAATGATACCAGTATTGTTTTAGTAACACAAGTTAGAAGTTTGGGCATCATAGGATCACAGACTCATGCTTAGAAGTGATCTCAGAATAATCTAGTTAACTCATTCGTGAAGCAGAAATCCAGCCTCTGCTCAAAGAACTCTAGTGACAAAGTGTTAGAGTGCAAAGGGGAATGGAAAAAGTGAAGAGATCTGGGTTCAAGTCCTGTCATTAATCAGCTGCATAAGCTTGGATAAGTCACTTAACCTTATTGTACCTTAGCTTCCTCATCTATAAAATGGGATTGGGTTTCCTAAGGCACCTTCCAGCTCTAACAATCTATGAATTTAGAGTCATACCTCTGGAGGCAGTTAGTCAAGTATTTATTAAGCACCTACTAAGTGGCCATCTTTGGAGGCAGGTAGAGTTGTTTACCTTTCCCACCCTTTTTCAGGAGCCTACAGTATCTTCCTATCACTCACTATGTCAAGTTTAAACTCTTCTTCATGGCTTTCAAGGTCTTATATAATTTGGTTTTCCTCTAATTTTTAATCTTATCTTCCACTATTCCCCAGATATGCTCTCCATTCCAGGTGGGTGAGTCTCCCATTACTCTTTGTACATTTCATATGCATTACTATTTCCTGTTTTTATTACTATTTTTTTTTGTTTTTACTTGTGCTATTCCCTCAGCATGGAATGCTCGCATATCCAAATCCTACTTATCTTTAAAGGCTTAGTTCAATCAAATCCCACTTCTTCCATGAAGTCTTTTCTGACTCTACCAGGCTGGAACTTCTACTGCATTTATATCAGTGCCACATTTTAATATACTTAATTGTTTTCCCTACTATAGGTAGCTCTTCCTTTAGCATAGGATCTACTTCTTGTACTTCTTCAGCTGTTCAATAAACAATTATGCAATAGTAACAACTCACATTATCTACATTTTATACAATTAGATTATATGTAGTATAGTAACGTGAAAAGAACACTTCCATATTCCACAATGTGGGATCAAATTGAGACCTTGGAAGTCTTCAAGCAGAGATTGGATGACAGCTTGTCAGGTGGGGATTTCTTTGTGAAGAGGATGGACTAATGGCCCTTTGTATTTTCAAATTCTATAATTTGGTCATTCTTTTTTGAGGCTCTTATTATTTTGGGCAAATGACTTAACCTCACTGAGCATTTATCTATTACATGGCACAAAAATTAAGATGGTGTGGTAGACAGAGAGCTGGTCTTGGAATCAAGAAGATCTGGTCTGGATCCTGGGTAAGCCTCTTAACCTCTATGTATACTTCAGGTAATTCCTGAGGATAGGGATAAATGGATTGTAACTTGTGTTGGAGAAGGGAATTCCCACAGTGAGAGTTTCTCACACTGACAACATCACAGATCTTTCACGTATTTGAACAAGATGGGAATAATAATACTTGCAGGACCTACCTGACTCAGTTGTTATCAAGAGTACTTTGCAAATCTTAAAGTCTCTAGAAACATGAGCTATTATTATTAAAATTATTTATTTTATATGTACAGTATACATGAGTCAATCCGTATATCAGCAGGTTATCTTTGATGTTGACTAACCATAGCTAGTCCTTCTGAACGTTCAAAAGCCAAGCAAGGGGAGCAGGAAGGACAAAGCCAAGGAAGGGAACCAATCTCTATTCTAGACTGATGAAGGCCGAGGGGCAAGAATTAGCCGTTGTGGCCGCTGTTATTATTTTCCTTCTCTCTGTTTTCTTCACACACATAAGGTTTAGAACCTTTGATACAAGGGCCAAATCTAATGCAAGAGGGCTCTGATGTCATTTCAGTCAGAAGACACTATATACATTCTGCTTAGAAAAATAATGGATTGAGCACACTTACACAACCATCTAAAGAGGCCCGCAAATAAAGAAAGGAAACACTTCAGTCCTTTCTGTGTTGCCTAATTTAAACAAAAAAATTACGGAAAACAAACACCTTCATATTGTTTCTGAACCACACACATATTTTCCCTGAATCCAAAGACTTTCCTCATACTCCAAACTTAATGGGGTCTAGCCATAATATGTAGGGTCTGGTGGGGGGCAATATCCTAGGTCCTGCCCCACACAGGCTATTTTTTTTTCCTTTGAAAGGTATTAAAATTGTCCTTGATGTTTAATTGGCCCAGGAAACTAAGGCTCAGGCTATTGATGTGGTTCCTGGTTGCTTGAGTACAAAAAAAGCCTCGAACTGCCCCTGATGATTAACTTGGGGACTATCATGACCAACACAGAGGCAGGGAAACTGACTAAATAAATCTCTTTTTGTTAACTGTCAGAACTTCTATGAGTGTTTCGTTTTGTTCTAACATTGAACCTCGGGTGGCAGATGAGCCTGATCAGCCCTAGTATATAATGCTGGGTATCCAAAGCATATTTTCTGGGATTGGCTTAATTGAGGTGGACACATCTGAGATCTGGTTTTTCTTCTTCATGTGGTTCCTAGTACATCTCTTTTGTTCATTCTTTCTTCTCTGTCTCCAGTGCCCTCTATTTTTGCATAGCTCTTCAAAGACAGGAGACAGAATGGACTTTTACCACACATGTCCAAATATTGATTGCAAACTGATTTTCAAATTATTGATATAATCACAGATAAGAACATTAATTTTAAATGTAAAGCTATCAGCACAACTTGATAAGATTTCTTTCAATAGTGCCATAGTTTGCAAGAAAAAATTAAATATATATACACCCATACATACATATACATACATGCAGACACATGGATTAGAGAAACATATATCTATATACATAGATACAGACATGTATTTTAGGGATATATTATGAATATATTATATTCACAATATATGGCTATATTAATATATCTATATATGCACATGCATGTACACACACATATACATACACGGGCACATACATCCATGACCCTGTTTGAAAATAACAACAGCCCTTGTGAGGTAGGGACTGTGGTCTTTGTTATCCTCACCTGACTGATGAAGCTGGGAGAACTTAAGTGGTTTCTTCCTAGTCACACAAATAATAACAACTGGAAGCAGTACTTTGAATCAGGGAGATCTATCCTAAGTCTTATACTTTATCCACTGTATCAGGCTAACTCTCAAAGCCAAGACATACAATTTAATCAAGTTGCTACTTGTTTCATATGTGGTTTTTGTTTTCTTTAAATTACTAAACTTCTTGAAAGCTCAAAATAGAACTTTCTTATAAAAATGTACAATTCAAGTGACATGCATTTATAAACTTTAGGTTTGGGTTATTTCCAAAAGGTCATTTTTTTGTTATTTTAAAACAAAGAATTTGAAAAATAAATTTTTAAGAAATAATGCTTTTAGGCACAAACCTCAGGAAAAAGTTATATTTGGAATAGGGACAGTCTTGGGGACCAGCTGGCAAAACAAGGTACCTACAAAGGGACTACCAAACCAAGAGGGGGCATTTGAAGCTTTCTGTATCTGCAGGGACACTGAACGAGCTGCTTGGATGAGCCCGTAGAATGCCAGAAGAGCAGCACCCAGAGGAGGTAAGAAGGGGCATCTCAGGGAGCACTAAGCCCCAGGACCAGATGGCTGGGCGCTCATCCGAATGGACAAACACTCATGGAGGAAAGGAAAAGATGATGGGGCTTTGGGTGTCATGGCAACAGAGAACATAAGCCCCTAGAGCATTGTGGTGTAAGTGGTGTGGGCCGGTTGCCCACCCCATCCATGTATAAACATCACCATTTGGCAAACTACAACACGATCCTGGCATCTGCTACACTGACAGACAACAGCTTACCAGCTGACTACAAACTCTCATTCCCAAGAAAGGGACTGAGGAATGGTTTTAAAGAATATATGAATAACAGGGGCAAAACGGGCTTAATGAATTCTCTGCCTTAACTGCTGCTTTGCATATAAGAGAATATTTATGAAAACCCTGAAGAGTCTCACTAATTTTTGGTAGAGGACTTTCTCACACTGTTAGGGGTGAGGTCGACTAGCCTATTGGGACAATGAGCAAAACAGAATCAGCGTTAGAAAACTAAGCTAGAAGATAAATATTGTTCTTTTAAAGAAGAGGCTTGTCTACCTTTGCTATTAACACAGTTTTAAATGTCTGATTACTAGAATAAAAGAATTCTTTTCTCAGAGCCATATGATATGGATTAATTTCTTCAAAGTCAGTTTTTTTGTTCAACTAAATTAATTGGACTTCTTCAAATAAGAACGAAAATCTGTGTTATCCATGCAGTTTTTTCTTTTGTTTCAATGGAACAAACATAGCTATAGAGAGCTCTGAAGCTTGTTTAAATAAGCAACTCTCAGATGCCTCACTGGCTCTGAGATTCTTGCAGTTCTACAGGGGAATAACAGGGCACAATAGAATAACAGAATCTCAGAGATGGAAGGGATCTCAAAGTCAAATCTACTTTAGCTTCCACCTGAAGAAGAATCCCTTTGACAAGACACACAATAAGTGGTCATCCAGCCTTTTCAGGAAGAGATCCAGTGAGGTGGAACATGCTACTCCTGAGGCAGCCCATTACACTTTTAAATATCTCTAATTTTAGGATTAAAAAAAATCAAACTTAAATCTTCGAAATTTTCATCTGGAAAAGGATACTTGGTTCCTAATCTCCACCCCCACTTCCCAGCCCAGGATGCAATCTTAGATATTATATAACAAGATATTAAATGCATATGCTCTATATCCCCTTATGAAATGTTAAAAAGTTCCTTGATTGAATTGCCTGGCTGTTGGGTGGGGAGAATATTGGCCACACCCCAAAAGCCCCTAAAAGATGCTAAACATGTTGAAAATTTGAGGCAGTTAAGGTATGAAGCAGTAATGTGGAATATGACCCCTATACTTCAACCAGAGGGCAGCAATGGGGGAGGAAGGAAAGAAGGGATTTTCTCACCACCTCCCCTCCCTCCTACATCAGACATGGCATTCCACAGCACAGCTACTAGCATGCTAAGAGATACTGCATTCATCAAAGAGCAGTTTGAAGAGTTGTGTAGTTTGAGGCACGGGCAGAAATACACTCTTGAGAAAGATGCAGACACAGAAAGGAAGCATTCAAGGCAGGAGGCAGCTTCAAGGAGGGAGAGTTCTGGCAGCAGAGAAAAGCTGATGGATTCCAGAAAGAACTAGCCCTTAAAGTCAAGAATTGAGCTTTTGAGAGGAACAGACGCAGGCAGGCCATCTGAGTGACCCATTCAGCAGAAAGACTTAATCCAAGAGGGGAGTAGGGCAAGGACTCCACAAGAGAGAAAACACTGGCGCCTGGCAGTACTAGAGGTGTAAATTGCCTGGGCCCCGTGTGTTTCTTACATATGTACCTCATTGCCATTGTATTCTAAGTTTGTGCCCACTCTTTTCTTTTACATATGCTGTATTTGTAGGAGAGTGTACCCTGTGTTTTCCGGGGTGGGGACAAAGGATGTTTTGTAGGTACTATTATTATTACTGTGCCAACTGGGTAAATACTTTGGCTTTGAGCCAATTTTGTCTACTGGCTGACCATTAATGGCAAATTCACTGGTGGTGGTTGTTGTTCAGTTGTGTCTGACTCTTTGGGACCTCATATGGGGTTTTCTTGGCAAAGATACTGGAGTGGTTCGCCATTTCCCTCCCCAAAGAAGGCAGACAGAGGTTGATTAATTTACCTAAGGTCCCACGAAGCTAATGAGTATCTGAGGTTGGATTTTAACTCAGGTCTTCCTGAATCCAGGCCAACCTCTCCACTACCTACCTTCTCACAAACTCTAGCTTTAGGGGGACAGACCTGAAGAATCATCCCATTCTAGGAAGGTATCTCAGCAAGGGCCACTACGTACTCATTGCTAATAGTCCTGTCTTCTCTCTGAGGTGACAGACTGCCAGACAATCTAATCTCTCCTTCTATATGATGAATCTTCAAATATTTGAAGACAACAATCGCTCCCTCTCCATGAGGCTTCTCTTCTCCAGACAAATCATCCCCATTTCCTTCAAATGATCCTTAAAAGGAATGGTCTTAAGGATCCTAGTTACTCCTCTACATGTTCTTCTACTTATCAATATTTTTGCTAAAATCTGGCACCCAGAACTAAAGATGATATTTCAGATACAATCTGACTGGTGTTGAGTACAGCTAGATTATCCCCTCCCTGGTCTGGGATGCTAATTCTCTCCTAATGCACTCTAAGATCATATTAGCTTTTTTTTGGCTACTCCGTAACACTGCTGGGGCAGTGAGATGGTGTGGTGGATGGAATGCCAGGCCAGGAGTCAAAGACCTGAGTTCAAATTTGACCTTAGCCACTTAATAGCCCTGTGACCCTGGGCAAGTCTCTTAACACTGTTGCTTTAGTTTACTCATCTGTAAAATGAGCTGGAGAAGGAAATGGCAAACCATTCCAGTATCTTTACCAAGAAAACCCCAATTGGGGTCATGAAGAGTGGGACATGACTGAAAAATGACTCAACAAATATAACCCTATTGATCCATTCTGAGCATGCAGTCCACTAAAATCCCCAGATCTATTTGAGAACTATCTAGGCATACCTCTTGTAGGCATAGTTCCAAGAACAAGCGGTTCTGTTTCTCCTCAATGCTTTACTCCCTTTTTAATTCAGTTTATTGTACATTTATTATCTTAACTTCATCAACCCACAAATATTTCTAGTAATCATATCATGGCACAGCTAAAAGCGTAGCCAGAGACATAAGAAGAGGTAGCCTTCATCCATCTATGGCTTGGTCAGACTTAAGACTCTACGGGTCTGCAAGGCAGCAGTACATCTTTAATAGTATATGGCCTTTCACACTACGGGAACAAGAGCCAAAATGAGTCTTCAATTCAATAAACACTTATTAAAACCTGTGTGAGCTTGGGCAAATCATTTAACCCCTCTGGTTATGTAAGCCTCAGTTTTTTCACCTGTAAAATCAAGGGGCATGGGGCAGCTAGGTGGCACAGTGAATACAGCACCAGCCCTGGAGTCGGGAGGACCTGAGTTCAAATCCGACCTCAGACACTTGACACACTTACTAGCTGTATGACCTTGGGCAAGTCACTTAACCCTAATTGCCCTGCCTTCCCTGCTCCAAAAAAAAGAATATTTAAAAAAAAATCAAGGGGCTTGATTAGCTGACCTCAAAGGCTCCTCATAGCTCTGGATGTGCTTGGATGTCCTCCAGGACTCTAGGATCCTCTCAGGCACTTACTGCATGCAAGGGTACTATGTTAGGTGCTGGGTTTACAAAGGTGAAATATTACAATCCATGAAAGTCCCTCAAGGTGCTTACAACTTAAGAGAGATGATACCTGTACAGAATTAACCATACACAAATTAAAAGTTAAACAGTGCAGAGATGAGATCAAATAGGCATGAGAACTTGAGAGGAGGCGGGGATCACTTCTACTGAAGGGAGGCAAAGAATGTCTTGTGGAAGAAGGGCCATCTGATCCATACCTCGAAGAAAGAGAAGAATTTCAACAGGCAGAAATGTGGAGAGTCTGTTTCCAAGATGAAAAATGCCATACATAAATGCACAGAGAGAAGAGAAGCCAGAACAAGACAAGGAAATAGCAAATAGTTCAACGGGACTAGAATGTATAGTGCATTAAGTGGAGAAGTGCGACAAAGCAGGAAAAGTAGATTTAGAGTCAGTCCTTGGAGGAACTTGAGTGCCAGGGTAAGAAATGTTCAGAGGAAGGTGACCATTATTATGAAGCACTTCAAAATCATACTATATGAGGAATGACTGAAGGACCTGGAAATATTTAGCTTGGAGAAGAAAAGAATTAAGGAAGACAAAATAGCTCTCTTCAAGTATATAAAAGGCTGTCATGTGGAAGAGGGATTAAATTTTCTCTGCTTGGCCCCAGAAGGCAGAACCAGGAATAATGGATATTGCATATTGCAATACTGTAGAGAGGTAGATTTTGCTCAAAAAAGGAAACACTCACAAATAATCAAAAGTGAAATAGGATGTCTTGGGAAGTAGTGAGCTCTCCCTCACCATAGCTTTCAAGAAAAAAAAAATCCTTGCTCAGATATTGGTTTGAATGGATGTCTTCTGTAATACCTTCCAATTCTAACATTCTATGATTCTTTAAATTAGTATTTTTCCCTTAAGGTAAGGGGAAACCAGATTTGGGACTTGGCAAGGCTGGCACTGGCAGCAGAGGATGAGTTAGCAGAGAATTAGAGTCAGTTCCACAGAAGGTGTGTGACTGAAGATTCAAGGCTGGCCCTTACATTTCTGACACAGACCTGTGTTTCTGTGCCCTAGGAGATATGCCCAAGCCTGCACCATGGTAGGCACAGGGAGAGATGGTTATGTTCCTGGCCAGGAGGCAAGGACTACTATGCCCTATAGCTGATACCATGCAAAAGCCTGGTGATATTGTGTCCCAGGAACATCCAGAAGCTTATTAAGGAGTCAATGTATCTTGGGACTTCTGAAAGGTGAACTAGTAGGCCTGGAGGACATCCAGAAACCCAGCCAAGAGGCAGGAGGTGGAGCATCCTAGGACCCTACCTCCTGAAAGCCATGAGCAAAGCCTGGCAAGATTGTGAATGAGAGTAGATTAGCTTCAGGAAGTCAGGGTGAAGTCAGGGATAGGGATCACTGCAGATATTGAAGATTCTAAATCTGACCTCATCACCAAGAGTTCATGACCCCCTTCTACCTAGATTGATAAAACCTTGTGTAGGACTGAGTGAGAAATGAAGGTGTAGTTCATTCTAATGTTCTGAATAGTGGATCTCAAGTGACCATTTTCTAAGAGACATTTACAAAAGATACTTCTATAGCATATGCAAGGCCTAGGCATCTGTGGACTGAATAAAGATTACCCATATTTAGGCTACATTAGTATGACGTTGAAGTTCTGTTAGGAAGACTTGGACAATGGCAAGAGCACCTTAGCTCTGGTAAGCTCAGATGCAGGAAAGATCTCTGGAATGTCAGGATTATTTGGGACCAGATCCATGTAAGCTTTTAATGAGTAAGTGGAACATGAGAAAAACCCGCCAAGCATTTACAGAAACACAGTTAGAGCCAATTACTCAAAGGACAATGTTCAGATGAAGAAGAAACTGAGTGTTGATTACCTACCAGACAGCAAGGAAACTCAACTGAGTGTATTCTGGCTCCAAAGGAACCTCTGATGGCAGGGGAAAGATGGGGAGGACTAAACCCAGAAGCAGCCCCTTTCTAGTCCAATGTTTCAAGTGTATAGGCCCCTAGTGAAAAGCATGCATGCCCATAATCCCTGGAGACAGACTGGGACAAGTACAAACTCAGAATTATTTCAAGCCAACAAGTCAAGGGATGATGATGGTCAGCCCTAGGTCATCTAAGTATAATTAGGCCTTTTCAGCTAGTGACCGAGTTTACTTATGATGCTTTGGGAAAAAGAGATGACATAGTTACTCATATGCCCAGATAATGAACATTTTTACAATGCATATAGCATATATATACACACATATGTTGCCCTTATGTTGTACTGCATTGATTTATATGTCATTAATATCTACACTAATAAGCATTGTTGGGCATCTACTGTTGCTATATGTGTATTGCTGTGTTTCTGCAGGTGTGTTATATGTGCTGTGTCGTGTACTGCATAAGATCTGTATTTCAGGGTTTATATATGCAATGCTGTCCACAAATGCTGATTATACGTAAAGTATTGTGTACTTATTGCAAATACGAGGGTCACTTGCAGGCAATTTTAATGTGAATCTTGAATTAAGTACTTATATGTGCATTGTACTATGGTTGCTGGTAATTCTGTGATATACTAATTTATTTAACTTTGCTGTATGTTAATTTTGAAGGGTGAATTCTATGTTCACAACTATCTTCATGTATCCCATATAATTTGCAGGAATTGAAAAATTTTCTCTGGCGGGTGTTGGGGTGGGGGGAGACAGGGAGAGAAAATGAAAATTAGCCTTTCAATGTTGGAGGTGTAAGTTGTCCTGCCCATACCTATTATCTAGGCACGTATAATCTTTCTACTGATGGTTATGTCATTTGTGGGAGAGTGCACCCCAGCTTTATGGAGAAAATATTCAATTTCTTCTTTTGTTATTATTCTATTCATTAAATGCCTTTGCTTTGAACTAATTGTATCCTCTGGCTGATTAACAAAAGTAAGCACATTGTGGAGGCTCATAAACTATGTTTTGAATGGATATGGACCTCCAGAGTGCCTTGAAGCTGGGGTGGTCTTTCTGGAGGCCACATACATAACATTAATATATGATAATACTTGTTAAGTGTATTAGAGAGTTAGTAACCCTTGTAGCTACTACATGACAGATGCAGTGTGTTAAAGAGCTCCCATCAGATTGGGAGTCAGAAGACTTCAGTTTATAACCTAGCACAGCTACCTCCTACCTTTGCAAGTCTCTGAGTCTCAGTTTTCTTGTCTAAAATAAGAGGGTTTAGGACTAGATGACCTCATAGGTCCCTTGTAGTCTTCAATCAATAAATACACAAATAATTAAAACTTTAAGGGGGTGGAAAAAGCGACCCTTCCCTTGTCCAAATCTTTATAGAAGTGGGAAGGGATGGGGTTACTCTTCTTTTCAGGAATTCCAAAGGTAAGAACCACCTTTCCATAGGTCTCTCTTTACTCACCAGTGTGTGTCGCTTCATGTGCTCCCTCCGGGTAAATTTTTTCCCACAGATCTCGCATGGGTAAGGCCTCTCGCCTGTGTGGGATCGCATATGTCTCTTCAAGATACACTGGTGCATAGCTGAGAAACTGCAGTATGGGCACTTGAACTTCTTTCTAATCACCGTGAATTCATTTACTGAAAAATAGCAACCAGAGCAAATACATTATCTTTCACACATCCAAACTATTACTTTTTTGGTGAACCCTCAACCCTGAAATAGTCTTCATTTAAATTTTCATTCAGAATATGAACATGGCTTGATTCCCCTTATGGTTGTTTAGTAAAGTCTCCTGTTCTTATGTCAAACATTCACAAATTTTAAGTAGTCTCTTTTCCCAGAACCAGATTCTACCAGTCAACTTCTTTCAAGTTTCTTAAGGGAAAAGCAAAAAGCTTGTGTTCAAAATCAAACTACTAAGAAACAGCTGACCTCAATACAGAAGCCTGAAATCTTAGTCTAGATTGAGTCTTACAATGCATCTCCTGATAGGGAGAAACTGTCAGTTGGCCCTGCACAGAGAAATACCCGAGGCTCCAGAGTTCTGCTCCCTACAGTACCGTCAGGGCCGACTCTCTGGAGAGACTGCTATAAAATAAGCCTAAAATAATCTTTGTGCCCCAAGCTCTACACTGTGCTATTAACAATGCTTACAAACTGATGAGCCTCTCGAGGCCTTTGATACATGTTTCTTTATGAGAGTTTATAGTCTTTTGGACTAGAAAAAAACAGATACAAAGGACTGAACAGTATCTCTAACCAATCGCCTGGTTGTTCAAGTTTCATATACTTTGTCAATTAACATATGTGTCTCTAACTCAAAAGATATTTTTTAAGGCATCTATTACCAAATGTTCTGTAATGCAAGTGGCACTCTCAGTTAAAATGGTCTGGATATACACATATAAACAGCCCAGGGTCAGGGCCCATAGCTCAAGTGCTGGTCATCTCCTCTACCCTGTAGTTTTGATGTAGTTCTTTGGTATCTCAGCACATAAAAATGAATGAACATGCTACACATGGGACTTAGCATGATTTTTCTCCACATTTACTACCAATCATACTGCTTTTAGACTTCTCTGGACATCTCCATCATGTCTTCTTTCCCCAGGAAACTCATCAATGGGAAATCTCATTATGCTACAAGATTGAATCTGCGTAGTACTCATCAACTCCATACCTCCCCCCCCCCCCCACAATGGACCTTTTAACTGAAGAGCAGGTCAAGGTCTCCAGGTTCAGGAGTGTTCTCTCAACCCCATTTCCCACTATTTCCCAAGCTACCCTGCTTTGGGACTTCTTTGGAACTATCCATCATGAGCTCACCATGGACACCTTTTCTACCTCACCCCCTTGTAAGCTTCCTTTTGTGCGTTATCTTCTCCCATTAAGCTCCTCAACGATTGGAACTTTCTGTATTTGTAGTTGTATCCCCAGCACTTAGCACAGTGCCTAACACATGGTAGGTGCTTAATAAATGTTTACTAAGCAAGATTTTTAAAAAATATATAAATATAAAGGGAAGATAAAATAGGCTAACACCTGTTATTCACCATATATTCACCAGTATAAAAATACACATTTAGAAATACTGGTTTCACATCTTATTCATCCGAATACTGTTCTATCTTTAAATGTATGATACTGGATTAAGATATAATACAGCAGAACTCTAAATATCTCCCTTATCTGAAAGTTTGTTTGCTCCATGCAGAAAGTAATCCTGTGAGGCACCCTGCCTTACAGTCTAAAATGGCATTTGATGAAGGCAACTTGGACTTCCTGACTCCTCTCACAGTTTGACAGGCATAAAGTAACGTATCCAGTATGAGCTGAATACTGCCTTCATAGCAAAGCTGCAAGTTGGGTTTTGCACAGTGTTACATTTCCAAAGCTGGAGGAAAAAGGAGAATGCAAGTCCTGTTTGAGCAGAACACCTGGTAATGTTATGAGCTGCTAACTCAGTAAGTGTAAACACTTGAGCACATGCAGCGTGACTTTGCTTAGCACAATGACCCCAAAAGATTGATTCTGAGGTTATGCTATAAATAACTCATTCATTATTCCCTAACTTGCAAGTTATTTCTACTAAATAACGTGGCTTCTTGTTGGAGTGAATGCAGATTTTTTTTTTTTTAGAGAGGCCAGGAGAGTGTTGAGGCAGGGTTGATTCATTTTTACGTAGGGCATCTTTGGCTATCTATTTTCATACATAAGGAGCTACTACTAGGAGGTGGATCACGGTGTATACTCACATCCGGGCCTGATGGTTGTGGGTTCAAATTCCGCTCCAGGACTAAGGCCCATAGTCAGTGCTGACAAGGCTGTGTAGGATTAGAACATGCAGTACCGTTAGAGACATCATCCTCCAATGTCTCCTTAAGAAGTCTTTTTTTGCTACCTTGGATGACTATCTCAGGGAACCTGACAAAAATCCACAGGTAACAGTGCTAACATCATTTTAGCTAGCCTTCGGTGGCAATAGGGAACAAGTGGGTCTAGGTTAAGGAAAATGATGTTAAATCCAAAAGTGCACTCTTAGCCAGTTGGCTTAGCCTCTGCAACCTACCAAAAATGTTAACCAGGCTGCTAAACAGAAGCAGAATTAATTAGGTTGAGTTTCATCTCCATCCCTCTTTCTGGTTCAGGAGTTTAGAAACAATAGAGTAGTCCGAAGTCAGGCATCAGGAGGAAGAAAAAACAAAGGACCCTGGTAATTCACAAGCTGTAGAACAGTCCCTGTATGGTCATGTGTTTCACTATATACCCCAGTACAGATAAAGCAAGATATCTGTGCTGTAGAATCTTTGTTCAACTGAAGTGAAAAGAGAAATGCTGAGTTATTTTAGAGTTAAAATCCCAGGACACTAACTTGTTTCTGATTGAAAGGTGGCTCGCTGGGCCAAATGCTAGGGAAAAAAATGTAAAATGCACAAATGAGACTCTGCTCACCTTTCATCCTTTGCTCTCCTAATAGGTTCTCATTAGCAGCCTAGACTCTTTGAAAGCTCTCTTCAACCTAGAAATGGCTGCCTTTCATCACTGGCAAAGCCACATGTGTAACAAATTCTAAAGCACTTAATAGCCTACATTTATAGCTCTAGTACTTTTAACCCTAGAGACCTGGCCAACAGTCATTATCAATAAAAGGAGATTCTAGTATTTAAAGATGTTTGCTGCCCTATTGTTTAGTACACAATAGCTACTGAGCATTTTTTTAGGCAGTTGATCACACTACAACTATATAACTTCCTTGCCTGTGAAAGCATTTGATCAAATGTATGTAAAAAAACTGAACCACAACTTATTTTATGCTGCCACTTAAACAAAATGTGGGGTGTTTTGTCTCAAGACCCTGCCTCATATTAAACCTAAATAACGAAGTTAACCTGTTCTGTATGTTTAAAGAATACACTTTAGGAAACCCATCAGCAAGTTTAAACAGCATGAAACTAAAATCTGTGTCTGATGATCATTCACAAAGGGGAGAGCTCTAACAACGGGTTGCACAAAAACACTGTATTCTGCCATTTCCCATGGCTCACCATGAACCTATTACCAGGCAGTCTAGATAAAGCAGCCAGTTAAAAGCATATGAGGCAAGTGAACATAGGTCAATGTACCTCATGTTAATATTAGGGATATTTATAACATTATAAGATATTTAAAAAGAAAAGTAAGCCCAGCTTAGTCACTTCATGTTTTTGTACCCAACTGTTTGCTTCCTAAGGGGTACTTTAATACTAATTACATTTTTATGGGCCCAAACTACTCCAAAGTTAGCCCAAGTTCCTTTGGGAGAACTAGTTTGTGTTCATCAATCAAAAAAGCCGCAGGACTTAATTTTATGGATACCAAATAAACAGCTCCCAAGTAATGCCATCCCACACACAGCCCAGTTTGCTTTCACACAATACATGGTAATGGAGATGGAGGTGGGAGGGCATATGTTTAGTGTAAATTAGATAGACAACTAATCCCAAGCAATAATGAAGAACACTTCCCTCCACCTTCTAAAGCTTCTCAAGAGAAAGTCCTACGTTGTCCGATTTCTATTCAGTACTAAAGCATTCTTTATGTGTTCCACCAAACTAGTATAGCAGAGATGGGACAGCAAGATAGTTTTAATGTAGCACATCACATCCAAATCCCGTTTATACCAATGACAGCTACATTACTACTAGTACAAAGTACAGCCACTCAAGTCAGAATAAGAAGAATTGCACCAGGGGCAGCTAGGTGGCGCAGTGAGTAAAGCACCAGCCCTGGAGTCAGGAGGACCTGAGTTCAAATCCAGCCTCAGACACTTGACACATATACTAGCTGAGTGACCTTGGGCAAGTCACTTAACCCCAATTGCCCTGCCAAAAAAAAAAAAAGAATAATTGTGCCACTTTTTCTACACTTCAGTGATGAGGAATTGTCAGTGTTTTCCACTGAGTGGTAGAGAAGGGCCACGCTGGTTTTCAGCATATGACAGTAGCCAAGACACACCTTGGCGCCACAAAGTGAGCTCCTCCAAGTGGGCACGCACGTTACTATGCAGGCATTATCTTATTCATACAGCTCTAAGGATAGAGATTAAATCAAAGGAATCTTCCAATGGACAGACTGCAATTTGTAAATAGCCTGCTCAATTCACCTTGGTGTGCCCATGCTTGGAGGCAGGGTAGAGAGTATACAGGAAGAAGAAATGATTTAACTATATTGCAAACTTTCTGGGACAGTGTCATGAACACCAATTTTATTTGCAAAGTTCTCATGGCTACAACAGTACATTGTCATTCAAGAAGTTGTCTTTCCTTAAATCGGCAATAATAATTTTTTCTCAGTTATTCAACCAAGAAAGAAAAAATGCAAGCAACCTCTTGTACTTTGAGGCAGCAATCAGTAACTCCTACTTAATGCTTCTAGAAAGTTAAACTAAGCAACATAAATGTTCCTTTTTTCCTTTTCTACCTTCCAATCTCTTGTTGGACTTAATTTGATGACCACACATATAATAATACCATAAAACTATTGAAAGATAATATTTAATACGACAAATTCTGAAATTTCCATTTTCAGATGGAAAAAGCAAAACAAGGGAATGAGTTTTAGTTACTTTATTAAAATTGACTTGCAGAGGTAGGGAAGGAACGTTCCTGTTTTCCTTTTCTACTTTTATAAATACTCAAAAATACAAAAGTATTTTAAAATTATTGCATGTTTTTAGGTTCCTAAATTTCACAAAATTGGACTATTAAGCAAAAGTAGTACAAATAGGTAACTTAGTAGTTTTTTTCTAACAAAATTAGGATTATAAATATCATTCCCTAAAACTAGCCGCATCAGAGTCCTAAAAAGTAATCACTGATCATGACCTCCAAGGTAAACAAATGTTTGTTGATTGACTGATTGGCATAAAGTTCAGCATGAGGTAATTTAGCATTTCCTCCCTAAAAAATCCTACATTGAAAAAAATTAGAAATACTTCATACAAAACATGCATTTCACAAAGGTATCCAAAAATAAGACATTTTTGCATTTTCTCAACTAATATTACCAAGATTACTGAGGTAATTTAAAATTGATTATGCATTTTAAAAATAATTTAGCACCACCTTTAAGAAGGTTATTTTGCAGTCAATATATTTTAGAAAGAACTGTGCATCACATAGTTTTATTTTCATAGACAAAGATGAATAAACTTTTAAATACTAAACAATGCAAGACCAATTAAGGTATACAAAAAGAAAGATGAATATCACCAAATTCTTAAAAAGCCTTCAAATTACTAGTTCTAATACCCCAAAATCTAGTGCACTAAATTCAAATATGTAGCCATATTAGAAAATTTAAGAACAATCTTTGTCTTGGGAGAGAATTTCCAGTCTCATTCAGCATAAGTTTTCCAAATCAATAATAAAAACATCACATTTTGGTTGGCATCAATTTATCTAATGAAGAAAGCTTAATCATATATATTAGAAATGCATCTACAGAAATACCGCTTTAGTAGTCAAGGCCAAATTCAAAGTATATATTCAACCCTTGTCAAAAGCCATGCATTTAGTTTCCCTTCTCCCCAAATTGACCATAGGTTCTGGGATATTTGTGCAAAAAACTCCCAAATTCTGCAGCCAGATTTCTATACTATATAAATTTCTGGTACCAGGGGGCACTTGTTCTCCCTATTTTTACTCATTCCCACTATGACAAAATACTTCACTGCTGGAGTGCCATACTCTTACACAAATCACTCACTCTTAGAATGAAATTGTCAACCCTGCTTCTTTACTTAAGGCACTATTAAAGGGCAAATAACTATATCTTGCCAAACAATCCCTCCAAACTAAGTGCTTCTATTTAACACTATTTTGAATTCTAGTAAAAAGAAAACATTTCCCTTCTTAGCACACTTCAAGGCATCCATGAATTATGTCTACAATTTTTTCCTCTAAGTAAACACTTTACAACTTGAAGATCTTAATCTTACTATACTTATTATAATTATCAGAAAACTGTACCTTCAAGACTTCTCAAAGTATTTACAAAATACCAATGGGAAATTTCTCTCTTGATTATCTGTTTTTCACAAATACCTTCTGAGGATAAGCTGTTATGTACTCAAGCTGTTTCTTATTGGCCTTTGTTGCTATTATAAAAATAACTCAATTCTGTTTCCCACTAAATCATTTGGCACCAAACCAATTCATAGACAACTGGTCATCAAAATCCAAAGGGAATAGAATTTTAGGGATCTTGGAGATCATGATGTTCAGCCTCCACTTTGCAATAAGAGAATGAGGGCCCAGAAAAGCTAAGTGATGGCAACAAGGTGAACCCAGGTTTCCAAACTCCCAGGAGAGTCAGTCTAGAACTTTTTCTACTGGAACATAAAATCTGCATTAGAGAGACAGTATGTCAAAGTGGAAAGACCATGTCTTAAGAGTCAGAGAATCTGAGCTTAAGTGCTGCCTCTGATCCTCACTATAAAATATTAAACAAGTTATTTAACCTCTTTGTGACTCAATTTCCTCATCTATAATGGGGATAATAATATTTACATTTTACCTCGCTCTCAGTGACACTGAAGAAAGTGCACAGTAAACTTTTAAAGTGCTGTATTATTGCCGCTGTTGTTTTAAAATCCGGTATAAAAGCTTTTTCAACTGTAATTAGATGAATTTGTGCCAGAAAAAGAACAGAAGACTTTAAAAAGTTAAGCATGAAAACCTCAATATGAACTATCATCACTTCAGTCTCAAGGAAGAGTAGGCATCTACATTCAAGTTTGACAAAAACAGTGGACTATTTAAAGGAAATAACTTTACTATTCCAGTTCTGACACTTAGTAGCTGAATGACTGTTGGCAAATTATTTCAATTTTCTGAGTTTCATTTGTACAATGGAAAGCATAAGACCCTACCCACAGCACAGGGCTGCTGTGAGTAAAGAGCTTTGTAAACTTTAAATCATAGATGTAAAATTGGAAGGACTTTAGAGCTATCTAGTCCAACCTCCTTGTTTTATAGATGAGGAACCTGAAATCCAGAAAGATTAAGTGACTTGCCCAAGGTCAGAGAGGTGTTAAGTGGCAGAGTTGGGATTTAAACTCAGGTTTTCCAATTCTAAACCCAACTCTCCTTCCACTGTTATCATGCTGCCTCTAAATGCTGTATAAATGTGATTGTTACAATCATAAGATGAAGCAAATTTTGTGGTAGTAAGTTCACTTAAATTATATTATCCTTCTTATTCTATCACTGGGGAAAAAGCCCCTTTCCTATTTTCCAAGAAATACTCACATAGCATATAGAAAAATAGATTCTTCCTGAAATTAAACTCCAAACTTTAAGACCTCAGGGTAAGAAATTCAGCAGAACTGAAGTACAGAAGACTAATGAGACTTATTTTAATTTCTATGAGATGGGTGATTCTAATGTTTTGGCAGGATAACAGATCAATTTTGCAGAATCTGTGCCTTAAATCTTTGCCTTTTCTCCTAACATCACAAATCGACTCTTTTATGTTTTAGAATGTAGTTGGCTTAAAAAATTTTAAACTATTTTAGAAAATCAATACAACATCTATTACTGAGAATGTGGAGATCGCCCCATATGGTAAGGAAAAGCTCTATTGGGAAGAGGGAAAAGCTATTTGAGAGCTGATCTAAGGACTTACTTACTATGCCTTTACTTCACTCTCATTACAATTGGACTTCCTACTTTAAATCTTGCATGTGAATAAAAATAGGAAAAGTCTTAAGCTCTAATGTAACTTTTCATTCAGGGAAAGACCAGTGCCACTTGTCCTCTTTGGAGTATAGTTTGTTTTCCCTACCTGAAAATGCTTCAATTTATACTTCAGAACAGGGTTACGTGATTAATGTAAAACAGGATTGTAACAAATTTAATCTGTAACATCTGAGAGGTATAAAATGACTCTACAGGAAAAAATTAAAGCTTCCCCTTCTATATAAGTGACTTCAAACTCCTGAAGGCATTTAATATGAAGCAATGAAAAATTTCAAACCACAGAAAAACTGACAAGCTGGTCATTTCAACATTTAAAGAGACCACTACCCCATGGTCATTTTTGCTCAAATAGTGCAATAAATTGGAACAAGTACAAAGAAAAGAACCTGCTTTAAAAAAAAAAGCCAAGCCCTCCCCTCCCCCTCACTCTCAGGCAATCTCTCTATGCCATTAGTTGCAAGAAAGACCTGAGCTCAGAAAACAGATATTCCATAGAGTCTGAATTTGACAGCCCAGGGATCATGGCATAAATTAAAACTCTGGGCCTCAAGGTCAGGTTTTAGAAAGATCTTCCTACACAGGCAGGGATGCAGTGAGTAAGAGTTTTGGTACTTGGATTTAGGAAGACTTGAGTTCAATTCCTGCCATAGACACTACTAACTGTGTGACCCTGGGCAAGTCATTTAACCTTTCTCAGCCTGTGTTTCCTCATCCTATAAAATGGGGATAATAAAAGCACTTACCTAACAGGGTTATTTTGAGAATTAAATAAGATAACGTGTACAGTGCTTTATAAACTTAAAGCTAGTTATCATCATCATAGATCTGGTCAAGGTGAGAAAAGAAAGAGGGAGGAAGGGAAAGGAAGAGAGTTTGATAATGTGAACAGGAAGGAGAAATTGAAGGAAAGAGAGAAAGAAGTATATATTGGAAGTGGTAGGGAAAGACAACCAGGTCTAATGGTATCCTAACCCCCTTGAAAAATGCACATACACACACCAATTTATACTGGCTTTAACCTGCTTAGTTTTTTCTAGGGTTCCCCTGTACTACGGAGGCTGTTTTTAGCAAAATGTAAACCATTACCCTGGACTCCTTCCAGTCTCTAAGGATATGCAATTTCTGTTTTAAATGAACAGGACAATGATTTAATAGAACCATAGCTAACGAAAAATAGAACCCAAAGAACACAGGGCATTCAAAACCATTATTAGAAATATTCTGATATGAGTAGTTTAGGAAGGACTTTTGGTTCTTAATAGGTCTTCTCAGTCATAACAGTCAGACATCATTGCCAATAATATCTTCAAATACAAAGGGTATCTCGTGTATCAATACATTCACAAAATCAATACACTTTGGTTATATTCCACTCTCCTGGTTTTCCAGAATATGATGGGACTTTAATTACAAAGATCAAAGGGACTGGGCTCCACCCCACCCACTGCAGCTGATGTCACATTCTCAGTTCCTTCTAGCCGTGTCCAACCTTAACAAAGTAGCTTGGCTGAAGATCCTAGCTGATTGTTATTCAATTTAAACTCAGGCATCTGGAGCCAAAGAAGCTCCTGATCCACCATGTGAGTATTGATTGTCTTCCCTTAATGGTAAACCTGGTTCAGCTGAATATAAGGTTGCAAAATGGAAGGCTAATCATTTAAAAGAAATAAGTCAAGCTTCAGGTCCATCTCCCACCAGACTTGCTATTTTCTGACTTCCCCTTTCATCATTTTGTTAGTCAACTACTTTCCTCATCTGGTTCTATGATATCCGAAAGCTCTTCTGTCACTGCCTGGGAAGGGCCCACGTAGCATACTTTGACATGGGTGGTAAGGTTTTTCTGGGTACCAAAACCCTTGCCACAGAAGAGACACATAAAAGAACGTTCTCTTGAGTGCACTGATAAAAGGTGTCGGTTCAGGTCTGTCTTGTCCCGAAATAACTTTAAGCAGCAAGAGCACTGCATCTTCTTGTGGTTGCAGTGAATTG
The DNA here is from genome assembly GCF_011100635.1 of Trichosurus vulpecula. Classification (NCBI taxonomy): domain Eukaryota; kingdom Metazoa; phylum Chordata; class Mammalia; order Diprotodontia; family Phalangeridae; genus Trichosurus; species Trichosurus vulpecula. Next base: position 179,014,292 of record NC_050575.1, on the reverse strand, counting down.
TTTTTTCATGTCTATCCATATTGGACTTCAAGGTGAAGCTGGCTGGGCACCTGGAACACTGGAAACGGTCAAGCTGACCTGGCTGTGCATTATCAGCCAAACTAGTGATGAGAGGTCGAGAATAATCATTCAAGTCAATTGGGAGAAACATAGAAAAGGCATGTTTCTGGATGTGCTCCCTTAGCTTTCCTGGACTGGCCAGAACCCTCCCACAGAAGCCACACAGTGTCCTCTGATTCAAGCCAGGATCAAGATAGAGGGTTTTGCTGTTTAAACAGACATCTTCGGATCTTGATGCACTTAGATCTAAAACCAGAAATACATAAGTTAGAAACTCCCAGGGCACAATTAAAATGGAACTGTAGAAATAAATGAGTTTTATCCTGACCTCCCATTTACCTGTGTCAGTGTCCAGTTGCCACATGGTGAAAAGCCTGTTACAGGTGGCCTGTGAATAAAGAGTACAATTAATTTTGAATGAACTCATACAAGAACCAAACATTAAGTGTTAATAGTAGGCAGAAATTTCCCGCCAAAGCTATGGTTTGTTTTGAGAAGGAGCATTTTAGAGAATGTCTAACTCGTGCCTATCAGTTGTTTTCAAGATCAAAATTATGTTACTAAGGTTTTTTTTGGAAAATGATTTTTTTCTTGAAGAGATACATACATCGAATAAGGACTCATATTTCATAGATTCCCTTACATAATGTATCTGCTCAACATTTATTTTATAAATGAAAGCTGTCTTTGTAAACTGTGTTGTACCACGGTCTGGCAGATTGTGACCCCCTCTACGGGGTACAGCAGATCACAAATAATGGCTTATTTGTTAGAAACATAACATTATCCTGTCTCTGTAAAAAAAAAAGTCTTAAAATATCTGATCATATTTCATTTTTAAGAGATGAGATTTTCATTTATTATAAAATGTCACCAATTGCTCCACTGCTTAGATATTTCATATTGGTGAAAGAACCTTTCTTCTCAGCTTAAATTAAATTTTAAAATTACACGAATAGTAAGGATCAATTCAACTTCAGATCACATAATAGTGTAATAATTAGTTAACAATTTAAAATACAGAACTGTAGCTATGTTTTCTACCAGAACCTGATTTAAGAGGGAGAAAAGAGAAGTGCAGAGAGGTTAGCTGTGTAATAAGATAATATGATTTAAGACATTATTTTAAAATTAAGTCAAGGAACATATCCAAGTAATGGTTTTAATCTGTTTAATCTGATGCTATACGTTTAAAATTTGCTAGTCAGATAAATACCAAAACTATATAGCAGACATGTCTGTTTGTACTCAGCTTGTAAAAGAAACCCAGTGCTAAAAACCATGGCTATCTTTTTACTCTTACCTGAGCTGAAGGAGGCATCTCTCCCTTGATCATAGTTTCTGGTGACATTTCACCAGAATGGTAGATCCCAGGGGGGCTCTGATTGGAAAGGTGTGATGAAGGCAGCTGGGGAGATGATGCTTCCACTTTGCTATCAAATTCGCCCCATGAACGATTCAAGTTGGTGCCAGGCCCTGGGGAACACAGGAAACGAGTCTCACCCACGTGAACTAGCACCAGCTGGTGGTTTTTTAAAAGGCCCTGAAAGGCACCGAATGAGCACTTGTAGTTTTATCTTCTTTCAGTGGGAGGGAGCACAGCAGTGCACTGATGGCAGGGTTTTTGTTGGAGGTGGGGTTTTGGATTACTTTAATCAGCTTGCCCACCCAAAATGCCAGTTGTCTCTGCATAGGTTGTCTGGGTTGGGGGTTTCTCTCTCACAGCAGCAAAATGGTCACTAAAGAGAGTTATAGCACAGAAAGTTGCACAGCACTGGAAAAACATGAGTACAATTATTTTTTCTTGATTTTAGAAAAATTACCTTTTAAAGTACTTCAAATCTGATACTCAGTTATAAGTACCCTGAGATGTCTATCAAATTATGTTGTACAGAAAAGTTGATTTATAATGCTGGTATAAAATCTATTATTTTTAGATTTATTTAAAAAATGGTAACGAAGACAAAATCTTCCCAACCCTAAACAAACAAAAACACATCTGTTTCTCACACACCCAAAAGGATTTCATCCAGAAATCATTTCTAAATACTCATGTTTTTTTGGTGTCTTGGAGAAAAGAGGATTGAGAGGAGGGGGCCCACACACACAAATGGTGTAACTGCTTTGCTGGTTTTCTCAACCAGCTATAGCCAGAATTATGCTAATGATATGAAAAATCCTTGATAATGCCTTTAGAAATTTTTTTCCTCTACAGAACAAAAGTGAACTTGGCATATTTTCATATCCAATTAAGGCAGGAAAGTCAGGCACATTATTCAAATCAAGTTAAGAGACACCTTCTATAAATATTTTGGGATATGCTTACTCTTTTAGAAAAATAGTTTTGAAAAAGAATGACTCCATGGACCAATCACAAACCAAACTGTCAAAGTTTTTCCAACTAATTAATAACTTCCCAGAGAGCTTGTATAGCTAGAAGACAACCCTTTACCCTCGTATCATACCATTCTGTACCAGTACAAGTCACACATGATATACTGTGGATCTGTGACTTGATGAATATGGTTAATTTTGCCCCAACAAGCTTTCTCAACCTGTGTGGTTCTTGTTCATGTTATCCCAGAAACATTTCACAGCACCTGCCCGACACAAAAGTATCTAAGGACCTCCGAATGTCTGAATTCAGTTTGTTATAATATACCCCATTCAGTGGGGATGTTTCCTTTTTAGTTTGTTACATGAAACAAAACTATTGCTCTTGGTCTCAGTGATTTGACTAGAACTTAACTTGTGACAAGATCCTCAAATGACCACTATACATACATAAACAGAATTCATGGTAAGATTATGTTTTTAAGGAGAAAGGTAGTATTTTGTAGCGTTTTTGCTTTGTTGTTGTTCAGTCATGTCAGTCATGTCCGACTCTTTGTGACCCCATTTAGAGTTTTCTTGGCAGAGATATTGGAGTGGTTTGCCATTTCCTTCCCCAGCTCATTTACAGATGAGGAAACTAAGGCAAGCAGGGTTAAGTGACTTGCCCAGGGTCACACAGCTAGTTAAGTGTCTAAAGCCAGATTCGAGCCCAGGTCTTCCTGACTTCAGGCCTGCCACTTTACCCACTGCATCACTGAGTGTTTCAACTAAACATGTTTTTAATATTAACTTCTGAAGGTTAGGATGTCAGCTCATGGAAATCAACAGTCAAATTAAATGATAAATGCATACGACCTTCTTACAGTGGATTGGTTAGTGATTGATGATCTGTTGCTGCTTTCAATTATTAAGTAAACCACAAACCTTTGACTACAACGACCAAATCAATGGGCTTACTGTGTGCTTACCCACAAGAAAATCAAACTACAGCAGTTTCTAAAAATTCTCCGAATGACTCAGAGTAGACCTCTAATACGCAATTGCTCTGTACCATCAGTGACATTAGTCACATACTTTACTGTTATCTAAATTAAAATATTTAAAGCCTCATCTTACAAAGCTGGCATAGATTGACACTGTTTATGCTACAATAATACAATCCCTTTCCCCCACTCCACCCCCCCCAACTCCCACAGTGTTTCTCTGTCTCTCTCTATAAAATCATTAGGGCTCGGGAATTCTGACAAGAAGAAAAATGCTATATGTGCCTTGATTGTATTAACCCAATACCAGTCAAGCATTAAGGTTAGTGGTTGTGTCTTCTTCCCTATATTCCATATCTTTAGTGGTCTGTTAAAAATATCAATGGGAAGCCAAATGTGCCTAATCCTTGATGATAGTAATGATGATAACAAGGAGAAACACAACCATGTGTCAAATGCTGTCCATACTAACAAACTTTGTAAGACTACAAATCACATTACTGCCAAGTAAACACTAGGGAAGGGAAGGCATAAAGGTTAGGGGAGTAGAAGGACATTAACGGGCATTTTCAAAGTAGACAATGTCAAACAACAGGAATATAGAGAACCAAGTTCTACATTTATAGTTATCATAGAGAATGTATAAGTTAATTCTGCAGGCAGGATCTTTCACTATTAATTCATCGTTTCTGGTATTATTAAAGAAATGTAAATTTGTCTATGACTTTTTTAAAAAGCAGTTTCAGGAAAGCTCTGTAGAGGAAAGAATTTATACACACACACACACACAAACATACAAATGTATAAATTTCTACAGCAAAAGTTAAGATGTTTCTTATTCAGACTCAGAATTGAATTCGTCAGGCATTTTCATGGTTTGAATCAGAATAATATATTCAACTCACCCTAGACCACAGACAAGTATTCCATTTTTTAACGACATTCTGGAGAGATTTTCATAATCTCCCTTACTAATAATCTATCTTACTGATTAACAATCTGAACTATGTTCTTCCAACCAACTAATTTGTAATAACTTTCCACAAATGCCATGGAGTATCTTATCAAATACAAAAGTGCCCAAGGAGCACTGAGTTCCTAAACTTGAACTCTTCTGACATTATTGTACTCAATAGGGATGTTAATTCTTAGTATCTGTGAAACCAAATATTGTATAAAGCCAAACTACAAAAATGTAGATATAATAATGTGCTTTTAGTACATGAAGATAACATTCCTGACCCATCACGATCCCACATGTGTTGGTTTTATAGTGTTGCTTTTATAGTGGTGAAAATACCTTTGTTTTAAGACAGCCACACTCTTCTCCAGGTGATCAATAGCACACTTTTAAAAAAATAACTAGTCAGGCTTTGGACATAGAAGAAAGCAAATGGAACCACTCTTTATGGGATTTGAACCTGATACTTCAGTCTCATTGGCACTGTGTTAATGAGTGTGGCAGAATGGAGAAACAGGAAAAGCTCTGAATTTAGAATGACAGCACTCAGTTTTTTAAAATCCTGGCTTTGCTACTTAAAACTTGGGTAAATCATTCCACCTCTTTGGCATCACTTTCCTTATATGTAAAATGAGGGAGATGGGCTGAATTACTTCTAAGGTTCCTTCCAGCCCAAAAGCTGCTACAAGGAATGCTGTTTTGTGGGTTACGATTTTAATGAATCCTCCCTTGTGGTAGGTGACAATTCTATTACTGAATCATCAATGCCAAACACCAGGATTGAAAATACTCAAATTTTGAGATGTAAAATAATAGTATTCAATAGGACTGAACAGTTTTTTTCTTTGATATATTATAGTGTAGAACCTTCTAGGCATTGTTGTAATATACAATTCTTCAGGAAGTTTTCATTAAAGTACAATGCAATACTGAAATGCTTTAAAGGACACAACCCTCCTCCCACCCCCCAAAATGTGAAAGTTTCTTTTTTTCTATCTGGAACTGTGATTTTAGAGAAGGGAATTCTTGGTGAGAAAACCCCTGTCATCAGTGCAAATCAGCAGCTTAATAGGTACCAAACTAAAAACAATTTTTTTCTTGATCTCTAGAGCAAGAGGTATTATGAGGTATTATGTGTAAAACAAACTACCTTCCCCCACCAAATAATAAGGCAGAAGGCACAAAAACTAAAACTCTTCTGGTGATGGGGCAGGATTTTAAACAAATCAGTGTATTTTCTAGAAGAAGAAACCCAGAATTTTACTTTCAATTTTCAGTAACTTAAGGAGGTCCCAGAAGTTTTTCAACTTTAAGTCTTTTTTTTTTTTAGTTTTCAACATTCAGTTTTATGAGATTTTGAGTTCCAAAATTAACTTAAAGTCTTAAAGAGCTGCCTGGGATCACAGAGAGGTAAAGTGATTTTCCCAAGATTACACAGTCTGTGTTAGAGGCAAGACTTAAAGGTCCTTCTTGATTCCAAGAGTGGACCTCTACCTGAAATTCCATGCTAATCCTACATATGAAAATATATATTAAAATTCAATAATCTAAGGAAAGTAGGTTTACTTAAAATCTTTCCAACTTTAAATTACCATTGCTTCTATCCATAGAAAGCCTCTAGAAGCAAAATATTTAATGTTAAGTCTGAATGAGAAAAATTCTCATGATGCTTTTTCACAGTATACTTCAATGAAACTGCTAACATGTAATCTGCACTAATAGCTAAGATGACAAAGTTTATAAACAGCAAGAACCAAACTCAGATGAGCCAAGAATCAAAGAACAGTGCTGTATTCTGAATACACCAAAGAAAAGGCTTCTGGCAGTTCAACCATAAAAGCAACCATAAAAACTAGAACCCTGCTTGATGTCATACTTTGGAAAATGCGATTAAGCACCACCACCACCCCCCAAAAAAAAAAAACAATTTCACTGTCAAATTCTAAAAATCCTTCTCTTACAGGTATACATACACATGAGACAAAGGGGACTGACATATCATGCAAACTATCTGATATGTGCTTAGACTACTTTGAAATTAAATTTTATTGCTCATAGTTTACCTTGCAAAACAGACTGCCAAGTGTTAAAACTCATTGAAAGTATTAGGAAAATCCTTTTCAGAAAATAAATGGAGAACTCAAGTTATAAAAATAGGACCATCAAGACATGTCGATAAATCAAATGAATAAAAATGAGTTAATGAATTTTATTAGAATCAGAATCTCAGTTTAGAAATCAATTTGGAACTAGGGTTACCAAACTGTGCATAAACCCTTAGACCCAGGATACCCCTACCAAGCCTATATCCCCAAGGATATCAAAGAAAGAGGAGAGGAATCTATGGACAGAAATACTTACACTAGCTCTTTTCATGGTAACCAAAAATTGGAGATTTAGGGTATAGCTTCCTATTGGGGAATGGCTAAACATATCGTGGCAAAAGAATCTAATGGATTCTTATTACGCCACAAGAAATGATGAAACGGACAATTTTGGAGAAAAGTGGGAAGACTTTCATGAAATGATGAAGTAGTGAGGTGAACAGAAATAGAAGAACAATTTATATGGTAACATAAATATAGAGAAAAGCAACTTTGAAAGATTTTAGATCTCTGATCAATGCACGGATAAAATGAATCCAAAAGAATGAAAACGAAACGTACCATTCACCTCACAACAGAGGGGTGATTAACTTAAAATGTAGAAAGAGACATACATTTTCTGACATCACTAACATGGGAATTTGTTTTACAAGACTATGTTGTTATGTACCAAAAGATTTGTTTTTTCAAGTTAAAAAAAATGCTCCACTGAAGTAAGGGGGTTAGTGGGAGGAAATTTTTAAAAAAATAATAATCACAGAACTTTGGTGCTACAAGGGACTTTAGAGATTATCTCAAGCTCTTATTTTTTTTTTTAAGATGAGGAAATTAAAGTGTAGAAGGTGAAGTGACTTGCCCAAGATCCCAGTGAATGAATGTTAGACCTGGAACTAAAGCTGAATGTCTTACTGATATGAACCAGTTTATATTATACTTATTCCACATCTAATTATCTCATGGTATTTTGTTGTTTGCCTTTTCCCTAAACAAAGAGTCTGAATGAAAACATTAGTGGAAAGCCAATAACTATACACATAAAAATTTGGGGTGTATGGGTGTTCAGGGAGCATCTCTAGTTTGAGGGTTTGCTAAGCCCTTTTCAGGGCTGCTCATCTACCTTTTCTGTCCACCTGGTGCTCAACTCTCATCTATGGCTCCAAGAAGCTGCTACATTTTCAAGCTCAAACTCAATGTTATTTTAATTGATAATGATAATTTATTTTTTTAATTCCATACTTTATTATTTAATATTTTTTAGTTTTCAGCGTTGATTTACACAAGATTTTGAGTTACAAATTTTCTCCCCCTTTCTACCCTCTCCCCCACCCCAAGATGGCATATGTTCTGATTACCCTGTTCCCCAGTCAGCCCGCCCCTTCTGTCACCCCACTCCCCTCCCCCCCATTCCTTTTCCCTTTACTTTCTTGTAGGGCAAGGTAGATTTCTATGCCCCCTTGCCTGTATATATTATTTCCCAGTTGCATGCAAAAACAACTTTTTTTTGAGCATCTGCTTTTAAAACTTTGAGTTCCAAATTCTCTCCTCTCTTCCCTCCCCACCCACTCTCTCTAAGAAGGCAAGCAATTCAACATAAGCCACACATTTATCATTATGCAAAACACCCCCATAAATAGTCATGTTGTGAAAGACTAACTATATTTCCCTCCATCCTATCCTGTCCCCCTTTATTCAATTTTCTCCCTTGACCCTAGCCCTTTTCAAAAGTGCATGCTTTTGATTACTTCTTCCCCCATCTGCCCTCCCTTCTATGGTCCCCCCTTTTTATCCCCTTCCCCCTACTCTCATGTGGGGAAAGATATCCAATTGAGTGTGTATGTTATTCCCTCCTCAATTCAAATCCAATGAGAGCAAGATTCACTCATTCCCCTTCACCTGCCCCTCTTCCCTTCCAATGAACTGTTTTTTATTGCCACTTTTATGTGAGATAATTTACCCCACTCTATCTTTCCCTTTCTCCCTCTCTCAATACATTCCTCTCTCATCCTTAATTTTCTTTTATTTTTTTAGATATCATCCCTTCATATTCAACTCACCCTGTGCCCGCCCTCCCTCTGTGTGTGTGTGTATATATATATACACACACACACACACACACATACACACATGCACACACACACACATATTGTATCTATTTATCTATCTATCTGTATATCTGTATGTATATTCCCTTCAACTACCCTAATACTGAGAAAGGTCTCACATATTACACACATCATCTTTGCATGTAGGAATGTAAACAAAACAGTTCCACTTTAGTAAGTCCCTTATGAATTCTCTTTCTTGTTTACCTTTTAATGCTTCTCTCGATTCTTGTTTTTGAAAGTCAAATTTTCTATTCAGCTCTGGTCTTTTCACTGAGAAAGCTTGAAAGTCCTCTATTTTATTGAAAATCCATATTTTGTCTTGGAGCACTATACTCAGTTTTACTGGGTAGGTGATTCTTAGTTTTAATCCTAACTCCTTTGACCTCTGGAATATCATATTCCAAGCCCTTCGATCACTTAATGTGGAAGGTGCTAGATCTTGTGTTATCTTGATTGTGTTTTCACAATACTCAAATTGTTTCTTTATGGCTGCTTGCAGTATTTTCTCTTTGACCTGGGAATTCTGGAGTTTGGCAACAATATTCCTAAGAGTTTTCTTTTTGGGATCTTTTTCAGGAGGTGATTGTTGGATTCTTTCCATTTCTATTTTACCCTCTGGCTCTAGAATATCAGGGCAGTTCTCCTTGATAATTTCTTGAAAGATGATATCTAGGCTCTTTTTTTGATCATGGCTTTCAGGTAGTCCAATAATTTTTAAATTATTTCTCTTGGATCTATTGTCCAGGTCAATGGTTTTTCCAATGAGATATTTCACATTGTCTTCCATTTTTTCATTCCTTTGGTTTTGTTTTATAATTTCTTGATTTCTCATAAAGTCACTAGCTTCTACTTGCTCCAGTCTCATTTTTAAGGTAGTATTTTCTTCAGTGGTCTTTTGGACCTCCTTTTCCATTTGGATAATTCTGCCTTTCAAGGCATTCTTCTCCTCATTGACTCTTTGGAGCTCTTTTGCCATTTAAGTTAGTCTATTTTTTAAGGTGTTATTTTCTTCAGTATTTTTTGGGTCTCCTTTAGCAAGTCATTGACTTGTTTTTCATGATTTTCCTGCATCACTCTCATTTTTCTTCCCAACTTTTCCTCTACTTCTCTTACTTGCTTTTCCAAATCCTCTTGAGCTCTTCCATGGCCTGAGACCAATTCATATTTTTCTTGGAGGCTTTTGATGTAGGCTCTTTGACTTTGTTAACTTCTTTCGGCTGTATGTTTTGATCTTCTTCATCACCAAAAAAAGATTCCAAAGTCTGAGTGTGAATCTGAGACTGTTTTTGCTGCCTGTTCATGTTGCCAGCCAACTACTTGACCCTTGAGTTTTTCGTCAGGGTATGACTGCTTGTAGAGTAGAGAGTACTTTGTCCCAAGCTTGAGGGGCTGCGCTGCTGTTTTCAGAGCTCCTTCTACACAGCAAACTCTGCCACGCCAGCACTCTTCCTCCCCCAAGAACTGCCAACCTGGACCATGACCCAGATTCAAGCAGGCTCTGCACTCCTGCTCTGATCCACCACTTAATTCCTCCCACCAGGTGGGCTTGGGGCCAGAAGCAACCATAGCTGGAGCTCTGGAAGTAGGCCCAGAGCTGCACCACTTCTGCGCCCCTGGGGCTGGGGCCCACTGCGAACTCCTCTCACTTTGATCTAGCAGTTTTTCCACTAACCTTTTCTGTTGTCTTTGGTGTTTGTGGGTTGAGAAGTCTGGTAACTGCCACAGCTCAATGATTCAGGGACCTACCACCTGTTCCACCCACCTCCTGGTCTGGTTGGTCCTGATGTGGCCCATGATGGCTTTTGCTCTGCTCCCAGCTCTGTGTGATAGACCCTTCCCAGAGACCATCCAGGCTGTCCTGGGCTGGAGCCCTGCTTCCCTTTGCTATCTAGTGGGTTCTTCAGCTCTTGAATTTGTTCAGAGACATTTTTTACAGGTGTTTGGAGGGACCTGGGGGAGAGCTTAAGCAAGTCCCTGCTTTCTAGCTGCCATCTTGGCTCCACCCCTCATAATGATAATTTATAATCAATAATGTCTTTATATGCTGAAAGTAAAAGTTATGCCCTCCCATTTTTTTATTAATTTAATATCAAGTACTACCTTTTATTATCATTCTACTCTAGCCTCTCTTGAAAACATTTCCAAACACTCTAGAAATAAAGATTAGGGTTTTGGGTTTTTTTTTCCCATGTAGAATATGTCCAGGAGCTGCCTGGTGAAAGGTTAACAAAACTATATTTGAGATGAGGCTTTTGATAATGTCTCATTTGAACATTATTGGTTGAGTTGTAGTCATACATCTGAGACATATCCTTGGACTTAGACCAGGGCTGCCCAACCTTGGGTTTTTATTGAAACAATAGACAATATATTTTGATTTGCCATTTTAGTGAGAGCTCTGCGGTAGCTTGGCTTCGTTTACTAAAGCATTTATGTAAATTTCTATGCTTGTAGGCAGGCTGCATAAATCGTACTGCACCGCAAAATGCTGGCCGCATTTTGGATAGCCCTGAACTCAGACTCTAAGAGAAATGAGAAGGGATTCAAAAACTAAGTCCTCGTTCCCTAGAAGGAAGCCTGTGTATCTGTGAAGACCTTCTCAGGAATCACAGAACCACAGGGATGGCAGTGGCCAAAAGCAGCTTCAGAACAATAGGGAAGTTCTAGAAAAGTGGAAGAATTCTGAAACAAGCTTCATGTAGACAATCCCAAGTTGTTGGAATAAGTAGAGGGGGTGGAGGGAGGATCTAGGACTAAGTAGGAGCTGGGGCTGAGGAGTAGCAATCCAAAATCTTGCCTTCCTCTTCTACTATGAGTTATGTGACCCGTACACATTGGGGAAAAGGGCTTGATTCTCTAGTGATCCTCAGTTATTTTCTCTAATGAGAGAGCCTAAGAATGAGTATAGTGCTAGATCTCTGGTGTAAGTGGGACTCACTGGTGGAAGTAGGGGAGGGATTGACTTTTTGGCAACCCCAAGTGCCTGCCCTCTTTTATTTTGGTGGGGGGAGGGTCAATCAGAGTGCTTTCGTAGGGAAAACGGAAGGTCTAACAGAGAGGGAGGGAAAATTGTCTTGACTGGTTATGGACTTGGGTATAAGGCCATTCTCATTTTTGTACAAGTTTTGTAAAAAGTTATGTTAAATAAAGGCTGTTCTATATTCAATATATTGTTAACTGGAGTGCTTGCAAAGAAACTGAGAGCCCTTTGATTTTTCCCATATGAACCTAGACACAAGCTATATTTTTATGTTCCTAGGATGAATCCTCTGGAAGGGAATAAAATGAGTCAAATTCCAATGTTCTCAGAGAAGACTCTCAGTGGTGACACAATCCAAGAAGTGGTTTGTGAAACACTTTCCAGACTGATCCTGGTCTATGCAGAGCCAGAGCTTTGGTTCTGATTCAGAGGGCACAGAGAGCTTTGTGTTTTCTCTTTTTAACCTTCATTTCCAATGCATCTTGGATAGGTATGAAGAGAAAGATGAAATGAAATAATCTAGTAATAAGTTTTAATTGTAGCTCACCAAGTTCTGTTCTCCCAGGCTTAAAATCCATTAGAAAAAAAGGCTAAGATATACAACTGTTAGTCTAACATATTGTATATCTTATAACACTGATGCTGCTAGGTAAAGTAGATCTAAAAGCTACATAGCACAATTAAAGAGTTTTTCTTTCAAATTTTCTATTATTTCCAAGAAAAATTTTTTTTCCTTTACTTCCTCTTTTCTCAACAAGGTCATCACTATCAAGCAGCCACAGTCTGGCCTCTTGTAGTAAACAGAGATATGTAAATAAAGTGATAATATGGGTTGAAAGAATCAGTTGCACAAATACCAGATGAGGAAAACAACTAACTTGTTACTGTTGCTAGTCATATAAATACCAAATTAATCTAAAAGTTTGGAAGGACTATAAACTTAATGTGCATTAGAAGTACAATAGCCAAAAGCCAAATCAAACCAAAAACACCTCCAATTTTATCTCAGGCTACATTGATTGAAACATGGTATTCAGAACAAGGATAAGTACATCTGTACTCTAGACCAAGACTGTCCAAAATGAGCTTGCAGTGCGATTTATGCGGCCTGACTACAAGCATAGGAATTTACATAAATGCTTTAGTAAATGAAGCTGAGCTACCACAGAGCTGTCACTAAAATGGCAAGTCAAAAAATATTGTCTATTGTTTCAATAAAAACCTAAGGTTGGACAGCCCTGCTCTAGACCCATTATGGAATTCTATTTTCTTTTTTCATTTCTGGAAGCCAAATTTTCAGAAGGACATAAAAAACCTATATTATGTTCAAAGGAAGAACAAACAAGGTGGGCAACTTGAAACCATGTGAGATGAGAACTGAGGGATGTTTAACGTGAAGAATTGAAGATTCAGGGGAGACAGTTGTCTTAAAGTATTTGAAGAACTGTCACACAGAAGAAAGAGAAGACTCGTCCAATTTAGCTCCAGAGGGTAGAATCAAGAGCAATGAGTACAAGTTATAGAAAGGAATATTTTCATTCTATGTAAATAAAAATGTCCTAACAACTAGGGCTATCCCAAAGTAGAATGGGTTGCCTAGGGAGGGAGTGACCTCCTCACTAAAGTCATCAAGCAAAGGTTGGATAACAACTTGTTATGGATGCAGAAGCAACTCATTCCTGTTCAGATATGGGGTGGACTCCATGGCCTTTCTTAGATCCCTTCCAATGCTGAGATTCTGGGGAACTATGAAAAAAAATGAAGGAAAGAAGGAAGAAATGACAGGTCAAGGGCTATTTAAATGAAAGCTAAAAGATGTATAAAAACTCTGTTAGTTTATTACAGTTTGCTTTGTAGAAAACTACATAAAAATCCCTGAAATTATTTCTGCGTTATCAGTGCTTTCTGAAAAAAAGGCAACTAATTCCCTTGCTCTATAACTCTACTTTTTAAATTTGATTATACCCTCTTTATTTAAGATGATTTGGGGAAGTGTATTTTCAAAGGATAAGTTTAACAAGAATGTTTCCCCCCAAATCTTATAAATTATTATAGGCAGTAGTCCCTGATTTACAAATAAACTATAAATAATAAATTTATTTTAATACAATAAATGGCCTTTACACTCCCTTTCTCTCTCTCACACACACATGCACACACTTCTGAGAACTGTTATGAAGAAAAAACTTGGATTTTTAGAAATAGAGTATAAGAAGTACAGAAGTAAAGAATGAGAAGAAATTATAAAAAGAACCTAAAGGGACTGATCATAAAGGTAAACTCAGGCAGAACTGTACTGCATATTTGTGTGGCTCCCCTACTGTTTCACTCAGTATATTGCTGGAATGTTTTTTATTTCATTTTGTTAGATTCCATGAAATCCTATTAATTAAGTATTCTTCTGGGTTAATATTCATTTCCTTGGAAAATGCAAATAACTCTGTAAAGTTATAGGGCTATTAGTCATTTATACATGTATAATAATTTTATCAGACTTCTTTCTTCAAGATACGTATGTGAAATTAGTTATTAGAGAGATTGGAAAATTTTGGGGGAGAAGAAACCTAAAAATTTTGGAGGATGATGAACTCTGGAGGATAAAATAGGTGTTAGCAGGTACTGCAAGCAAGATGAGGGCACTGTGTATCAAGGAAAGAGGGCACTAGGTGAAAGAATTGGGGTGTACAAAAAGGTTGGTGAGCTGAGCCAAAGACAAATTTTATCTAGGACCTCCCCAAATCAAAAAAAGTAAAGAAAATCACTTTTTCAGATAATCAGGGAAACTACATTTTGCTAAAAGGTACCAAAGCAATATCAAAAATTTTACATCAAACTTCTCTGCTAAAGGCCTGATTTCTCAAAGATATAGGGAACTGAGTCAAATTATAAAAATAAGAACCATTCTCCAAGTAATAAATGGTCAAAGGATATGAACAGGCAGTTTTCAGAAGAAGAAATCAAAGTTATCTATAGTCATATTAAAAATGCTCTAAAACACTACTGATTAGAGAAATACAAATTAAAGCAACTCTAGGTACCACTTCAGACCTATCAGAAATGACAAATCCTGGAGGGGATGAGGTAAAAATGGATGAGGAAAAACACTAATGAAATGTTGGTGGAGTTGTGAACTGGTCTAACCACTCTAGAGAACAATTTGGAACTACACGCACAGGGCTAGAAAACTGTGTATTCCCTTTGACCCAGAAATACCACCACGAGGTCTGTATCCCAAAGAAATCAAAGGAAAAGGAAAAGGTTATTTGTTTATTTATCTATTCATTCATTCATTTATCTATAGCAACTCTTTTTGTGGTGGCAAAGAACTGGAAATTAAGGAGATGTCCCTCAACCGGGGAATGCCAAAACAAGTTGTGGCATGTGATTGTGATGGAATATTATTGTGCTATAAGAAATGAAGAGGGGAATGGTTTTAGAAAACCATGGAAAGACCTATATGAATTGATGCAAAGTGAAGTGAACAGAACCAGGATATATCATTGTACACAGCAATAACAATATAGTAATGATGATCAATTGGGAAAGACTTAGCTACTCTGATCAATACAGTGATCTAAGACAATTCTGAAGGATTCATGAAGAAAATGGTATCAACCTCTAGAGTGACAATGGATGAACTCTGAGTGCAAATTGAAGTATAATTTTCTCTCTTTATTTTTCTTACTTTTTTATGATATGGCTAATATGAAAATATGTTTTACATGATTTTACATGTATAACTGATAAATTGCTTGCCTTCTCAGTGGGTGGAGGAGAGGTGGAAGAGAATTTGGAACTCAAAATTAGAAAATGTTAAAATTAAATAAATTTTAAAAAGAAAACCTCTTTTTCTTTTTCCTTCTATGCTAAAACAAGTTCTCTGACCTACAGACCCAAAATTTAGGACAATACTCTTAGTATCAAAGATTACATTATGGGCTAATTAGATTTTCACAGGTTAGTCTGAGAATCTAATTGCTAGTTATAACATCGTACTATGGAAAAATACATTCTAAGTTTCAAACTTTTAGGGATCCTTATGCTTTAATTTAGTCAGTCAAATAAAATAAATCTATATACACATTCCAGCTTTCCAAAGGATGAAGGCAGATTAATCAGTATTTTTTGAATGCACACTATCTGCAAGACCCTGCACTAAACACAATGGAGGACACATAAAAGACAACTTCTTAAGAAACTTAAGACCTATTGAGGAAAATGGAAAAAAATGCATATATGAAAGGCTTAAGAACATTTAAAACATACAAATAAAAAGACAATAATGTAAATTATGGTCTTAAACCAAATACCACTAGGTTCTTAAATCAAATGTCATTAAAAATTTGTAGATAAATAACACTGAAGAAAAAAATGATTTTTGCTAAGTGGAAAAGTAATCTGTTTGGTGGGATTAACTAGAGAAATCTCTAGTGATCAAGGTCATTTGATTTCATTTCAGGAAATTATCTCATACTGTTTAACCTCCCTGTCATTCTCCAATATGTCTCATCTTCTCCACTGGCCAAACAAAGATAAAATCCCCAAATGCTCTCCAATTCATAGGATCTTAGTGTTGAAAGGGCTTCAGAAGTTATCTAGTCCAAACCATGCTTGTATAGGGGTCTCCTCTATGATAACTCTTTGTATGTAGACCTCCAGTGCGAGGGAAGCCACCATTATCTGAGGCAGCCCATTCCATTTCAGTTAAGAAGTTTTTGCTTATGCTTACTTGTAAGATTCTTTAGTTTCTACCTTTTTAAGGATTCCATATGCTTAGAATACTTTTCCATCTATCTTTTTGATCACTGCTAATATCCAGAATCCTTTAAAATCCAAACACTAATAATAACACTGCAGAAATCTTAATGACAAAATACACTAGGAAGGAAAATATACAAGATGCCTTTCCAATTTTTTATTCAAGGGAACTACATTTTCTTTAATATCCCCAAACTAAAAATTCAAAAGAATAATCCTCCAGTCTTATTTAAAACAAAGTCGGAGAGAGATTTAAAATCCAGATACATTATTAGAATCCTCAGGGTAAAAATGATTGGTAACCTCTTCTTCAATCTCCATTATTCTGGTAGAAAAAACTAAATCTATAGCATTTATAAAAGTCACAAAATTTTATTCAAAAATAAAATTAGAAAGTTATCCTTATTTTTAAAGTATAGAGAGATGGTCAAGACTTCAGGCATCCCCCTTATATTCTGAGCAAATGTAAGCATATCAGATATACTTAAGATGATGCAAGCAGTCTTTACAAATAAAACAATACCATATTCTGCTCTCTTACTTTCCTTAGCACTGCGCACATTTAATCAGTCCTCTTATCCCATCTAATAAACAATTAGACACAATAATAAACCTGATTGCCTCTCATACCCCACTTGCCATGTAACAACTCAACACCCATCACCCAAATGTGAAAAAGCATACAAGACAGTGATGATTTCTTTTTTTTTTTTTTTGAGTAATGCCATTTTTAAAAGTTACTTTACACATGATGCCATTAAAAAACCTTTAGAGAAATCTTACATTGGAGAAAGTTCAGACCGAACAAGCTTAGTCAGAGGCAGCTGTGTCACTCTACCAATTTAATGCTTTAAGAACATCACAACAAGGAAAGAATTAGTTATCCCAAAGTGAGTGAAGTCTTGAAAAACAAAGTGTGGTACAGTCCAATGACCATAATCTAAATGGTCTTAACTTGACTCTCTCAACAAAGACTACAAGACGAGAATATCTGCTTTAGAATATGCAAACCACTAGATAGAAAGAACCACAGAATAAATTCCCTTATAGCATCAGTTACTCAATAAAGTAAAGTAATATTGCCCTTAATTTTCATAATTTCTCAGAGTAATTTATTAATTCTTCTGTACATACAGAATTCAACTTAACACATTTAAGTTAAGCCAACTGAAAAAAATCTCTTATATAACTCATTTGAAACCAGTATTCTCTGTTGAAATAAAAGTAGCTATAAATACTTAGCACTTCTACATTAGTTCTTTTTAAAAACTGCTTTTCAATCATTCTCTCTTATACTGTAGTAGAATCAGAACAATTTGGCAGCAACAGAGAGCCAGCAGAGGGAGCACAAAACCTTTTAGAATTTATATTCCATTATATCTAATATAGTTTCTCTAAACTTTCTAAAATGCTACAGTTTTTCAAGGTAGTTTGTTACATTTTTATGTCTAACCAAATTTTGGATAAAGTTTGACAGGAGCTTTTAAACCTGTGTTTGAAGTATTTTAAATATTACTAAATTTCAAAATAATTAGTCTACAATAACTAATGATCTTCACAATGATTAGTGAGTGGAATATCAGCTAAATTCTTTCCTTTAAAAATTAAGATATAGTTTTCTCCATAAGTTTTCAACATATAAGCTTTCTCTTGTGATATTATTTTAAAAACCCAACATCTAAACATATGGAACAATTAGCAACTTAATCTTTACCTTAGAAGGAAGACAAGAGTGTTCACTCTCAAACAGCATACTGTGGCTTAAATTACTGCCTTATCTCCCATTAGACTTTCAATATAGCTTTTGAAAACAAAAACAAAGGAGAAGAGGAAAAAATATATATAAACTTACGAGATAATGAATGTGTGCCTTTGGGCAAGTATTCAAACAGCAGAGAGCTATCATCTCCTAGCATGTCTGCTTTGAGAGACAGCAAGCTGTTCTTACTCATGAGAGCCGCCCGTAAATTAGCAACAGCTGTAGCCTGGTGCAGTGCATCCTCCTTCTCTGGGGTGAGGGGCTGAGACAGGTAGCTAGCTTCTCCTCCAAGGAGGGCCTCATCAGCATTTGCATAGAGGTCAGCTCTCTCCCCCCGGCTATCAGAGCTGCTGGGTTCTGTCACTGTCAAGTCGGCATCTGTGAGATTAAAAACACTATTAGAAAACAGATTTTTAAAACTATAAGGAAAATAAGACAAATTTAAGAAGCCCCAAAACAACTGTCTTTGTTGCCAGAGTAAGGGTGCCCTATCAAACAACAGTTTGGGCATCACTTAATAGCCAGTTTAATTGTATCTTATTAGGTATATCTGAAGCCATTCAAAAAATTCTAAATTGCCAAGAATCTGAATTAAAATAAATCAAATCAAGCTTTCTGGTTTAATAGCAGAAAGTAGGACATAAGTGGCATCCTCTCCTCGCCTGCTGACTGAAGATCATAAGACATCTACAAGCTACTGCAAAAACTAAAAGCATCAGCGAATGAGAGAGGAAGCTACATTTAGAACAATAGGGTAAAGAATGAGGCAGGTGTCCATGAGCAGACGTGGGCCTGACTCTGGCTTGAATACTGTGAAACACTTTGCTATGCTTCTATTTCTCCATCTATGAAAGATGAAGAGGTTGCCAAGACTTGTGGATAGAAAATGAGATGGCTGCCAGGAACCAGGGAGACAACGAGGTTAGGATCCCCTGTTCTTCACCTTTTATGTGTCATGCTCCCCTCTGACACTCTGGTGAAGACTGTGGACCTCCTCCCCCCCTCTCAGAATAAAGTTTTAAAATGCATAAAATAAAATACATAGGATTATAAAGGAAACAAATTTGTATTGAAATAAAGATGATGTAATTTTTTCCCCATAGAAGATAGCAGACCCCTTAAAAATCTATTGACAGACACAGTAGGTGTTTATGGATCCCGGGATTAAGAACCCTTAGATTAGGTGACACAACTTCAAGAGGTACCTGAGACAAAGAAAATCAAATACTAGGTGAAAATTAGAAGGAAAATAAGACTAGGTAGCATCTATCCCCCATAAAAAGTATCAGCATATCTTGTTTAAAACCTTAACTAATTCCAGGAAAACATGATGTTAAAATGAAGCAATACTATAGGAGTCAATTAATTCCACAGGAAGTTTCTTACAAATGGGCAACCAGCTTAATAAATTTACTGTAGGCTTTTGGTTATAATGTATTAATGATGTTCATGAAAAATGGCGTTGGTCAGCACCACTTTGTGCAAGGGGAGTCCATATGAAAAAAGAAAATAATTCTTACTAGAGAGTGCTTTCTTGCATACTACAAAAAGAGTGGTATCCAGAGAAGAGTGATACCAAGAAGACTGATAAGGGAAGACAGGAAAAATAATGAGTCAAAGTATTTGGATAACTTATGGAAAAAGGCTGGTCTGAAGGATTTCAGTTTCAGTATAAATCAGTTTTAGAGAGAAAGAATGGAGAGTAAGAATAGAGGGAATCTGCTGACGAGAAAAAATTAGTAATGGCAGACAATTAAAAGTGCGGAACATTGCTTCTTTGGGGATATCCAAGAATGAGAGGAGATGCCTACTGGAAAGAAAGGAATACAGAGAATAAAGTGAAAACATCATGAGCAACAAGAACAAGACAGAATGCACAGGAAGCTCTCCAAAGCTTGCAAGAAAGTTTAGCTGTTAGTTTTCCAGATTATATCCTTCCTTTAATTTATGACCTTTATTAAATGTAAGCCCTATTTCATGTCTTATTTATACTACTAATACACGTCCCAAAAATTCCTTTTTATTTGTAATGCTAAATCATTCAAAAGATATTAAACCTTAATGTCACAGATAATTGTTTTGTGTAAATAAGTTTCCATTTGGTTTCCTATTTCAAGTTTGCGTCTATAATAGCAGATCGGAACTAACACTTGGCATAAATAAGTTCCTACATGCTACCCACCAGCATCAATTGTTCCAACTCAAAGAATAACACTAACCACAACAAGATATTCAGCAAAATATGTCAAAAGATTCTAGCTTTAACAGTGAGAAAGACCTCTGTTCTTTGAAATGCAATATAACTCACATGACTTATTACTTTTTTATATTTACATAGTACTTTATGATTTTCAAAGTGCTTATATATATTACTTCATTTAACCCTACTATAGCTATTTACACCAGAATCCTGTTCATATTAAAAAGCTTGCTATTTCTAAATATAAAACTACTTAGATAGCACAAGAAAATTTTGGTAAACTTAATTTCTGGACAAAAGAGTCTGCAAGTAACAGGGTATAGTATAGAAAGAGCTGGTCTTGGAACCAGGAACCAGGAAGGTCTGACTTCAAATCTAATCTCTGACATGTACTAGAAGTATAACCCTCAGCAAGTCACATAACTTCTTCCTGCTCTATGTAACTGATGATAAGGTGCATAGAAAGTGTTCACTTTGATGGCGGGAGTGCCCTTATCCTAAAATTCTCTATACCAGTCAGTCAACAAGCATTTTTTTTCTTGTTTCATTTTTTAAATTGTTATTTATTTAATATTTTTAGTTTTCAGCATTGATTTCCACAAGATCTTGAATTACAAATTTTCTCCCCATTTCTACCTTCCCTCCCACTCCAAGATGGCATATATTCTGATTGCCCTCTTCCCCAGTCAGCCCTCCCTTCTGTCACCCCACTCCCCCTCCCCGCCATCCCTTCTCCCTTACTTTCTTGTAGGGCAAGGTAGATTTCTATGCCCCCTTGCCTGTATATCTTATTTCCCAGTTGCATGCAAAACCAAATTTTTTTTTGAACATCTCCTTTTAAAACTTTGAATTCCAAATTCTCTCCCCTCTTCCCTCCCCACCCACCCTCCCTAAGAAGGCAAGCAATTCAACACAGGTCACGCATTTATCATTATGCAAAACCCTTCCACAATACTTGTTGTGAAAGACTAACTATATATATATAACTATATATATGGTAAGATACCCAATTGAGGATGTATAGTATTCCCTCCTCAGGTCAAATCGGATGAAAGCAAGATTTACTCATTCCCCCTCACCTGCCCCCTCTTCCCTTCCTACAGAACTACTTTTTCTTGCCACTTTTATGTGAGATAATTTACCCCATTCTATCTCTCCCTTTCTCCCTTTCTCAATATATTCCTCTCTTATCCCTTAAATTGATTTTATTTTTTTAGATATCATCCCTTCATATTCAACTCCCCCTGTGCCCTTTGTGTGTATGTGTGTGTGTGTGTGTGTATGTATATATACCTACATATATACACACATAGACACACACATATGTATATATATGTTTACACATATATACACATACATATTCCTTTCAGCTACTATGATGTTGAGGTCTCATGAATCATACACATCATCTTTCTATGTAGGAATGTAAACAAAACAGTTCAACTTTAGTAAGTCCCTTATGATTTCTCTTTCTTGTTTACCTTTTCATGATTCTCTTGATTGTTGTGTTTGAAAGTCAAATTTTCTATTCAGCTCTGGTCTTTTCACTGAGAAAGCTTGAAAGTCCTCTATTTTTTTGAAAATCCATATTTTGCCTTGGAGCATTATAATCAGTTTTGCTGGGTAGGTGATTCTTGGCTTTAATTCTAGTTCCAATGACCTCTGGAATATCATACTCCAAGCTCTTCGGTCCCTTAATGTGGAAGCTGCCAGATCCTGTGTTATCCTGATTGTTTTTCCACAATATTCAAATTCTTTCTGGCTGCTTGCAGTATTTTCTCCTTGACCTGGGAGCTCTGGAATTTGGCGACAATGTTCCTAGGAGTTTTCTTTTTGGGATCTATTTGAGGAGGCGATCTGTGGATTCTTTCAATTTCTATTTTACCCTCTGGCTCCAGAATATCAGGGCAATTCTCCTTGATAATTCCTTGAAAGATGATATCTTGGCTCTTTTTTTGATCATGGCTTTCAGGTAGTCCAATAATTTTTAAATTCTCTCTCCTCAATCTATTTTCCAGGTCAGTGGTTTTTCCAATGAGAAATTTCACATTGTCTTCCATTTTTTCATTCCTTTGGTTCTGTTTTATAATTTCTTGATTTCTCATAAAGTCACTAGCTTCTACTTGCTCCAATATCATTTTTAAGGTAGTATTTTCTTCAGTGGTCTTTTGGACCTCCTTTTCCATTTGGCTAATTCTGCCTTTCAAGGCATTCTTCTCCTCATTGGCTTTTTGGAGCTCTTTTGCCATTTGAGTTAGTCTATTTTTTAAAGTGTTGTTTTCTTCAATATTTTTTTCAGTATTTTTTTGGGTCTCCTTTAGCAAGTCATTGACTTGTTTTTCATGGTTTTCTTGCATCATTCTCATTTCTCGTCCCAATTTTTCCTCTACTTCTCTAACTTCCTTTTCCAACTCCTTTTTGAGCTCTTCCATGGCCTGAGACCAGTTCATGTTTTTCTTGGAGGCTTTTGGTGTAGGCTCTTGCACTTTGTTGACTTCTTTAGGCTGTATGTTTTGGTCTTCTTTTTCACCAAAGAAGGATTCCAAAGTCTGAGACTGAATCTGGGTGCGTTTTCGCTGCCTGGCCATGTTCCCAGCCAACTTACTTGACCCTTGAGTTTTTCGTTGGGGTATGACTGCTTGTAGAGCAAAGAGTACTTTGTTCCAAGCTTGAGGGGATGCACTGTTGATTTCAGAGCTGTTTCTATACAGCCAGCTCTGCCACCCCAGCACTCCTCCTTCCTCAAGAACCACCAACCCGGACCTGACACAAATCTTCAGCAGGCTCTGCACTCCTGCTCTGATCCGCCACTTAATTCCTCCCACCATGTGGGCCTGGGGCCAGAAGTAACTGCAGCTGTAGTTCTGTAGCTGCACCTCCCCTGCTGCCCCTGGGGCAGTGGCTGAACCACTAACTCTGTCCCCTGCAGCTTTTCCCACTAACCTTCTCTGTTGTCTTTGGTGTTTTGGGTTGAGAAGTCTGGTAACTGCCACAGGTCACTGATTCAGGGTGCTAGGGCCTGTCCTGCCCGGCTCCTGGTCTGGTTGGTCCTGCTGCCTTCCACGCTGAGCTCTGCTCCCCTCCGCTCTGTGCGTGATAGACCTCATCCATCGACCATCCAGGCTATCCTGGGCTGGATCCCTGCTTCCCTCTGCTATTTTGTGGGTTCTGCAGTTCTAGAATTTGTTCCGAGCCATTTTTATAGGTTTTTGGAGGGATGTGGTGGGGAGCTCATGCAAGTCCCTGCTTTCCAGCCGCCATCTTGGCTCCACCTCTTGCCACTTTTATGTGAGATAATTTACCCTATTCTATCTCTCCCTTTCTCCCTCTCTCAATATATTCCTCTCTCATCCCTTAATTTTATTTTTTTAGATATCATCCCTTCATATTCAACTCACCCTGTGCCCTCTGTCTATATATATATATGTGTACATATACGTATACATATATATGTATATATATACATATATATGTATATTCCCTTCAGCTACCCTAATACTGAGGTCTCATGAATTACATACATCATCTTTCCATGTGGGAATGTAAACAAAAGAGTTCCACTTTAGTAAGTCCCTTATGATTTCTCTTTCTTGTTTACTTTTTCATGCTTCTCTTGATTCTTGTATTTGAAAGTCAAATTTTCTATTCAGCTCTGGTCTTTTCACTGAGAAAGCTTGAAAGTCCTCTATTTTATTGAAAATCCATATTTTGCCTTGGAGCCTTATAATCAGTTTTTCTGGGTGGGTAATTGTTGGTTTTAATCCTAACTCCTTTGACCTCTGGAATATCATATTCCAAGCCCTTCGATCACTTAATGTGGAAGGTGCTAGATCTTCTATTATCCTGATTGTGTTTCCACAATACTCAAATTGTTTCCTTCTGGCTGCTTGCAGTATTTTCTCTTTGACCTGGGAATTCTGGAATTTGGCAACAATATTCCTAGGAGTTTTCTTTTTGGGATCTTTTTCAGGAGGCAATTGTTGGATTCTTTCCACTTCTATTTTACCCTCTGGCTCTAGAATATCAGGGCAGTTCTCCTTGATAATTTCTTGAAAGATGATATCTAGGCTCTTTTTTTGATCATGGCTTTCAGGTAGTCCAATAATTTTTAAATTATTTCTCTTGGATCTATTGTCCAGGTCAATGGTTTTTCTAATGAGATATTTCACATTGTCTTCCATTTTTTCATTCCTTTGATTCTTTTTTGTACTATCTTGGTTTCTCATACAGTCACTAGCTTCCACTTGCTCCAATCTAATTTTTAAGGTGGCATTTTCTTCAGTGGTCTTCTGGACCTCCTTTTCCATTTGGCTAATTCTGCCTTTCAAGGCATTCTTCTCCTCATTGGCTTTTTGGAGCTCTTTTGCCATTTAAGTTAATCTATTTTTTTAAGGTGCTAATTTCTTCAGTATTTTTTGGGTTTCCTTTAGCAAGTCATTGACTTGTTTTTCATGGTTTTCTCACATTACTCTCATTTCTCTTCCCAATTTTTCCTCTACTTCTCTTACTTGCTTTTCCAAATCCTTTTGAGATCTTCCATGGCCTGAGACCAATTCATATTTTTCTTGGAGGCTTTTGATGTAGGCTCTTTGACTTTGTTAACTTCTTCTCACTGTATGTTTTGATCTTCTTCATCATCAAAAAAAGATTCCAAAGTCTGAGTATGAATCTGAGACTGTTTTTGCTGCCTGTTCATGTTGCCAGCCAACTACTTGACCCTTGAGTTTTTCGTCAGGGTATGACTGCTTGTAGAGTAGAGAGTACTTTGTCCCAAGTTTGAGGGGAGGGACTGTCTTTTGCCTCTTTCTAGCACAGTACCTGGCACATAATAGGCATTCAATAAGTATATATTGATTAACTGATATAATATTTATATACTATAAGTTGTTCATCTATTCCTCAATTTATGAGTACCTTTTCAAATAAGAGCTATAAATATTTTTGTACATTCTTAAAATTTATTTTTTGCTTAGGACTAATCCCTCCTTTAATTTACTGTCCCTCTAATTCTCCCACTCTCCTTCTCCCTTTCCTCTTTTTTCCCCTGTTGAATGAAATGTATTTCTGTATCCAACTGTCAAGAAGCATTTATTAAGCATCTAGTATGTGCCAGAAACTGTGCTAAGCCCCAAGGGTACAATGAAAGGCAAAAACAAAACAAAACACCAGTCCCTGCTCTCAATGAGCTCACAATCAAATAAGTGAGACAGCATGCAAGTAATGATGTACAAACAAGGTATATACAGAATAAATTGAAGATAAGAAACAGAAGGTAGGCACTAGTACTAAGGGGGATCAGAAAAGGGTCCTTGTTGGAAGTGAGATTTTAGCTAGGACTTGAAGGAAATCAGGAAGCTAGAAATGAGAGGAAGAGAATTCCAGGCATAGTGAACAGCTGGTGAAAATGCCTAGAGTCAGGAGATGCAGTGTCTTATTAAGGTACAGCAAGGAGACCAGAGTCACTGGCCAAAGAGTGTGGGATAAGAATATACCTTTGAAAGTAAGAGAGAATAAGGTGTAAAGCTGAGATGTACTGGAAGACCCAGCATAACTGTTAAGTAATATAAATGTAAGTAATATAAACTTTTAACTTGGAAACCAAATTGTTCTATTTAATATGTCATAGTCAAATCATATAAAATCTTTAATCCCTTGCCAAAGCTCCTTGGCTCTGACTATTCTCTTAACATTTTGGTAAATCTGGCAGCCCAAATTTCCCAATGCTTTCAATTTACGTTTTTCTTTGAGTTCCTTTTTGTTCATGTGAACCAAATTCCAGCAATAATTTTAATAAAGAACTTTAAGAAAGAGGAACATGGAAAAGTATCTCAAGATTCAATCTCTTCTAGAACTAGTTTGAGGGGATCAATAATATTGAGAGCAGAGAATATCAACACATTTTGGCTGGTTTGTTTTTTTTTTTTAAAGCAAGATGTCAAACATTGGTCTTATGAAATCCTAACTCAAAAGGAAAAGTTAACATGAAGCTTTCGTTCAAAGTACAAAAGTCAATGTCTTTTTATGTCAACCGTCCCAGGAGTAGGAAGTATTAATTTCTGAGTTATGGAAAAGTATATGGGTTAGCAAGTAGACCCCTCCCTGGTCTAATGGGAAGGTCTTGTAGATACTACCTGAAAACATCTCTAAAGGCAGATAAGTATCTAACTGGGGCCTGGAGTGAAGAAGACAAGTTCAAATCTGGCCTTATACACTACTAGCTGTGCAACCCTGGGCAAGTTATTCTCTGCCTCAGCTTACTCAACTGTAAAATAGGGATAATAATAGTACCTACCTCACAAAGTTGTTTTCAGAATCAAATGAAATAATATTTGTAAAGCCTTTTGCACAGTGCCTGGCACATAGTAGGCCCTTAATAAAGGTTTATTCTCTTCCTTTGTTCCCCTCCTCTCTACTCATACCACAACCTCCCTAGTCCAAATCCTTATCGATTTTCACCTGGACTACTGTATCTAGTGTCTTTCTTCTTAATCCAAAATATATACTGTGATCAAGAAGCTTCAATAGTTCTTCACTGCCTATAGGATAAAATATAAACTCCTATGCTTGGCATTTAAAACTCTTCACGATCTGTTTCCAGTCTATATTTCTAGGCAGATTACACATCATTTACTCTTCCTCACACGATCTACACTCTAGCCAAACTGGCCTATGTGCCCTGTACGTGGCATTCCACCTTCCTCCTCCTTTGCAAAGGCTGCCTGGAATGCTCTCTCTCCTCTTTGCCTTTTTGGAATCCCTGGTACCTCATTCAAAGTTCAATTCAAATGCTGCTTCCTCCTTTATATGCCTAGAGCCTGGTAAAAGAGGAGGAGCTTAATGAATGATTACTCATTTACTGATTGTGGGTCAAATCTTAGTTCCATTACTGATTCACTATGGTATTTATGAATGTTATCATTTGCCTATGGCTTCTTCATCTGTAAAAACAATGAAAAAGTCTTTATTAAATATTTGTTACTAAAGCCTTTATTATAAGCACGGTGCCAGGCACTGTGTTAAGCACTGGGAATATAAATTTGAAAGTGAGACAGTCCTTGTGCTCAAGGAGCTTACATTCTAATAGGAGATGACACATATATGGGAGGAGATGGGAGTCACAAGTTGGGGGTGGGAGTCACAAGGATAGGAATAAATCAGCTTATGCAACCTCACCTCATAGGGTTATGGTGAGTGAAGATTAAATGAGGATATATGTGAAACCAATTCATAACTCTAAAGTGCTATACTAATATAAGCTACATTAATACCACATTATTAAGGACCTCACAATGATTACATGACGATATAGGATATGACCAATTATCAAGATTTCAGAGGTTATGGAAAAACCTACACGACATAATGCTGAGTGAGCGGAGCAGAGCCAGGAGAACATTATACACAACCACAGATATATGGATTTTGTGAGGACCAACCCTGACAGACTTCGCTCTTCTCAGCAACACAAGTACAAAGACAACTCCAAAGGACTCATGATGGAGAATGCTATCTACATCCAGAGAAAGAACTGTGAAGTATGAATGCAGATTGAGGCACACTTCATGCTAGCCTCTTTTCCCCCCTTTTTTTTCTTTTTCTCTCTTTTGTTTTTGTTTTGGGGTTGGCTTTTTTGTTTTTGGTCCTGTTCCTTCTTTCTCATGATTCATTTCACTGATCACAATTCTTCTCCATAACTTGACTAGTGTGTAAATTAATTCAATGTGAAGTTATACATGATAGTTATATGAGATTCCATGCCATCTTGGGGAGGGAGGGGGGAGGGAGGGAAGAAAATCTGGAACTCAAAATTATGTAGAACCAAGTGTTGTAAACTAAAAATTAAAAAAAAAATTTAAAAAAAAAGATTTCAGAGGTTGATTAGGTGGCAGAGCGGAGACACAAACCCAGATGCTGACTCCAAACCTAGTACTCTTTCCCCTGGGTGACAGGTAAAGGAGAAATCCTGGATGTTGACTTTGCCCAAGTTCTGGCTCTACCACTTACAGGTATAACCTTAGGCAGGGGACACATTCTCTGAGTTTTATTTTTTCTGTCTATAAAATGGGAGCAATAACGCTGCCACTAACTTCCTCACAGGGTTGTTATAAGGCTAATATAGGTGAGAAAGCACTTTGTCATGATAAAATATTATATAAAGCTATTATTATTATTATTATTATTAAACACAGAAATTTCAAAATCCTGTATCTACCTCACGATACCTTCGAAGCAAACAATCCCATTGTTTCAATGATTCTAATCTGATGGCATTATTTAATGATTATTTTAGCTTGTAAAGGTAAATCACATAGAGTTAAAGGGCTAAATTAACAACATAATTTTTTTAAAAAGTCTTACATTGAAAATGAGTAACTTCCAAGATTTAAAAAAATATTTAAAAAAACAACTGAATGATTCATATTTAGTTATCCAACTGATTGTAAAAGACACAAATTTTTTTTTAATGAAGTATCACTTGGGAAATAAAGTAAGCATACAGGTGAGAAAAATAAATTGGGATGGGAGCTATAGAGATATTTGACCCATTCAAAATGATTTTCTTCTATTTTTCCAAAAATAAAAAGTCCAGTAAAAAAAAGTGATGAAAATATTTTCTATTGTTGTTACTTTTTTCAAAAAAGGAGAGTGATAATTTACAATTAAAAAGGTAAAATTATAAGGTGTTAGGTAATGTGCCAGTTAGGGAACAAAAAGGAACAATAAACAGGCCACACTACCTTAAAATTGCATTCCAGAAATCTGAAAGCTAGGAAAGCTAATTTCAAACCAGGTATACGTAGCCAATAGCTGGAAAAACTTTGCACAATTACTAAAATAATCCTGCTAAGCTACAGATCTGACTACTTCATTCTCCTGTTCACAAATCTTTTGAATGTCTCCCTATTGCTTCTTTCTTTCTTTTTTTTTTTTTTCACTGGGGAAGGCAGGGCAATTGGGGTTAAGTGACTTGCCCAAGGTCACACAGCTAGTACATGTGTCAAGTGTCTGAGGCCTGACTCCAGGGCCGGTGCTCTACTCACTGCGCCATCTAGCTGCCCCCACTCCCTATTGCTTCTAGAGCAAAATACAAATTCTTCAGTCTGGTCTTTGCAATCCTCCACAATCTGGCTCCGACCTATCTTAACAGTCTTATTTTAGAATACTCTCTTTCAAACACTTTATACTAGATTATTAGCTTAGAATACATTGCTAGCTGTTTCCAGAAATCAGCATTTCATCACCTGTCTCTGTATGTTCATTTAAGCTGTCCCTCATACCTGGAAAACACTCCCTTCCTTCTCTATCTCCCAGAATCCTTATTTTCTCTTTCAAGGCTCAGCTCAGGTGCTACCTCCTTTTTTTGTATTTACACCCATTAGACCTCCAGAGCACTGGGCTTGTAATCAGGAATAACTTTGCTCAAGTCTGGCCTTAAGACAATAGTTGTGTCACTCTAGGCAAGTCACTTGACTTTTATTTGCCTCAGTTTCCTCAACTGTAAAATGGGGATAATAAGAGTACCTACCTCACAGAGTTGTTGTAAGGATCAAATGAGATAATATTTGCACAGTGCTTACTTAGCACACAGCCTGGCACATAGTAGACGCTATGTAAAAGTGTATTCCCTTCCCCTTCCACTTACTTCTCTTTCCCTCCTCAAATTCAAATTATCTTGTATTTAGTTGTCCGTATATTCGTATCTCCAACTAGAACATAAGCTCCCTGAGGACAGAAATGTTTCTTTTTTTGTCTTTGTTATCCTAGAACCTGGGACACTACCTTGCAAATTTATTTTTTTTGATTAAGACCTGTGATTTGATCTGTGTGGGGAACTCCAAGTGCAGAAATTTCTTACTGATGCAAATAAGCGCCATCTATAATTTATATGATTTGTCCACAGTAATACAGCTAGTGTGTGTCAGGCATTTTACACAGATTGAACACTTACTAAATGCTGAAGTAAAGTGACACAGATCTCATTCAGTTGTAGATAATTCAAATTCTTATTGGAGGGCATAAAGTTCTTACAGATCATTCTGGACAGAAAAGGACAAACAATGCACTCTTAGCAATCAAGACTTTTGTTTTAGTGTTCTTTTATTCCTGTTCCATTTGATTCTTCAGTCTTCTTTCAAATGATCTTTTAGCTCCAGTCAAATACTCAACCACTTAAACCTGTCACTCATTTTTAAAACTAGCTTTTTATCTTTTTGATCCACTTAATTGGGTACTTACCTTCTACTACCTAAAGCTTGACCCTTTTGCCACTAAATCCCAACTTTTCACACTCATTCCATAATCTTTCTATTTCTTTTCATCTTTCCCTGCATGTTTGCTCTGCAGTTGATCTCTTGTTAACCTTAGGCTTATTAAATGCTGACTTTATAACAAGCCCTGTATAGTCCAACTACTAAATCATGTTCAAAGTCCATGATCATTCTAGACAGTATGAAGGCCTCCCATGTACTCTGAAAACCTCCAGGCCTCCAACGGCACATCAGGTCCAAATTAATCATAGCTGGTTTCAAACAGAGACAAACCTGAACCTATTTAAGAGATGAATGCAACTAACCCAGCCTATAAGTATTTCAAGATTGAATCTCAGTTATTTCTCTCAAATTAAAATCTAATACATTTCATTTAATGAAGTTGTCAAATGAGTCACAGTTTCTCTCTTAATATTTGCAACAATAAATAAAATGGAGAAATTAAGTTATGAGCTAAGCAAGATTGATCTAAATTACTTTAGCCAAAACAATGGAAACAACCTAATCACCTTTTCTTCTTAATTTAAAAAAATGATCTGAGTCAGTGGTGTCAAACTCAAACATAAACAGGGCCACCAAACTGTATATAAGGATCCCTGCTAGCACATCCTGACTTAGAAAATTAAATATTAACATTATCTGTTTTTGTTACATTTTTATTTAATTTGTTATATCTTTCCCAATTACATTTTAATCTGGTTCAGTTTGACACCTTTGATCTGGGCCATTTCTAAAAAATATCATCTTGGCAGTGTCTTATGCAATCATTTCAGAAGTAAAAATTCAACATTCATATACTCCCCCTAATCAGGGATGGAATATTGAAAGCTGAACACTAGATAAAGTCTTTTTTAGTGTAATGAGTAAATCTTTCTATAAAAGGGAAGTGGGTCTCTAGTAGTCCTTTCAAAAAAATTTTATGGAAAAAAAGAGAAAAATGTTTGTGGAAATGGGAAAGTTATAATAAAGAAGTACTCCAAGTATCCTTTAATGAACAGTATCATCCTGCCACGCTAGATGACAGATATAGGAAGAAATAAGCCACCAGTAGTGCTGGAAACCTGTCACAAAACAAACATCAAACTTCTCATAGAATTCAAAATGGCTTGTCTGATAAAAAAATTATTATTCTTTGAGATTTTTTAAATGAAAACATTTTAAATTTTATTACTAAGGCTAGATCACTGTTGATAAGGGATATAAATTCACTATAAATTCAGCTGTTTTAATAGCACTTTTTCACTTCCACTTGGAGCTGAATTAAAATCCCAGCTTTCCTACTTACTATCTGTGTGACCTTGAGCAAGTCACTTAACTTCTCTCAGTTTCCTCAGCTGAAAAATAAGGGAGTTGGACTAGGTATCCTCTGAAGTTGGTTATAGCTCTACATCTGTGATCCTATGAATCCCAGGGAATTCCTTGCATTTACATATATATTACTCTTCTCTGGGTGGTTATAAAGGTATAACAACTCTTTAAAATGATTAGGGTATCTCTGACAATACAGAGTTACTGTCAGAGGATATTAAAATGATGATCTTACGATCTAAAGAATTTATGCCTCTTCTCCAAAGGTAACTAACACTCCAAGTACTTTATTCACATGTCAGTCAAGTCTATTATGTGCATGGTCCTTCATTAACAATGTCGTCAGAAGAAATGTTCAGGGTGAAGTTTCACGTAGGTACTTTAGAATTTTCAGCATGAAATTCAAACTCAATAATAGCAATTCAACACTAGCAAGAGTTGTCCATTTACTCTTCACTTTGGAAACACAAATGACAGTATCTGAAAGTCCTCCACAGCTTGCACAGAACCTTTTCAAGATTTCATCAAAAAAAGAAATAAATTCATTAATCTGAATTATCCAAAATTCTTAAAACTTGTTTTGGTAAATAAAAAAATTCTTAAATTTTCTTGCTACACTTAAAAAAATAACTACTAGCAATAATATTAATTAATAATAACTTGTTTTCTCTACAAGAACAATTTTAGAGGACTCATAAGGAAACATGCTGCCCACCTCCTAAAAGAGAAGGGAGGGACTCAGGGTACAGAATGAGACAAATATTTTTGAACATGGCCAATGAAGGAATTTGTTTTGCTTGACTGTGCATATTTGTTACAAATTTGTTTTTCTTGTCTTTTTCCAATGAGGGGAAGTAGGAGGGAGAAAAAATAGATTTTTGTTAATTCAAAAAAGAATTAGAAATTTGAAATAATTTGGACTGTTACCTAAATTCTACAGCAAGAAATAGAAGACAAAGTAAGCAGGACTACTTCATTGACAGTTCCTATAGCAGAACAGTGCCAGATTTTCACACTAGATTTACAAAGCATACTATATTCCTGCTCACTGATAAAGAAGAAGTTTAAAGGGAGAAAAGGCCACCAATTAATGTTGAGGTCAAAGAAGTTCTCTTACAATTCAGAGTTCTTAACCTTTTCTGTGATATAGAACCCTTTGGCAGCACAGGAAAGCCCATGGACCACTCTTCAGAATAATGTTCTTAAATGAATAAAATAAAATACCAGTATCACAAAGGAAACCAATTACATCGAAATACAGTTGTTACTATATTAAAACAAGCAAACAAGTTAATGGAACCCTGGTTAAAGAACCTTCATCTAAAGGACTGGTTGTGGAAGGCAAAGGCAAACATTTATTCTGATTCAGAATTTGTTACATATAGTCAAAATGGAAAACAATTTGATTATTTTCCTATTAAGAATCAATCCTGAATCCCTTTACTCATTTCCCCAATGTGATTCTTAGTAAACTCATCATATCTTCATGACAAAGCTTCAAACTTTATGTTTAGTATTTCCTCTGGAAATTGGGGTGAAGATATTTTACAATAAAATACTTGATACCGAAAATCTATAAAGAGTTGATAGTATCATGAGGGGCATTCCCCAAATAGACAGATGATCAAAGGCTATGAATAGTTTTCGAAAGAAATATAAACTGTCAAAAGCCCTACGAAAATTTGTTTAAAATGACTAGTAGAGGAATACAGATATAAATAAACTTAAGAGCATTAAGGGCATTATCTCACATTCATCAAATTAGTAAAGATGGTAAAAGATGTAAAAGTGTCAAAGGAAGAAGGGACTGTGGGAAAACGGATAATTTGACACTGGCAGATTTGTAAATTATCTCAACTTTCTTGAAGATGATTAGGAATTATATAAGGAAAGTTACTAAACTATTCATATCCTTTGCTCCAGATATCCTACTCCTGGGACTAAACACTAAGGAGGTTACTGACAGCAAATATTTATAGCAACATGATAAAACTGGAACAAAATATACATTGTATGCACCAGTGATTGTGGAATTACTGAGCAAATTATGGCATGTGAATATAATAAAAGGTTACTATTATAAGGAATGACAAATATAAACAATTAAAAAAATTCAGAAGACTTGTTATCAACTGATGCAAAGTGAAGTAACTAACAATTTACTTCAGAGCCAAGTAAATAAAATACAAGAGAAGATTATTGGGAAGTTAGAGCAATGTAAAATAATCAATAAAATATAAACAAAGAATAAAAAGAGGAAAGGAAAACCCAAAGAATAATGTATAGTGTCTATAACAAAGTAAATAAAGACAACACTTCTGACAACAAAACTCAGGTCAAATATAGTTCATATTAGTACTATACTTTCAAAATTAAAGGAAAATCCTTTCTTTCTGATTTTCAAAAGGGAAATGTACCATCATTCATACTCAGACCATTGAGTGAAATATATGTTATAGGAGTTTTGCTTTGGTGTTTGCTGGGAAATGTCAGCTGTGTCAAAAGAAAAGGCATCAATAACATTTTGTAAAAATAATAAAAAGCCCTGATTAAGTCAATGAAGTCCAGAAAAAGTTTGATCAATATAATTTTCACTTTTGTGCTTTCCCCAACAAAGCAGAGTCTACCCATCACCCCCTATCTGCAACCACCTGTATTATTCTATTACCAGAACTTCTTTTCTTGCCATGAAATGAGAAATAGCTTGCATTTGTAATAAAAAACTGAATATTCCCAAAGACTGACTATAAGAATCTGTTCCCTGTTATTCTGTTATCTTGATTACTTGATTACAATCCACCCCCCAAAATAATTTACAAAGCCTGTCATTTTAAATTGAACACACACTCTAAAAGGAGGAAGGAATCCCTTTGAGGAATTCTTCAGTCCAATTTGGGTGAATTCTTTGTTTATAAATTGGAAGCCCAGGTCTATTTCCAGAAAACATATTCTCACAGTCACATGAATCAAAAATTAATGTGTAATTCTTTCAAGAATGTGAACATACATTCTGAGAAAGACTTAAACTGCCTTTTAAACATAGGCTGAAAATACTTTCACATATCTGTTTCTAAGAGCAGAAAATCTTAGTTTTTGCCATCTAGCTCAAAAGTTATTGGAACCTCGAATAAGTAAGGACTACTCTACTAAGAATCTACATATACTCCAACTGTTTCAAAAGAGAAAATTTACACTCTGTAATAATTATAAATTCTGTTGACTCTGGCACCCTGTTGGTAAACTAGACAGATTCTTGGATCCTTTCCAAATTGGCTTGATCAGCTAATCTCCACACTTGAGATCAAAGAAGCTACCATTCAGTGCAACATCTCCAGAGACAAAATAAATTCTCCCCAGAAGACAGTTTACTCATTTGCACCAGGTAGCACTAATTTTGTAGGAATTCTGTTTAATGGTTTGGGGTTTAAATTTTTGTAAGGAGGAAAATGCATTTCCAAAGAGAATGTTTCTCCCTAACAAAGCATGCTGGTTATTTTTTTCCCACAAAGGTTTATTTTTAAAAGCTCTTGGAATAAAATTTAAGACAATTCCTAATGTAAGGATAGGGCCACTGAAATGAAATTCACTTTCCAGAAACAAGTACTGCCCTCTTTCTCCACTTTGGAGGATTGGGAGGAAGGAATGAGAGAACTCACTCTCAGATGGATGCAAAGTATAAGCATAAGCAGAGTGGTTCTCATGTTCCTTAGGATAAGGGAAGTAATTAAATGTCAAATTTTAAAAGACTTCCTCCTGAACTTCTGTCCTGAAGCAATTGAGGTGATAATAATATAAAACAGGAAATTACATAGAGTAGACTATGTAACAAGAAATTGAAAGCAATTCAATTCAACAAATATTTACTAAGTTCCTGCTATGTGAAAGACATATTAAGTATCAGATATAAAAGAAACAGTCTCTGTCCTCAAGGAATACATTTTACTAAGGAAATAGACCATGTACACAGTTAAGTAAATTTCAGGTAATCTGAAGAAGGAAAAAACATTAATTATTGGGGAAAACCAGGAAGGCATCATAGAGGAGGAAGCACTTGAGTTAAGCCTAGAGTAAAAGGAAGATAATTATTCTGGAATGAGAGGTGATAAAAAGAAGTATTCCAGGCATGAGGCACACAGCCTGTGCACAGAGAAGGGAGAAAATAACTGACAATCATATACATTTCATTTGATCCTCACAATAACCCTCTAAGTTAAATACTACAGCTATTATAATCCTCATTTTATAGATGAGGAAATTAAGGCCACAATGCCAAATAACTTGTCTAGGCTTACACAGCTAGTAAGTTATGAGGGGGAATTTGAACCTGGGTCTTCTTGAATCCAAGTCAAGTGTTGTATCCAATACACTAAGCTGGTGATTTCAGGCAACAGTTAGTAGTCCACATTGGTTGGAATGGAGTGTTTGAAGAGGAATAACAGGGGGGAAATGAACCTAGAAAGGTGAGTAGGAGACAGACTATAGAGGCTGAGGATTCTGAAGACAAGAGAGAGCTACTAAAGATTTTAAGCAGGAGAGTGACACTGTCTGCTTCAAGAGGATAACTCTGGTTTAAAAAATAAAAGACAATCACGTGGATGATAGTGGAGAGAAGAGGGACTGCTTATGAAGTTATTGTAATAACTAGTCCAAATGAGAAATGATGAGGGTTTGAACTCGTATGTATTTTTTTTTGCAGGGCAATTGGGGTTAAGTGACTTGCCCAAAGTAACACAGCTAGTACATGTGTCAAGTGTCTGAGGCTGAATTTGAACTCAGGTCCTCCTGACTCCAGAGCCAGTGCTCTATTCACTGTGACACCTAGCTGCCCCCCTGAACTGGTATGTACTTACTTTAAAATGATAGGCTTTATAATAAAAATGAAAATACTATTCAAATTAAATTACACTTTTAATGTTATACCAATCAAATTACCAAGAAGATACTTTACAGAGCTTGATAAAACAATAAAATTCAATCAGAAAAACAAAAGGTCTAGAATATCAAAGGAAATGATGAAAAGAAGTAAGGATGAAGGAAGAACAGGAATTCCAGACTTCAAACTATATTTTAAAAGAGCAGTCATCAAAACTATCTGGTATTGGTTAAAGAACAGAGAGATAGATCAATGGAACAGACCAGAGAAGGGATATTAAAAAAATAATAGAACCCAATAACCTAGCATCTGATAAAGTGGAGAACTTAAATTACCTAGAGATAAACTCCCTTTTTGATAAACTTTTTTTGATAAACTCCCTGGGAAAACTGGAAAGCAGTCTGGCAGAAATTAGGTTTAAACTTATACCTTATACCATACCCCATAATAAATGGATATGTGATTTCAATATTAAAGATCATAATATAAAAAAATTAGAAGAGAAACAGATCACATAACTTTTGTGGCTCTGAGTAAGAGATGTATTCTTTTTTAAAAAAGTTTAGTCTATGTTATTAACATCTTCTCTATAGTTTTCTTTTTTTTTCATTCATTTTTATTGGAAAATGGTACTGCAGAAACTGGGCATAGACCAATATCTTACACCATATACCAAAATAAAGTCAAAATGGGTTCATGATTTAGGAGTAAAGGCCGATACTATAAGTAATTTGGGAGAGCAAGGTATAGTCTATTTATCAGATTTATGGAAAAGAAAAGAATTCATGACCCAACAAGAGATAGAGAGCATTACAAAATGCAAAATGGATAATTTTGATTATGTCAAATTGAAATGTTTTTGTACAAAAAAAGCCAATGCAACAAAAATTAGGAGGGAAGCAGAAAATTGGGAGAAAATCTTTGCAACTAGTATCTCTGATAAAGGCCTCATTTCTAAAATATACAGGGAACTGAGCCAAATATATAGGAACACAAGCCATTCCCCAATTGAGAAATGGTCAAAGGATATGAACAGGCAGTTTTCAGAGGAAGAAATTAAAGCTATCTATAGGCATATGAAAAAATGCTCTGGATCACTACTGATTAGAGAAATGCAAATCAAAACAACTCTTAGATACCACATCTCTCCTGTCAGTTTGGCTAAAATAACAAAACAGGAAGATGATAAATGCTGGAAAGGATGTGGGGAGATTGGAACATTGTTACATTGCTGGTGGAGTTGTAAGCTGATCCAGCCATTTTGGAGAGCAATTTGGAACTATGCTCAAAGGGCTATAAAAATGTTCATACCCTTTGACCCAGCATTACCAATTCTAGGGTTGTATCCCAAAGAAATCACACAAGCGGGAAAAGGACCCATATGTACAAGGATATTTATAGCGGCTCTTTTTGTGGTAGCCAAAAATTGGAAATCAAAGGGATGCCCATCAGTTGGGGAATGGCTGAACAAGCTGTGGTATATGAAGGTAATGGAATACTATTGTGCCATAAGAAATGGGGATGATACGGACTTCGTAACAACCTGGAAAAACCTACACAACATAATGCCGAGTGAGCGGAGCAGAGCCAGGAGAACATTGTACACAACCACAGATATATGGATTATGTGAGAACCAACCCTGACATACTTCGCTCTTCTCAGCAACGTAAGGTACAAGGACAACTCCAGGGGACTCACGATGGAGAATGCTATCTTCATCCAGAGAAAGAACTGTGAAGTTTGAATACAGATTGAGGTGCACTACATGCTTGCCTTTTTTGCTTCTCTTTTGTCTTTGGTTTTGTTTTTTTGTTTGTTTGTTTGTTTGGTTTTTTTGGTTATGTCTCTTCTTTCTCATGATTCATTCCATTGGTCATAATTCTTCTCCACAACTTGACTAGTGTATAAATTAATTCAATGCGAAGTTATACATGGTAGTTATATGAGATTCCAGGCTGTCTTGGGGTGGGAGGGGGGAGGGAAGGGAGAAAATCTGGAACTCAAAATTATGTAGAACCGTGTGTGGTAAACTAAAAATAAATAAATAAATTTGAAAAAAAAAGATTTTTTATTTTTAGTTTACAACACTCAGTTCCACATGATTTCAAGTTCCAGATTTTCTTCCCCCCTCCTCTCCTCCCTCCCCAAGATGGCATGGAATCCGCTATATATCTTCTACATATAACTTCGCATTGAACTTATTTACACAATACTCAAGTTGTAAAGAAGAATTATGACCAATGGAATGAATCAGGAGAAAGAAGAAACAAAACCAAAAAACAAAACAAAACAAAATGAAAAAACAAAAAACAAAAACAAAAGAGAAAAAAAAACAAAGAAAAAAAGGGAGAACAGACAGTTTACCTCAATCTTCATTCAGTCTCCACAGTTCTTTTTCTGGTTGTAGA
This sequence comes from Trichosurus vulpecula, assembly GCF_011100635.1. NCBI lineage: Eukaryota > Metazoa > Chordata > Mammalia > Diprotodontia > Phalangeridae > Trichosurus > Trichosurus vulpecula. Next base: position 178,975,189 of record NC_050575.1, on the reverse strand, counting down.
TAGCTCTCTCCATCATGAGTCCTTTGGAGCTATCTTTGAACCTTGTATTGCTGAGAAGAGCAAGGTCTATTAAGGTTAGTCATCACAGAATCCATATATCTGTGGTTGTGTATAATGTTCTCCTGGTTTTGCTCCACTCACTCAGCATTATATTGTGTAGATTTCTCCAGGTTATTATGAAGTCTGTATCTTCCCCATTTCTTATAGCACAATAGTATTCCATTACATTCATATACCACAATTTGTTCAGCCATTCCCCAATTGATGGGCATCCCCTTGATTTCCAATTCTTTGCTACTACAAAAAGAGCCACTATAAATATTTTTGTACATATGGGTCCTTTTCCTGCTTGTGTGATCTCTTTGGGATATACCCTAGAAGTGGTATTGCTGGGTCAAAGGGTATGAACATTTTTATAGTTCCAAATTGCTCTCCAGAATGGCTGGATCAGTTCACAACTCCACCAACAATGTAACAGTGTTCCAATTTTCCCACATCCTCTCCAGCAGTTATCATTTTCCTGTTTTGTCATTTTAGCCAATCTGACAGGAGAGATGTGGTACCTAAGGGTTGTTTTGATTTGCATTTCTCTAATCAGTAGTGATTTCAAGCATTTTTTTATATGCCTATAGATATCTTTAATTTCTTCCTCTGAAAACTGCCTGTTCATATCCTTTGACCATTTCTCAATTGGGGAATGACTTGTATTCCTATAAATTTGATTCAGTTCCCTGCATATTTTATAGATGAGGCCTTTATCAGAGACACTAGTTGTAAAGATTTTCTCTCAATTTTCTGCTTCCCTCCTAATTTTGGTTGCATTGGCTTTGTTTATAAAAAAAAAAAACTTTTCAATTTGAGATAATCAAAATTATCCATTTTGCATTTTGTAATGCTCTCTATCTCTTGTTGTGTCATGAATTCCTTGTTTTTCCATAAATCTGATAGGTAAACTATTTCTTGCTCTCCCAAATTACTTATAGTATCAGCCTTTACTCCTAAATCATGAGCCCATTTTGACTTTATTTAGGCATATGGTGTAAGATATTGGTCTATGCCCAGTTTCTGCCCTACCATTTTCCAATTTTCCCAGCAGTTTGTGTGAAACAGTGAATTCTTAGCCCAGAAGCTGGATTCTTTGGGTTTATCAAAGAGTAGATTGCTATAGTCATTGACTACTGCATCTTGTGTACCTAACCTATTCCACTGATCCACCACTCTGTTTCTTAGCCAGTACCAAGTAGTTTTGATGATTGCTGCTTTATAGTACAGTTTAATATCTGGTATAGCTAGGCCACCTTCCCTAGCATTTCCTTTTATTAATTCCCTAGATATTCTAGACCTCTTGTTCTACCAGATGGATTTTGTTATTATTTTATCTAGCTCAGTAAAATAATGTTTTGGTAGTTTGATTGATATGTATGGTACTGAATGAATAAATTAATCTAGATAAAACTGTCATTTTATTATATTAGCTTGGCCCAACCATGAGCAACTGATTTTTTTTTCCATTTATTTAGATCTGACTTTATTCACGTGAAAAGTGTTTCATAATTATGTTCATATAGGCCCTGGGTTTGTCTTGGCAGATAGATTCCCAAATATTTTATAGTGTCTACAGTAACTTTAAATGGAATTTCTCTATCTCTTGTTGTTGGGCTTTGTTAGTAATGTATAGGAATGCCGAGGATTATGTGGGTTTATTTTATATCCTGCAACTTTGCTAAAGTTGTTTATTATTTCAAGTAGTTTTTCACCTGATTCTCTAGGATTCTCTAAGTAAATCATCATATCATCTGCAAAAGGTGATAATTTGGTTTCCTCTCTGGCTATTCTAATTCCTTCAATTTCTTTTTCTTCTCTTATTGTTACAGCTAACATTTCTAGTACCACGCTGAATAACAGGGGTGATAATGGACATCCTTGTTTCACCCCGATCTTACTTGGAATGCGTCTAGCTTATCCCCATTACAAATAATGCTTGTTGATGGTTTTAGGTAGATGCTATTTATAATTTGAAGGAAGGCACCATTTATACCTATGCTTTCTAGTGTTTTTAATAGGAATGGGTGTTGTATTTTGTCAAAGGGTTTTTCTGCATCTATTGAGATGATCATATGGTTTCTGCTAATTTTGTTGTTGATATGATCAATTATGCTGATAGTTTTCCTAACACTGAACCAGCCTTGCCTTCCTGGAATAAATGCTACCTGGTCATAGTGTATTATTCTCATCATAAGTTGCTGCAATCTTTTTGCTAATACTTTATTTAAAATTTTTGCATCAATATTCATTAGGGAAATTGGTCTATAATTTTCTTTCTCTGTTTTGACTCTTCCTGGTTTGGGTATTAGTATCATATTTGTGTCATAAAAAGAAGTTGGTAGGACTTCTTCTTCACCTATTTTCCCAAATAGTCTATAAAGTATAGGAATTAATTGTTCTTTAAATGTTTGACAAAATTCACATGTAAAACCATCTGGCCTTTGTTCATTGATGGCTTGCTCAATTTCTTTTTCTGAGATGGGGTTATTTAGGAATTTTACTTCCTCTTCTGTTAAACTGTGAAGAGATGTATTCTTAACTAAATAAGAGACAGATAAAAATGATTTTGGTTATTTGAAGCTGAAAAGCTTCTGCACAGACAATGGTTGTATCAAATTTCTTTGAAAAGGGTTTAGTATTCAAAATACATAAATAATTGGTAAATATGTGTGTGTGTGTGTGTGTGTGCACATATATATAAATAAAACATTAGTAGTCGTTCCCTAATAGATAAATGGTCGAATGATATGAACAACGGTTCTCAAAAGAAGAACTGCAAAGTATTCACAAGAAAGGGAGAGTTAGTTAAGAATTTTATTTTGAACTTGTTGAGTTTGAGATGTTAATGGGACATTCAGGTGAAGCAAGCATTTGGCAACGCCATTTTGGAGTTCTGGAGAGATATTAGGTTTAGAGATATAAATCTGGAAGCCATTTGTACAGAGATAACTAAACTAATGGGAACTGATGAGGATACCAAGAGATAGAATGTAGTGAGTAAAGATTATCTAGCACAAACCCTTTAGGGACATTCATGCTTAGGGGACAGAAAATGGATGATGATACAGCAAAGAAGGCTGAGAAGGCGGAGTGCAATAAAGAGTAAGTAGTGTTGTACAAGCTAAGTGAACAGAGAATATGCAGAGGTTGTATAGAATGGTTGTGTAGGCTGTCTCAGTGGATGAGGATTGAGAAGAAACCATCTGATCCAATGAAATAATATAAGTGCTTTGCAAACTTTGAAGTACTATATGTTAAGCTATTGTTATCATTTAGCAATAAAGCAATGACTAGTAAGCACTTTGAAAACCTTAAAGTCCCATAAATGTTAGATAATATTATTATTTTTAAAGTAATTGGGTCAAAAGTAATACTGCATGGGAATGAAGACTGGGAAATAAGGAAATGGAGGCCACAAGAGGAGAAAACTTTTTCTAGAATTTTGGCTATAAAAGGGAGACAAAATACAGGATGATAGCATGAGAGAAAGGAGGGATCAAGTAAAGGATGTTCTTTAAAGGTCGGAGAGACTTGGGTATGTTTGTAGGCAATGAGAAATGAACATATAAAAAGGGAATGGTTGAAGATGCGATCAACAGAAGGCATGGTGGAAGAGGGAAGTACCTAGAGGAAACTGGAGGAGATAGAATCAAGGGCACAAATAAAAAACTAGTCTTTGAAAGGAGGAATGATAGAAGGGGCAAGCTCTCAAGAAGATTTGCAGGCATAAGTAGAGGGACTTTAAGGAGAGGACTAAATCTTTCTCAAAGACTGGAACAAAGGAAGAGAGGGTGCAGGATGATGCATAGTAGGGGGAAAGTGGAATTTCCTGAGTGGTGGATCTGTGGAATAGGTTAGGTACACAAGACACAGTAGTCAATGACCACAGTAATCTACTATTTGATAGACCCAAAAACTCTAGTTTCTGGGATAAGAACTCACTATTTGACAAAAACTTCTGGGGAAACTGGAAAACAGTATGGCAGAAACTAGGCATAGATCAACATCTTACCAACTTACCAATGACTAACATCGTATACCAAGATAAGGTCAAAATGGGTACATGATTTAGACATAAAGCGTGAAACTATAAGCAAATTAGGAGAGCAAAGAATAGTCTACCTGTCAGATCTATGGAGAAGGGAAGAATTTATGACCAAACAAGAGATAGAGAATATTATGAAATGCAAAATGGATAATTTTGATTACATTAAATTTAAAAGTTTTTGTACAAAGCCAACGCAACCAAGATGAGAAGGGTAGCAGAAAGGCGGGAAACATTTTTTTATAGCCAGTGTCTCTGATAAAGGTCTCATTTCTAAAATATAGAGAGAACTGTGTCAAATCTATAAGAATGCAAGTCATTCCTCAATTGATAAATAGTCAAAGGATGTGAACAGGCACTTTTCAGATTAAGAAATCAAAGCTATCTATAGTCATATAAAAATGTTCTAAATCACTATTGATTAAAGAAATACAAATTAAAATAACTCTGAGGTACCACATCACACCTATCAGATTGGCTAACATGACAAAACAGGAAAATGATATATGCTGGAGAAGATGTAGGAAAATTGGAACACTAATACATTGTTGGTGGAATTGTAAACTGATCCAACCATTCTGGAGAACAATTTTGAACTATGCCCAAAGGGCTATAAAACTGTGCAGACCCTTTGATCCAGCAATACTACTATTAGGTCTGTGTCCCAAAGAGATCATAAAAAGGGAAAAGGACCCACGTGTACAAAAATATTTATAGCAGCTCTTTTTGTGGTGACAAAGAAATGGAAATTGAGGGGATGTCCATCAATTCAGGAATGGTTGAACAAGTTGTGATATATGAACATAATGGAATGCTATTGTTCCATAGGAAATGGTGAGCAGGTGGACTTCAGAAAAACCTGGAAAGACTTGCATGAACTGATGCTGAGTGAAGTGAGCAGAACCCAGAGAATACTGTACACAATAACAGCAACACTGTGTGATGACTGACTTTGTTACATAGCTCTTCTGAGCAATGCAATGATCTAAGACAATTCCAAAAGACTCATGTTAGAAAATGCTATCCACATCCAGAGAAAGAACTATGGAGTCTGAATGCAGATTGAAGCATACTATTTTCTCTTTTCTTGTTTTTTTTCTGTCTCATGGTTTTTCCTATTTTCTGATTCTTCCTTCACAACATGATTAATGTGGAAATAAGTTTAATATGATCATACATACATAGCCTATATCAGATTTCACGCCATCTTGGGGAAGGGAAAATGGAGAGGGGGGGAAAATTTAGAACTCAAAATCTTATAAAAGCCAATGTTGAAAACTAAATATTAATTAATTATTTTTTAAAAAAAAGAAAAGTGAAATTTCATGACAGATGGCCTAGTTTTTCTCAGTAAAGTAAGAGACGATGTCCTCTGCTTAGAGAGAATCAGGGGTGGTATAATGAGCTTGAGGACACAGTAAAATAGTTGAGATATATCTAGTGTAGCAAATCCATCTGTAAATAGGATGATCAAAGAGGACAATGCCATTTAGGTTCTTTAGATACTTTGAAAGTTATGTAATTTGGTTAGTGTAAGAACTTCCTCCAGTGACTCTCAGCAAGTGGCAGAATTTTTTTCCTTGTGGGCCACTTTTTGGTGATGAACCTCTCTATCCTAGGCATCTGATTCCCAGATGATATAGATATCTTCAGGTTGGTACTTTTTTTTTCCATCTGAGCTCTTGTCAAATCTGATAGCCTTTTCTCAATCTTCATCCTTCTTGACCTGTCTGCAGCATTTGACATTGTTGAGAGATTACCTTCTCCTAGACACTCTCTCCTCTCTTGGTTTTCATGGCATGGCTCTCCCTGGGTCCTTCTATATCTATCCAACTGTTCCATCTTAATCTCCTTTCCTGAATCATTAATCATATTCTATCCCCTAAGTATGAAGATATCCTAAAGCTCTTTCCTAGGCTTTCTTCTTTCTCTTTCCTCTCCCAATTGATAACCTCATTAAGTTCCCCTGGGTTCAATTATCATCTTTATGTATATTACTCTCAGAGGTAGATATGAATGCAAGAAAAGGCATTTATTTAGAACTTACTATGAGCAAAGCACTATGCTAAGTACTTGGGATACAAATATAATCCTTGCCCTCAAGGAGCTTACAATCTAATATTGAATTTATCTTTAGTGTCTCTTGTGAGCTCCAGTAACGCATCTCCAACTACCTATGGAACACCTTCAACTGGATGTTCCATTGGCATCTCAAACTTAACATGTCCAAAACAACTCACATTTTCTTCAAGCACACTTAACCCCCTTCTGAAATTTCCTATTTCTACCAAGGACACCAGCAACCTTCTGGGTTCACAACCTTAAAATAATGTTTTGCTTCTCAAGCATCCTTGCTCTACATATTCAACAACTTGCCAAGTCTTGTTGATTGTACCTACACATCTTTCACATCTGTCCTCTTCTCTTCACACACAGCTACCACTCTAGTTCAGGTCCACATCATCTCTTGTCTGGACTATTGCTACAGTCTCCTCATTAACATTCTTACCTAGTTTCTCCCCTCTTCAATAGATCCTCCACATGGTTGACAAAGTGATATGCTTAAAACACAGATTTGGGTGTTTTAGTACTCAATAAACTCTAGTGGTTCTCTATTACCTCTAGAATTACCTCTACAAACAAGTCCTCCTCTCCCTCCTTCTCCCTCAACCCCCCTACCTCTTCCTCCTCTTCTTCTTCTTTTCATTTAAAGCCCTTTACAATCTCATTCCAAACTATCTTTCTAGGTGAATTATACATTGTTCACATCGGCTGTATTCTTTTAGTACAGTCAAATTAGTCTTGATATTTCTTACACACAAACATATCAACTCCCACATGCAAGCCTTTGCCCTAACCACCTCCCATGCCCAGAATGCACTCCCTTCTCACCTTCACCTCTTAGAATTTAGCTCAAACCAGGCAGATTTCAGAAAAATCTAGAAAGATTTACATGAACTGATGCTGAGGGAAGTAAGTACAACCAGGAGAACATTGTACACAGAAACAGCAACATTGTGTAATGATCAACTATGAACGACTTGGCTCTTCTCAGCAATACAATTCCAAGACAATTCCAAAAGACTTATGATTGAAAATGCTATCCACATCCAGAGAAAGAACTATGGCGTCTGAACATAGATTGAAGCATACTATTTTCGCTTTGTTGTTTTTTAATTTTTCGTGGCTTTCCCCTTTTTTTGTTTCTTCTTTCACAACATGACTATTGTGGAACTATGTTTAACATGATTGCACATTTATAACCTTTATCATATTATTTGCCATCTTGGGAAGGGGGGATGGGAGGGATGGAGAAAAATCTAGAACTCAAAATCTTACTAAAAATGAATGTTGAAAACTATCTTTACATGTAATTGGAAAAAATAAAATACTATTTACTAAAAAAAAAAAAAGAAAAAAGAAAATTAAAAAAAGAATTCAGCTCAAACTATTTCAAACACTACCTTCTTCACAAGACTTTTCTTGATTCTCCCCAGCATCTAGCACTTCTTCTCCAAAAAGACCTCATATTTATTTTATATATTCTTTTATGAGTACATTATTTCCCCCACGCAATGTAAGCTCCTTGAGGGAAAAGGTTGTTTCATTTATTTCTTTGTATCCTCAGGGCCTAGCACACAGTAGGCACTTTATAAGTACATGCTTGACATTTTGTTAAGGTCTACTAGAGTTTGTGCTACATTGGACCAAATGAAACAAATGTATGTAAAACTTAAATCTTTGTAAATCTTAAAAGTGCTATCTGAAACTGAAGTCCTATTATCACACAAAAGAATTCAAGTAAACTTTCATGTTACAATGAAGCACCAGAGTTGTAAAAACCTGAAAAATTCAAAATATCATAGGAGCATTTTGATTGGCACAGCAATTGTGATTATTACTTTATAACTAAAAAATGCACAGTAGTTAAAAATGGAATTGTTTCAAAAAATTTGAACGTATACTGTTTTTTCTGTTTCTTTTTAAGTTTCAAAATTGGTAGAAATGTTATTATAGAGTCATTGGACATAGGAACCAATTATTTCTGGAACTGGTTTAAGATTCTGAGCAGCAAAAAAGCTGGAGTGAATAAGTTTGGTTATGTTGCATCATGAAAATCTGCCCCCAGATTTAAGTCATTTAGGTAATAAACCAAGAACTGTTTTCTAGGCAAGGCTGAAATTTACCATAACATTGAGAACAAAAAGGCTAGTGAATAAGCTACTTTAAAGGCTGATAAAAGCTGACAAAGAAAAATGAAAATCTTAATTAAGTTGTGGGAGTTGTATCTAAGGCATAAGGTTGACTATACTAATTTAAAACTCTGACTGATCAAAACTACGTTTCAGTCCTGAGTAGTTCTTTGTAGAAAATTCAGAGTATTTAGATTAAATTTAAATTTAAAATATAGCTAAAATTATTTTTCAAAAGTTAACCTTAAAATAGTGCTGCTTTGAAAAAAAAACAAAATTAAGCCTCAAGATTTTTTAGAACAAATTAAGAGGAAAATTTCAGGTACAACACTTTTACAAATCACACAACTTGAATGAGTCTAGGCTATAGTAAGTAACTGTTCAAATAGCATTCTCTTACTTTGGACTGGATTAAATATTCACTTTCTTCACAAAAAACTTTAAATGGTCACTATAAATGTGAGAACATATGACATAATCATCTGTGAAACCCAGCTGTAAATAACATTTTCATACTCTGTAAGTGAAGTTCTGGTCTTGGCATAAAAAAGCATAATTTCATTCTCTTTAAAAGTCATGAGAGGCAAATTCTACATCTCTATTAATGAAGGTTTTAAAATCTCTTTCCACAACAAAGATGCATTGCAGAATTTCACCGAAGCAGTTATGTAATAAATAGCAGATTTAGTATTGATAAGTGATTCCCTCAGAGGCTAGCCCACAAAATATATCTGATATTTATATATCACTTTAAGGTTTACAAAGCTCTTATATATCTCATCTAATATAAAACTGAAAGTAAACCTGTGAAATTGGAGTATAATATAAATATTATCACACTCATTTGATAGATGAGGAAACAGATTCAAATGTTTAGTGATTTGCTCATGGTCACATAGCTAGTAAGGTTAAAGGTAGGATTGAAACTGTGGTATTTCCTAATACCAAGTCTAGCTCTCTATGCACTATGCCACAATAGAGTATGTAGGTTGTCTTCAACCTATAAATGGGATTGTTATAAATAGTGGTCAGGTTCCTGAAACAGCCTATTCTTTATCTCACCGCCTATTTCACCCTAACAGAAAGCATCTTTTGATGCTTTTGATGAATCTGGGATTTCATTAATCTCAAAGTTCCCTCTAATGATGCAATGAAGATCACAACCCATCTATGTCTACCCATCCTGTCAATCAGCAAGTCAACAAGCACTTATTAAGCATTTACTATATGCCAGGCAATGTGCTAAGGCAGGGCTGTCCAACCTTAGGTTATCTTAGGGCCGCATTGAAATAAAGTAATTATTTGAGGGTCGCACGCAGAATAAAAAATACAGTACGCTAATAGAAAGTGGGGGAACACGCGCCATCAATACGACAGGCAAAGGGGCAAAGCATGAAAGCAAACACAAAACAACAAAGCAACAACACAACAGTAGGTGCATATTGACTAGTCTGCATCACACAGATGGAATGCATCCCACAGATCGATGGAAAATTCCGTGCGATATGTTCCATCCATAATACTGCTTAAAAACACCAAAGAAAATTAACATCAACGAGATTATTTATTAGTGATGGAATTAAAAAATCTAATATGCATTCCATGAAAATTATTATTTTATTTTTTCACTCGTGAAAATTAAAACCCACAGGCCACATAAAATTGCACTGTGGCCACATGTGGAACCGTGGGTTGCATTTTGCACAGCCTGGTGCTCAGGGTTAGGGATACCAAAAAGGGCAAAAAGAGTCCTTGTCCTCAAGAAGTTCATTCTAACAGTTAGAGACATGCAAATTACTAGGTACATATGGAATACATGCAAAATAGATGTAAGACAATCTTAGAGAGAAAGGCAAAGACATCTAGGGGGATTAGGACTTCCTGTAGAAGGTGGGATTTGAGTTGAGTCTTGAAAGAAGCCAGAGAAACTAGGAGTCAGAAGTGAGGAGGGAAAGTATTCCAGATATGAGGAATAGCCAGGACAAAGGTACAGTTAGGAGATGGAGCATCTTATGCAAGGACCAGCAAGTAAGCCACTGTAATTGGATCATTTAGTGCATAAAAAAACTGAAAAGGCAGGAAGGGTACAGTTTATGAAGAGCTTTAAATGCCAATAAGGATGTTATGTTTTATCCAGAGATAAATAGGAAGACATGGAGTTTATTAAGTAGTAAGACCCATACTTTAGCAACTCTCATCCCTGTCCACAGGAGATCCACCTAATGTTCTGAAGGCCTTCCTTAGTTGGTCCTGACAGAGAAAGGATACCAGTAACCTGTCTCTCCCTACTATACATTTTCCTAGTGAGAATAGATTTACAACTGAAAGGGGGCCTCAAAAGTCATCAAGTCCAACACCTAAATTTTACAGATCCAGAAACTGAGGCTCATGAAAGTTAACTTACTTGGCTAGAATCAAGTATCTGAGGCAGGATTTGAACCAAAGTCTTTCTGACTCCAAGTCCAAAACTCTATCCACTATGCCACACTGCCCTTCATGACATCTTTACCTCCTTCAGTGAATGTCAGTCTGCTCACATCTATCATGAATTTTCTCCATTGCTTTTCCACGTGATATCCATTTTTAATTCTTCAAAGATTTTTATATTCCATGCTTCATAATCACAGGATATAAATAATATGGAATATTGGTATTAAAAAGTTGGGCCTTTGTTTCTGGGAGAATTTTGGCATCATTAAAAGAGCTTTGCAATCTCCTAAAAAGCAATCCAGTCTGTTCTATTCCTTCTGTTTAATTCTAGGACTAATTTGTTGTTCATTTTTGTTGTTGATACCAGATAAATATACTGATGTCATACCTCAAATTGCCTGTCATAATCTGTACAAAAGACATGCTTCATTCACTTAAGTCTTTCGTGTGTGGAAAGTCAGATCAAACTCTTCAGTGGTAACAGACCTCTTTGCACTATGCCACAATAGAATATGTAGGAGGCTCTGCAATACTCATGGGCTTGATCAACCATTTACTAAACATCTGATCCTGATCCTGATCCACTTGTGTCAAGTGCTGGGGATACAAAGACAGAAGCACAATGGTCTCTGCCCTCAAGGAACTTACATTCTAATGGGGGATACAACATGTACACTTATGGGTATACTTAAGATAAATATGTAACGAGGGCATCCCATAGAACACACTCAGAGTTGACCTTACTGGTTCTGGTGGACCATTTGGGTACTTTAAAGATCATTTTAACTATGTATGACTTGAAGATGAAGGACCTGCACTGTGACATGATAAAAGATCTCCTAATTGGCTGCTGAGCCAGAGGAGTTAATGTCTCAATGAATATTCAAATGGGATTGGCCCAGTCTGTTTTCCTTTCTATCTCTGAAACATGTTACGACTATATCTCAAGATGTTTCCTCTAAAGTTAAAGGGACAAGTGCTCCTTCTCCTGCCTGGTCTCCAGGAAGTTATAAACATATGTCCTGACTAAGCAAGTTTGTACCTGTGCCTCTTGTTGTCTTTGCTCTTTGTTGTCTGTTATTCCCTAATCTTAGGTGAAAGAGTATGTCAAGATGTACATGTTCAGGCTTGAAAGTAATCTTGTAAATTCAAGAAGTCTGGAAGCCTTGGGTACCATTGGGTTGGAGTGGGATGGTGGCAGGATAAGCTTTTGTATGTGATATATTGTTTACCAACAAGAAGATTGGCTTAAAGCTAGTCATTTTGCCAGCAGAATTGTAAGAGCAGTAAAGTGGAAAATGTCTAATCAATAATCTTGCAAGCTGTTGTATATTCTGTTAAGGTTTATGTATCAACCTCGAATCACATTGTAATAGTAGTTATAAGCTAAGCTACTGAATTCTGTTCTAAATATTCTGTTGATTTGCACTGATCCTTATTCATGTAAGAATAAATTACTTGTGTCATACACTGATTCAGATTATTTATCGAGTACTTCTTTTATTTCTTCTTGGGGGACACCTAGACTTGAGCCTTAAGCAGTTTTTCTCCTGGAACTTAATGAGCCAAAGAGGAGGAAAGGGGAACCCATTTCCTCAAATTAGAAGCAGGTTCCCCCTGAACTTAACCTTCTCCAAACTCATCATCCAAGGCCTTATGACATCAGCAGCAGTTCCACAAGATTAGATATACAAAGTAGATAGTAACCTTAGAGTAAGAAAGTAAGTAAAGTAAGAAAATAAACTTAGAAGGTAAGGCCCTATCAGCATTGAGGATAGGGAAGGTTGGAGATGGAGCACAAGAGACTTCATTCAGAAGGTGGCACTTGAGCTGAATCTGGAAGAAACTAGGGATTCCAACAAGTGGAGGTAAAGAGGAAAAACACTCTAGGCAAGGAAGACAGACAATACAAAGGCTTGGAGACAGAATAGATAGCACATCATGTGTGAGGAAGAGCAAGAAGACCAGTAGTGCTAAAACACAGATTTCATGGAAGGGAATAGGGAGGAAGACTGCAAAGGTGGGAGTGGCTTTAAATGCCAAACAGAGGAATTTCTCCTTGATCCTAGAGATAATAGGAAGACACAGCAGTTTTTTGAGTAGAGGCATGATGTCATAAGATCTATGCTTTAGGAAATTTACTTTGGTAGCTGTGTGAAAAATGAATTTCAGTGGGGTAAGACTTGAGATCAATTAGGATGTTTCTGCAACAGTCCAGGTGAAAGGTGATGATAGCCTAAATGAAGGCGGGAACTCTATGAGGGGAGAGAAGGGACAGATATATCAATGTCTTTCACAATGTCTTTCACAAGATAATATTACATAATAAACAAGATTTGGCACCTGGTTGGATATGTAGGGTGAACATGTGTGAAAGGTTGAGGATAACAATGAGGCAGTGAACTTCAGTGACAGGAAGGATAGTGGTACCCTTGATATGTAGAGGGAATCTCAGAAGCAGGATGGTTTTGGGGTGAAAGATAATAATTTCTGTTTTGGAGGTGTCGTGCTTGGGATGCTGTTCTGTGCTGAGCCCGACTCAGACTGGTATCTTGGTAGTTTAGCTCCAATAGTGGAATGAATCTATGTCATTCAACAGTTAACAAAAGGAGATTTACTTAGCCGTTGAAGGCAAAGGTCTTCAATAAAGATATGCAATGAGGACACTGAGACTTAATTCAACTTATGGAAGCTCCCTTGCTTCCAAGTTACCTATAGTGGTCACTCAGCTAGAGCTCCCCATGGGTGTCCAGGAACTGATGCCAATGGTTGAGCCTTTAGTCAATTAAGTTTTGAGGATGATGTCAATGCTTTTTAAGGAAAAACCAGATAAACTTGCAAGGTGTATGTGTGTGTGTAGTTAGCATATTGCTCTACTATAGATCCCTATAGCTCCCTATAGATCCAGTCTAAAACATCCAAAAGGCAACTAGGCCTGGAGCTTAGACTAAGCCTGGGTATATAACTTCAAGAGTTATTTGCATAGAGATGACAACTGAACTCATGGAAGCCAATGAGGTCACCAAGTGAGGAGATGTAGAGAGAAAAGAGTAAAAAGCCCAGCAAAGATCCTTGGGGGTATACCCACAGTTAGTGTCTATGACTTAAAGAAAGATCTAGCAAAGGACACTGAGGAATAGTGAATCAGGTAGGAGAACAAACAGCAAAATTCTGAAAATTCAAAGAGTACAGCTAGGTCCCAATTAATATGACTAGTGAATCTCATGAAGTAGTTGTATGCATTTGAATTTATACTGTTTGAAGTTATAATTACATAAAATATGGTAACTGGTCCCAGCCCAAAGGAAATATGCAGTGTGAATTCAAACATTGAGACTACTTCACAAGATTCATTATTCTCACTAATCAGGGCATAGCTAAGGGAATCCAAAAGAAAGGGGTAATCAATATTGTCAAATGCTGCAGGAAGGTCAAGAAAGCTGAAGATTAAGAAAAGTTAATTAGATCTAGCAATTAGGAAGGAAGTCACTGGTAACTTTGCAGAGAGCAGTCTCAGTTGAGTAATGAGGTTGGAAGTCAAATTATAGAAAGTTTAGGAAATGGTGAGAGAACAGGAAGCGGAAGCAACAAGCTTAGACAATTTTTTCAAGCAATTTAGATGAGAAGATGAGGAGAGATACAGGATATTAGCCAATGGGATGGTGGGATCTAGTGAGGGGATTAATAGGATGGGGGGAGATTTGGGTGTGTTTGTAAGCAACAGGAAAGGAATAGATAGAAGAGACTGAAGATTAGAGAGAGAAAAGGGATGATAATTCAGGTAATCTACTAGAAGAGACAGGAGGGGATGCTATCAAGCACACATGTAGAGGGGCTACTTCATTAGAGAATATAATAAAGGAGGAGGCAGTGGGGATAACATTAAAGGGATATGAATTGAGGAAAAGGAAAGAAATGATAGTTCAAAGAGATAATACTTCTGGTTTTTGCTTAAGTATCAGGGGTAGTCCTCATCTGAAAGGATGAGGAGAGAGGTGTTGTGGGATGCTTAAGGAGAGAAAAGAAGTTTTGGAACAGAGGCGGTGGTGAATGGGATAGAGAATCAATTGAAGAGGAGTAGAAAGATTGCTGCAATGCATAACTTTGCTGCATGAGGGCTCAACTGAGATTATGTAATTAATTCTTCATCTTTCTAACTAGCAAAATGTCATTTACAAAAAGGTATATCTGAATGACCTCACCATCCACAGGGAATCCCTCTTTAACTTGGACTCTCCAAAACATCTCCTCTATCACAGTGGCAAATACCTTTGGCAAAAATACATCTCCCTGTTTCATGCCTTACCTGATGCTCGTTGATGAGGGGGTGACAAAGTTATTTCAGTTTTACATCTTTCAAGGAATCTTGAATAAATTTAATGTATAGGAGACACCCCAGTTGTATGAAATTTCTATTCTACTGTCTTCCCCCAAACATGCTCTTGCTAATATTATTCCCCTTGCCTAGGATGTGCTTCTTCTTCTTTCACACTTACACAAATTCCACTTATTTTTTATTTTAACTCAATTTTACTTTCACTTTCAAATTCTCCCCCTCTCGCCTCCCATTTATTGAGAAGGCAAGAAAAATAAAGCTCATTACAAAAATGTATTGTCATGTACAACAAATTCCCACATTAGCCATGTCCAAAAAATGAAGAAAAAAAAGGAAAGTAAAAAAGAAAGAGAAGAAAAAAAGAAAAGAAAATAGACTTTTATCTGTACTCTGAGTCTATCATTTGCCTATCTAGAGGTGGGTAGCATGTTTCATAAATCTATAGGATTTCTGTTTGGTCACTGTGTTTACCAAAGTTCCTAAGTCTTTCTGAATTGATTATCTGTGTAATATTGTTATTATACAATTTTTTTGTTATTATATAAAGTAGTTCTGCTCACCTCACAAGTCTTTCTATTTCTTATAGAACAAAAGTATGCCATCATGTTCCTATATAATAACTTGTTTGGCCATTCACCAATTGATGGGCATCCTCTCAGTTTCCAATTCTTTGCTACCACAAAAAGAGCTGCTACAAATATTTTATAAATATTTGCTATAAATGTAGGTTCTTTTTCTCTTGATGTCTCTGAGATACAGAACTAGTAGTAGTATTGCTGGACCAAAGGGTATGGACGTTTTGTAGCTTTTTGGGCATAATTCCAAATTGCTTTCCAGAATGGCTGGACTAGTTCACAGGTTAACCAACAGTATATTAAAGTACCTATTTTCTCAGAGACCTCTAGCATTTCTCATTTTCCTTTTTTTTGGGGGGGGGGCAGGCAACTTAGGCAATCTTGTGGGCATGAAATAGTACCTCAGAGTTGTTTTAATTTGCATTTGTCCAATTATTAATGACTTAGAGCACTTTTTTGTATGACTACTGATAGACAAGTGATTTTTTTCATGCTGCTTTCATTTGCTTATGATGTCACCCTTTACGTGACCTATTCTTCAAGACCAATTTAAGACCACCCTGCATAATCTTTCCCAAGCCAGTCTAGCTCATTGTAAATTTTTCTTCCTTTAAACTCCTAAGCCATTTATTGTCCATATCACTTATTTGGCAATTAACATTTCATGTATGGTTGTCTGTCACACATTACTTAATTTATTTTGTTAGAGGACCAGCCTGAATTTGAAAAGGCTTATCACTGGAAGGTTGGACACTAGGATAATGAATTTTTTTTTTTAAACCACAGAAATTCATGAGACCAAATACAGGGCTTGCTACTTACAGGGGCTTCCCACATTGAGAAATTCCTGGATCTTTTTAAGTATTATTATTTAGCTTTTCATGTGTCTTATCTCCTTAACTAGACTGTATAGGTCCCTTGAAACAGGGCAGGTACCACATCTTTTGATTTCTTCATATTCTCCAGAGTAACTAGCATGAGGCCTTATATGCAAAAGTGTTTGATAAATGTTTGATCAAATGTTACTTTACAGAAATAGTATTATACCCCTTTTTAGTATAGTACTAATGCTACATACATTTTATGAAACATATAAGTAAAACAATTCATTTAAAGAAAAACTTTAAGAGACACAGTTAAAAGCAATCAACTGGGAACAAATCTTTAGAATCAAATATCTCTAAGAAAGGTTTAGTATTCAAGACATATAAATGACAAATAGAAATATATAAAACCAAAAGCCATTCCCCAGTAGGTAAGTGATCACAAGATATGAACAAATAGTTCTCAAAAGAACTTCAAACTATTAATAACTATGCAAAAAAAATGCTCCAAATCACTAAGGAGATAATATAAACAACTCTGAGATTTTATTTCATACCCAACAAATTGGAAAAGATGACAGAAGGTGAAAATAATCAATGATGGAAGTCACAGAAAGAAAGGCAACACTAATGCATTGTTGGTGGAGCTGAGAATTAGTATAACCATTCTGGAAAGCAATTTGGAATTGTTTACAATGCCCATTCCCTTTGATCCAGAGATTCCACTTACAGGTACTTGCTCCAAAGAGGTCATTAAGAAACAAACAAAAATATTCTCCGCTTCCACCAAAATACTTATAGCAGCACTTTTCATGGTAACAAAGACCTAGAAACAAAGTTGATACCCATTAACTGGGGAATGGAAAAACAAATTATGGTATAGGGAAATATTACTGTGCTGAAAGAAATAACAAACATGATGAATACAGAGATGGGTAGAAAGACTTAGATGAACTGAAATAAATGGAATTAAACAAAGCCAGGAAAACAGTATACACAATTATTATGACAACGTAAATGTAATGAACAACCACAACGGGAAAAGTGGAAAAAAAAGTCATAAAGAACAAGCTTACTACCAAAGAAGAGATAAGAAGAGACATCTTTCTTTCCTCCTTTTTTCCTATACCCAAACCTCCATGGCCCCTCATCCCCATCCCCACTCCAATCCCTTTGCTGAGGTGGGGATTACATGAGTTGGAACATTACATATAATGTATATTATATTATAATATATATAATATATAATATAATATAATGTATATTATGAGTTTTTTTTCCCTCTTAATTCTTTGTTATAAGGGACAGCTCTCTGAAAGGGTGAGGAGGGAAGAATGCAGGGGATGATGGTACCACAATTTCCAAACAGCCATTTTAAACATCTGGTTCAATAACATCTTGACATCTAAACTTATCCTATCATACTCACACTCAAGTGTATACACATGAAATGGGGAAATGAACAACTAAGATACAAGGGCCAGCAACATGAGACAGTGAAAAGGGTACTGGTCTTTTAAATAAGAAGACCTATGTTCAAATTCTGCCTCTGCTACTATCTCTGTGTACCTAGAAGGTAAACTATCTCTCTCACTTCAGGTTTTTTAAGGTCAACAAACATTTATTAAGTAGCTACTATGTGCCAGAAGGCAATGTACTAAGTGCTGGGGAAAAAAAGAAAGACAAAAACAGTTCCTGCCTTCAAAGAGTTCACGATCTAATGGAGAAGGTTGGATTAGATTCGCAGTTCTCAAAGTGTTATCTGGGGTCCCTGAGACCCTTTCAAGGAGTCAGCCGGGTCAAAACCATTTTCATGATAATACTAAGACATTTTGATTTCTAACATGGCATATGTTGATAGGCATAACTCACATAAGCAACAGCTTTTTTTGCAGGGGCGGGGGGGGGGCTTCTCAATCATTTTTTAGACTATAGATTCCAGAACCAAAAAGTATGAAAATCACTAGACCAGTTGACTTTTAGCTCCTTGCCCTCTAGATACATGTATGATCCTAAGAAATAAGAGAATATAAAATGGCAAAAGCAGGAAAACAATACTAAAAACATCTTTATAGATTAAAGTTTCCTTTATTTCATTCTACTAGTATTCCAGTGATTCATCCATGTGGTTAAACTGTAACTCACACATGCCTAATCATTCTGTTCAAGTATCAAATGTCACGTGTCCTAAAAAAGTCACATAGATAAAAAGTCCAGTATTCTAGGCAGGGTCAGCTTACAAAGCCACAGATCAGTTTCAACACGGCATTTTTTGAAGTGTGCCAGAGAGACCACTTTATGCTGAAATCTACCACCATCTCTTACCAAGGCCAAAAATTCTAACAATTAAGATTCATTCCTTTTGTCTTGAAGACTTTTATACTTTCAAAAAATGGCCACTAAAATGTGAATGTTTCTAGAAAGAGGGAACATCCCCAGTCTTTATAAACTATTCCTTATGAGAAAATTAGTCCAGCAATTAGAGGTGGGAGAAGGAAAAGGTACCAGGAAAAAGCAGAAGAGAACTCCATCTGATAATAAGGTGAGTAAGAAAGCAAAGATAAAACTTTTTCACAATCACCTCCAGGACAACCTGATTCTACATATTCATTTATTAATATTTTATATGGAAGGGAAAGGAATAAGCACTTATATAGTATCTACCATATGTCAGACACTATATGCTAGGTACTTTAAATTATGTCATTTGACACTCACAACAACCCTGGGAGTTACAGCTGAGGAAAGTGAGGTAGAGATTGTGACTTTCCTAGGGTCATACAACTAAGTTTCTTGAGGCCAGACTTGGACTTGGGTCTTCCTGACTTCAGGTCCAGGGCTCTTTCCACTGTACTACCTAGCTGTCTCTATACTTATGTTATTACTTTAAATTTTTTCTATAGCCATTCCTTCACTAGAAACTTTCTAATACTCTACCCTAGTGTGGAAATGGACCTGGATTCTTGTTTACAGAATTCAGGCTATGGCAGGTCCTACGGCAAGCTGGAAAGGCTTTGAGTATGGACCCTACACAAGACCAATATTTTCTGAGGACTAACCTAAGTCTAGAAAGGCTTACCGTGATTACCATGTTTGGGGCCACAGTAACTAAGTGGCAGTCTATGAAAGTAGAATGAGTTTGTGATCAAGCCAAATAAATCACTGATCTTTTAATGTACTAAAGTATATAGCTAATAGTAAAAATATAGATTCATACACACCAAAATACTTTTAGCAGCATTTTTTATAATAGCAAAGAACTTCACAAAGTTGATGCCAATTGATTGGGGAATGGTTAAACCCTCTGTGGTACATGAATGTAAAGGAGTATTATTGTATTTTAAGAAATGATGAATATGATGGATAAAGACTAACACTGGAAGACTTATATGATCTGATGCAAAGCCAAGTTACCAGAACTAGGGAAAAACATAACTATAACAATGTAAATGAAAGTAACTATGATGAAAACACTGAAACTAAATGTTGTAAAATTATAATGATTAAGTTTGGACCCAAGAAAGGTATAAGAGAAGGCACTACCTTCTTGTCTTTGCATGGGTGGAAGAACTGTGAGCATTCAATGTCAGTGTTTTTTGATGTATTGCTTAGTTTTGATAAGTTTTTATTTTTCCTCTTTTTTTTATTAAGAGATGCCTTTCTGGGAGGGAAAAGGGAGGAAAGAGATATTAGAAAATAAAGGTGGTGTAAAAACAAAATATATCAATAAAAGATAAGTAAAAATCCTATGTCCTACAAAATGTTAAGATGGTAATTTTTCCCATTAAAGTCTCAGACAAATCACATTCAATTTCCTAATTTTTGTTCTAAAGGCCTATTTTGACTATTCCAATCACCAGGAATCTTTTCTTGTTCTAGAGTTCTATAATCTGTATTGTTCAGTCTAGTACTTCACTACACTCTGTGTGAAATGCACAAATCTAGAAGCATCTCTATCACAAATGTTAAGACTATTTGTGCCTGACCAGTGGTAAAGCCTTCTGAGCTCATATTGGTCTGATCAGTCACAGTCAAATGCACTACACTTTGACTCCAACCATTTTGGTCCTCTTCAAGCACAAAGGACAAACAACAGATAGGTACTGTTCTCTGTTTCAGGTGTGTGTCCTAGCTAAATTATGAGCACCTTGAAGAGAAGAATCATGCCTGATACCTACAGACTTCCTCCTACCTCTTTGTTATTCTCTACTTTTAATAAATATTTGCCCATCATCAGTAGGTTTCAGATGTCTGAGGCAAATGAAGGGAGCAAAACAATGATCATTTAATAATGCCCCTCTACTCTGATCCTACAAGCTCATATTTTGTTAAAGGAATACACAAAAATCTGCTTTCCGGTAAGCTGGGTTTTTTTGAGGGGGAGAGGGGCTCAATAATATTTTATTTATTTTCTTGGCAGGAGATCTTTCTTAGAAAGCAAATGTGGCAAAATGGAAAGAACAATGGATTTGAATTACAGAGACCTGAGTTCAAATCTCTATGGCTGTATCTCTTAGTTTCCTCATCTGTTAAATGAGTATAATACACTACCTACCTCACAAATGTACTTTGTATACCTTAAGTGTTATATAAATGTGTGTTATTTTTATTACTCTCCTCTTCTATATGTTGTGAAATAGATCCATGTTCCCCAAATGACTAGAATCTACTCCTGCCTTTATTTAACCTCATTGGGCCTCTTTCTAATCAATTGATTATCTTACTCTATGTCCAGTTTCTTCTACCTTGAGCCTCAGACTCTATATTTCTTCCTAAATTATACTTTATTAGCATCTTAAGATAAAGAATTTTAGTAGCCACTGGTCTGTGTCTACTAGCAGCCTTCCAGCTCCCAGTGGGAGACCCCTTTATGGAAAAAAAAAAGAGGAGGCCAATAAAAATTTTTTGAAAGAATGTCAAATTTATTGATATTTAACAGTGAACAAGCTATTCAAAGACAAGAACTCAACATATAATATCAAAAGGACGTCTTGGTCAAATAGACTGATTTTAATTTTAAATGGATAAAGATTTGTGAATGATTTGTTACACAGAATTTTCTTTTAACCTAATCTGTTATACTACATTAGCAGAGTTGATATGGGCTGTAATCTCGGACACGAAATAGCATTGTTATATATAACGGGACAACAGAATAGTATTGTATTTGTTAAAACAGGATTCTACCTGTAGTGGCCACAGCTGCTAATCTGAGGTCAGTCTCAATGTGGAAAAGACTGCTGCTCATGCACACTTGGGTAGCAACATCACCAGAAATGTCATCTTTAAACACAAAGGACAATGATAGATTGTTGCATGACTGGTCCCTGAGATAAGAAAAAAAAATCCAGGTTATATAATCTCTTTCTAAATTAGCCAACCATTCCCCCCCCCAAACTAAATTCACAAAGACCCAGCTTAAAATTACATACTTCCCTTTGGGATATTTTCCCCTTTCGTTATGAAATCTGATTGGAATTGAAAAATTAATTTGATTTTTCTTTATTATATGTTGATTATAGACTTTTTAAAATAAAACAATTTTCCCCTAAAGAAGTACTAACAACAACACAAGGTAAAAATAAGTCAGCTATAATTAATTGTCTGGTCAATATTGACACGTGCTAAGATTATATTCAACAAGAAACATTTTGTACCTCATATTATGAAATTCACATTAAAATTTTAATTCTACACTTCAGGAGATTAAGCTATAATTTCAAAGGCCATTTAACATGGTTCGTGAAACACCAATGGATAATCTTAGAAAAGATTACTTTTGTGCACTGCTATTGTAAGTTTTATATGGATGACCAGTGAATCCAAACAAATGTTATTTCCTCCCTACATAAATTACAAGACTAGTCCTTCTTAGGTCTGGGCAAATCATCTGTAGGAATAACTGATAAGGATATGGAAAAAATGCTTTATTCTCACTATTATAGTGTTTTAAAAATTCAGTTCATCGTTAAAGTCTTTAAATAATAATCAGAAGGGTTTATACCTAAAATAAGAAAACAATTTTTAAAAGATGAAGATGAATAGTACAACATTTGGATTTTTTTTAAAGTAAGCTATAAATAGATAATGGAATTGGATAGTCTCTATTTAAGAAAAGGATAAATTAAAGTGGTATAAATTTGCACTCCAATGAAGGGCAGTGTACTCTGTGATCTGGGGAGTTAAAACAGCTTAGTAGAAACAACCGTTAACATAGGGAGGAGCAAGGCAGCTTTTACAGTCAGGGGAAATTGGAATACAGGGTGGAGAAGGGAAAAAGACATAGAACTTTGAGTTAAAACTCAGTTTAGGGTGGAATCATTTACAACCAGAGTGTAGCCCAGGGGAAAAAAAAACCCGACCTGGATTTAAAGCAATCATTTGATTTTCCAAAGACTTGAAATAGCCCAAATTTATTCATGAAAATTTAAAACTTACATATTCTCCCTGAGAAGATTACATTCCATTAATTTTACTTAAAATAAAATTTTAAGTAGGCAGGAAAACAATTCCCCATTAAACTCTTCAAAGAATAATTGCTAGATAACACAGGTCTGAGTATATTTCTATATGTCCCACTATCTCAACCAGCTTGGCCTAACATTTTCTTATATACTGAAAAACAAAAAATCAATGCCAGGTATACTTAAGGGAGAAATGTCCAAAAAAAAAAAAGAACTTGGGGTTTGATCATTTTCCTTGGCCAGTGGAATGTAGAACGCAGACTAAGCTGATTTAAACTCCAATGAAAGAATGCTGAAGATGGTATTAGGCCACAGAAATCTGGAACCTCCTTAAAGCTAGTACAAACCAGTCTTCATCAAAACAGCAATTTGTGTGTCAACACTTACAAGAAACTTCAATTCAACATTTTTATAAAATAAATTTAGAGAGAACTGTAATTTTATAAGCATTAATAACCTACATATTTGGCCTTGGAACAATTTAGTATCTTCTTCAATTTTTGATCATTTCTATAGTAGCATTTTGCTTAATTCAAATTAAAGCTGAGTTTCTTTGCTATCCATTAAATTATTCCAAATAATTTTCACAACTGCTAAAAAATTAATGACATTTTTAAATGTTGATTTTTGTCTATCCTACTTAAATTTAAAATGTAATATTATATAAGCACCATTATTTAGAGAACTCCCAGAAATATACATCTTTAAAATGTGTTTTAAAGATAGATGTCATAATTTTTTCTTTAGAAAAATACCCTGATCTTTTCAATATAAACCACTTTCTCTCCATTTTAATTTACTATCCTTACTACATAAGATTTCTCATCTACAAAGTTTAGTTTTACCTCTAAGTATTTCTGCATCACAGGTACAGCATTCCAACTGGGGTTAATAGCTCTTGTTACTTCATTTTTTTTTTGCATTTAAGATAATATTCAGCCCCTTCATTCATTTCTGTAGTACACCAAGCAAAGAACTGCATTCATATTCCACAGGATGTCAAGTGGTTGACTTTCAGAACAGAAGAAAAAGAGAACTTCAGATAAGATCCCAAAATGAACCTCCATCCTTTAGCCCAGCATATCTAAGCTAAAAATGCAAGGTTCAAAAAAAAAGATACAGATTTTTCAGAGAAATATGTTTTATTTTTCCTTACTTTTTAGAAGGGGGAGCCTGCCATGTGATTAACTTTGATATTTTTTTATAAAGATCTCATTACAGTCTGAAAAAGGATCTCTTACATTCCCCCTTAGCAGTGAAATATTGAGTACAAAAATAGAAAAAGAATTTAGATCAATTCTTTCTCCTTTAAATAAAAAAATAAGATTCTTGTATTTTAGCAGCAGACTTCTGTATTTATGAGCCCACAAACTTTAGAATTAATTTTAACTTAAATTTTCTTTAACCTTGGTTCTTCTGAAAATTCAGTTCAAAAGTAGTGATTTTTGAGAATAAGAGAAGGAAGATGGAGGAAGAGATACATATTGAAGTTACTTATAAGAATGGTGATTTAAAGGCCAGGCCCAACTGAATTCTAACAAAAATCAATAGGAAATAGAATCTTTCCAATAAGGATTGGAATTTCTTACCAGTGACTGAGAAAGTTATAGTCTATGATTATGTATTAGTAAACTGGGAAACATTAATTTCAGAATAGCACTTGCAGACAAACTGAAAGACCTGATCATATAGTCCAATCCCTAGTTGGTGCTCAGTAGTTCTCTAGAAACAAAACACAATTGACAAAAAGGTATTTTTATGACTTTTGAAAAAAGAAATTCACAATGTCATCTACTGACTAACCATAGGATTATTTGATTTCCTTTGACTTAAGTATAAGTCATCACTAGTGACTGGGCAAATGCTCTCTAGGGAGGGGACCAGTACCTGTTGGGTAGCAGTAACTGGGTCCCAAAGCCTGCACAGAGCTCACACCTTTGGAGTAGATGTTATCATTCCATTTCTCCCACTGTCTTGCAACCCCAGACTTTTTTTCCTCATTCTCACCATCATTTCCAATCCCTAGACCCCTTAGTTCTTTCCCAGGTCATCATTATTGCACTCCCTAGCTATACCCTCCTTCCTTCTCCATCCTTACCCCTTAGTCAACAGCTCAATTCTACACTGTCCTTGTCTCCTGAATCTCTTGCTACCTTACCCTATTGTCAATCTTGCTCCTGCTAAGCCTCAGACTTGGATTACTCTCACCACCTGTGGCATTTGCTCCTACTCTAGTGCTGCTGAACAAAGCTGGAGAAAATCATTAAACTATGCTGACTGTATCCATTACAAATTTATGTTATATAATTTCAACTGGACCCTCAGAATAAGCAAGGCCATCCTTTTACACTTCCCTAATTGACTCACTATCCCACTTCTCTGAGTGGCTTTCCCAAACCTTTTCATCCTTCCTTAAGCCTTCCATAGTTTCCCCTCCCCACTGTCTCTTGACTGAGAATCTTGCCCTATATTTCACTGGAAAAAAAATGGAGGCCATTTGCTGAGAGCTTCCTGTTTTTCCCTGTAGCAACAATGTGGCTAGCAGCTGTTGTGGGGTGTAAGACCCAACAAGACCAGCAACAAGAGCTGCTAGCACTGGTTCTTTTGATCTGCTTTACTAAGGAAAGTAACTTTAAGGGGTTAACAACCTCAGTTTAATTAAACATGCATATATCAGTTCAGGGAGAAAAGATCAGCTCCCCGACTTCAAGGCAAATACAAACAGAAATTACAAACAGCAACAGACAGCCCTTGTCTGATCAAATCACAATACATAGTTACCAGAGAAAAACCAATGGGTCTGGGTTAGCAAAGCTGGGGGCAGGCGGGGGGGGGGGGGGAGGGTGTGGCCAGTTATGGCTTGCCCAGAGTCTCAACACTGCTTCTATGAGTGTGCCCCAAAATTCAACTGCCAACCTTGGATCTTATATACTTGATTACCTCGGTGCTGAGAAGCACTCAAACAAAGAACAGTGAAAAATCCCATTTTTCGGGCCATTACATTTGAAAGGTAACACTCATCAAAGGTACTTAATTACCTCAGCATTCCAAAAGAGAAGACAACAAAAGGTCATCCTCAACTCACATCTCCTGGATATTTTCTACCACAATTTCCACCTTCATCCCTCTCTCACATAATGTGGGGGCCATTATTGCCAAAGAAACCCCTCTACATGCACAAGCAATCCCATTCCATCCCATCTTCTCCAGTAGATTGCCCTCTCTATCATCCCTATTCTCTTTCTTATCTTTGATCTCTCTTTTTCTACTAGCTGCTTCCTTGCTACCTACTAACATGTCCATGTCTCCCTCATCATCAAAAAACCCTCATTTGATCTATCCATCCTATAATTTGTTATCTACTATGGAAAAACTTGTAGAGAAGGTCATCAATACCAGGTGCCTTTACTTTCTTTCCTCTCACACTCTTTTTTACCTCTCTGCATTCTGACTTCTGACCTCATTCATTTAACTAATTCATCTCTCCAAAGTTAGCAATGAGCTTTTAATTGGCAAATCTAATGGCTTTTTATCGATCCTCATCCTTCTTGACCACTCAGTAGCCTTTGACACTGATGATTATCCTCTTCTCTATAGATTTTCATAATATTGCTCTTTCCTGGTTTTCTTCTACCTACCTCCTATCTCCTTTGGTAGAGCTTTATCTACATCATGCCTACTAACTCTAGGTGTTTTACAAGGTTCTGTCCTGGGCTCTCTCCCTCTATACTATTCACTTGGTGATCTCATTGGCTCCCATGGTTCCAATTATCATCTCTATGCAGATGACTCTCAGATCCACTTGTGGAACTCTTACATTCTTCTCAACTCCAGTCTCACATCTTCAACTGTCTATTAGACATCTTGAACTAGAGAAGTCCCATAGACATCAAACACTATAAATCCAAAACCGAACTCATTATCTTTTCCTGAAAATGCTCCATTCTTCTAACCTTCTCTATTACTATTGAAGGTATCATCCTTCCTTCAGGCTTACAACATAGGTGTTATCCTTGACTTCTCACGTTCTTACACCCCACCTCAACATGACAAGTCTTGTCATTTCTACCTATGAAGGTAAAAATCTCTCATATATCCCCCCTTCTCTGACACTGCTACAACACTGGGGCAGGCCCCTGTCACCTTAGGACTATTGCAATGGTCTGCTGATTGTCTCTCTGCCTCAAGTCTCTTCCAACTCCATTCTACCATCCACTCAACTGTCATTCTGATCTAAAATTCAGTTATGACCATATTACCTCCTCATGCAAAACATTTCACTAATTCCCTATTACCTCCAGGGTCAAATATAAAATCCTCTGTTTGGCTTTCAAAGCCCTCATAACCTCAACCCTTCCTTCTTCTCCAGACATCTTATACTTTACTCCCCTCCAGGTACTCTTCAAACCATCAACACTGGTTCCTCTGTCATCCCTTAAACCAGATGCTACTCTTCTAATCTTAAGAGTTTCCCATCACTGTCTCCAATGCCTGGAAGCCTCTCCCTCCTCCCCTCTGCCTCCTGGCCTCTCTGGTTTCATTTAAGTCTCAGCTAATGTCCCACCTTTTTCAGAAGTCTTTCCCTGTCATCCTTAACCTTAATGCCTTCCCTCCTTTCTGTATCTTGTTTATACTTAGTTGTTAGAATGCCATCTCCGTCATTAGACTGTGAGCTCCTTGAGAGTGGGGACTATTTGATTTTTGCCTTTCTGTGTATCTCCAGTACTCAGAACAGTGTCTGGTACTTAACAACAAATGCTAGTGAATGGCTGGTGCACAAGGCTAGGCCAACACAGTAGGAACATAAATAAATAACAATAAATGCTAGCTGCTAAATGAATAATGTAAAATTACAGGGGAAAAGTGATTATCTAGGTGATGGGAAGAAGAAATAAATGATAAAAGAAGAACAATTAAAGATTTGTCATCTAGAGAAATAAAGGTAAATGTAAATGTAAACAAATACATGTAAATGTAAGAGGTAAAAAAAAAAAAACTCTTTAGCAAACAGGAAGTACCAAACAGGATCTCATCTGGGGCAGGAAAGTTAAAAGCTCATATTTATATGGCACTTTACAATTTACAAAGAACTTTACAAAGAAATAGCACTCCTATCTGGTACAAGAATAATCACACCCAATTAATGGATGGGAACTTGAGGCTCAGAAACATTAAGAGACTTAAAGTACATGAAGCTAAAAATGTTTTAGGGCTGGGATGTGACCTCCTGACTCCAAATCCAGGATACTATCTGCCTTACTTAGATGTATATACCATTTGATTCAAGGACAGAAGAAATCAGATTTAGTACCTTCTTAAGAGATCACTAGATAGAAGTTTACTTAAAGAGTCTCTTTACTCTCCAGGGGGATAACAGGAAAGAATTCCTAAGAAATGTATCTGAAAAAACCTAATGCTAATTTGGGAGAACAAGAAATAGTTCACCTGTCAGATTTATGGGAAAGGTAAGAATTCATGACCAAACAAGAGATAGAGAGCTTTACAAAATGCAAAACGGATAATTTTGATTATGCCAAATTGAAAAGTTTTTGTACAAACAAAGCCAATGCAACAAAGATTAGGAGGGAAGCAGAAAATTGGGAGAAAATCTTTATAATTAGTGTCTCTGATAAAGGCCTCATTTCTAAAATATACAAGGAACTGAGACAAATTTATAGGAATACAAGTCATTCCCCAATTGAGAAATGGTCAAAGGATATGAACAGGCAGTTTTCAGAGGAAGAAATTAAAGATATCTATAGCCATATGAAAAAATGCTCTCAATCTCTATTGATTAGAGAAATGCAAATCAAAACAACTCTTAGGTACCACATCTCTCCTGTCAGATTGGCTAACATGACAAAACAGGAAAATGATAAATGCTGGAGAAGATGTGGGAAAATTGGAACATTGATACATTGTTGGTAGAGCTGTGAACTGATCCAGCCATTCTGGAGAGCAATTTGGAACTATGCCCAAAAGGCTATAAAAATGTGCATACCCTTTAACCCAGCAATACCACTTCCAGGGTTGTATCCCAAAGAGATCACACAAGTGGGAAATGGACCAGTACATACAAAAGTATTTATAGCAGCTCTTTCTGTGGTGGCAAAGAATTGGAAATCAAGGGGATGCCCATCAATTGGAGAATGACTAAACAAATTGTGATATATGAATGCAATGGAATACTACTGTGCTGTAAAAAATGAGGGGCAGACAGACTTCGTTATAACCTGGAAAGACTTATATGAACTGA
The DNA here is from genome assembly GCF_011100635.1 of Trichosurus vulpecula. NCBI lineage: Eukaryota > Metazoa > Chordata > Mammalia > Diprotodontia > Phalangeridae > Trichosurus > Trichosurus vulpecula. The sequence continues at coordinate 178,946,021 of NC_050575.1, read as the reverse complement.
TGCTGAGAGAGGGGAGCAGAAGCAGGAGAACATTATACATGATCACAGACACACGGTATCTGTAAGGACTAACTTTGATAGACTTGGCTCTTCTCATTAATGCAAGATTCAAAGACAGCTCCAAAAGACTCATGATAGAAAAATCTATGCCTATCCAGGGAAAGATTGAGGCAAACTATTTGCTCTCTTTTTTTCCTTCCTTTTTGGTTTCATTTCTTCTTTCTCATGTTTCATTCCATTGGTTATAATTCTTCTTTACAACTGGACTATTATGTAAATAAGTTTAATGCGAAGTATATGCAGAACCTACATCAGATTACATGCCATCTTGGGGGGAGGGAGGAGGTGAGGAAGGGAGAGAAAATTTGGAACTCAAAAACTTGTGGAGCTGAGTGTTGTAAACTAAAAATAAAAAATAAATTAAAAAAAAAACCCTAAGGCTAAAATGCTTAATTTACTGCCATGGGTAGCTTCTGAGACTCAGTCTGCACTAATTTTTGTAAATAATATCAATATATATTCTTAGTACTATACACCTAAAAGTTTGCTCACATGTAAAACTGATCAGCAGAAGCACCAACCCTAGGAAAAGATGAATTTTCTCAAGGGATATTTATTAAGTTGTAATTTATAAAAAGTAAAATATAATCATGTTCATTGAAATGTATGTCTATAAAATACCTTTATAGATGGAGTGGAGGTATTTTGTGCAGCATGGCAAGGCAACTGGCAAAAAAAAGGCAGAGTGGTAAAATGAAACATGAGTGAATAGCCAGCCTAGTACAACACATGAAGAACTTAATATCAGGATCTTATAGGCCTCAGCGTAAGAGCTGTTTATATTAAAATGTTATGTCCTCTGCTACAGAGGTGTCAAGCACTCAGCCTACAGGAGGCATGTGGACCATAACATTCCAAGTGCGCCTGATCCAGATTAAAATGTAGTTCTGATCTGATTTTAATGTGTTGATGTATTAATAAAAAAAATAAATATATAAACATGTGTGGTTTTCTAAGTCAATATACAGCCCAGAGGGATCTTTAGATACAATTCAGCGGCTCTCGTTTCTATTTAGAGTGTCATATCACTCAGTCTCATTATATGGTCCTGTTAAATACTATATAAGTCCTTTTGAAATCTGAGTGCTATATGATCAGTATAACAGTTTTTCTAGGGAGTATAGAAAAATTGTCCTGAAATGTCCTGCCTCTTTTTTGTACCTTGATAGAAAAATGTGAGGCTGCTTTTTTTTTTAAAAGAAATCCAATAAATAAACCTTATTCAAAATTCAGCAGGGGAGCATGATGACAGGCAATAATTTAATAAATTAATCACCTGTCAAATTTTTAAAAATTTTGAAGAAATTCAGGTTACATGAGAAAAATTAATTGGAGTAAATTGTAGGATGAGGGGAAAAAATAAGGAAACGTTCATAAAAGGAAAAACGCCAAAAAGATTACATAGTAATACAATTAAATCAGAGATATGATGAAGAGGCATTATAAAAAGAATTTTTTAAACAGATCAACGAGATAACTAAAAACAATAGCTCATTTTTCAATGCCATAGATTAATTAAGTGAAGTATACAATAAAATGGAGAAACAATAATATGCTGAAAAACAACCAATACTTCAATATGTGGCCTAAGAAAGACTCCTGCAGATATTTAGAAAGGAAAATAATTCAGAGAGGGGAAAAGCAACAATTCCCAAACTATTAGAAGAAATTGTTATCTCTAAAGAATCCTGGTATATTAAGATAAAGCACCTCAGAAATTCAGTCTAAATAAAGTGAGGCTAATTAAATATTGTCTTTCTGATACATGCTACAGCTGATACATGATTTATTTAAGCACGTTTACTCACTCATCCATTCACAGACATAGTAAAATAGAAACATCAACATTAGTGTTATGTTGAGTTTTTGAGCATAAACGTTTTTCCCCCTAAGAGAGCTATTAAAATTCTGTTCTAAATGTATGCTGATTAAATAATATGAGGGAAATGGATAAACCTTCAGGATGATACCAGCATTAAGGAAATCAAAGTGTGTAAAGAAAGTTTGTCTAGTTTCATTTAAAACATTAATTTCTGGCTTAAAAAAAAGAGTAATTATGTGTTACTGAAGAAATTTTTACAGTATCATACAAGTATTGTACATGTAATATCCCATCTAGGTACGGACCCCCCAACTCAAACTCACAGGTTAGGTCCCTTGAAGGCATGACTGCTACCTTGGGTTTGAAGGTTCTCTCTGGACATATATTCTGAAAATTAGAGCTCAAGGGCCCCTTCCTGCACATTCACCTTTAATAGCCATTAAAGACAATTAGCTCAAAGCAAAGCCTCTCCTCTTTCATAGCATAATAAAGGCAGTCACCACAAAAAAAAATTCCCTTTGGGCTGCATTCCTGCCCCGGACTCTTTACTTTCTCAGACCATGCCACTGAAACCTCTTCACCCTGGAAACTCACACCACCCAGGGCCAGTTCCCCACCCTCCTTTTCAGTTTCCTTTCATGTGCAGTCTTCCCCCCTCAGAAAGTAAGCACCTTAAGGGCAGTGCTATCTTTATTTCTGACTATATTTGTATTCCCAGCTCTTAGCACAGTGCCTGTTATGTAGTAAGTTATTTAATAAACGCTTGTTGACCTGACCCATAAACCTCAGCTCACTGCTCCCACATCATTTTTGTGGGAAGAGTAGGGACATTGATAGAGAACACAGGTAGTGAAGGAACACATGCGTCCAAGGCAATTCACCCTTAGCACTACAGGGCCCCTGGCATCATTTCTCTTCTTGTAGTCTTCACACTCCTTTCTGGGCACAGCATCTCTGCTAGGCAGGTTGTTCAGATGGACTTCCTGGGCCAGTTCCTCTTCAAAGCTCAACTCCAAAGCGTCAGGGATAATTCTCTCTTGACTCCATAGTTGGTTCTCTTCTCTACTGCCAGGAGGCACTGTCTTCAGAACTGCCTACATTGACTCTTTCCACTTGATTCCTTGGGCCTGCTCTCTGACGGGAATGAAGTTTCCTATAGGGTGAGACACTATGGACAACTAGAAGGGAAAAGAGAAATTCCCTCTCTCTTCCCACAAGAAGGGAAGAACAATTCCTTCTCAGGAGGTGGTTTCTTTCACCATAGGTGCCTTTCCTTTAAACCAGGGGTGAGGAACCTGTGGCCTCGATGTTACATGTGGCCTTCTAGGTCCTTGGGTATGATCTTTTGACCAAATCCAAGTTTTACAGAACAAATCCTTTTTTATTAAGGGGATTTGTTCTGTGAAATCTGGATTCAGTCAAAAGACTGCACTTGAGGACCTCGAGGGCCACATGTGGTCTTGAGGCCACAGGTTCCCCACCCCTGTTTTAGACTGTCAAGAAGTCACACTCCACAAAATTCTCCTGCCTTGACTGCCGCCAGAGCTGAGAAGCTAGCATTTTAAAGGCCAACAGGGGCATAGCCAATCTTCTGCCAGCCAACGGCAAACTGTCCTCCAATTCCATTAAGGAAAACTTGTAAAGGAAGAAGACTCATCTTTTCATTCCATTTAACATATCAACACATCTTTGTCTTTGTTATTTGCTGTGATTTGATCAGGGGGGCTGAAGGAAGCAAAATCACCAGGTGGAGTATTCTGACCAACTTCCTTCTCAAGTACTCAGAAATGTATTCTCATGCATCTTTAACTAAATTTTTGAAATAGTAAGCTCTAGTTGTTGTTCAGTCACATCCAACTCCTCTTTATCACACTTGTGGTTTTCTTGGCAAAGATACAAGAATGGTTTTCCATTTCCTTCTCCAGTTCATTTTAAAGATGAGGAAACTGAGGCAAATATGGTTAAGTGACTTGCCCAGGGTCACATAACATGTAAGTATCTGAAGCCACATTTGAATTCAAGTCTTCCTGACTCCGGGCCCGAAACTATCCATTTCTCCACCTAGCTGCCCCGAGTAGCTCAGGTAGGGTCTCGAAAAGATGACCTTTGAAGAGCATTTCTCATGATACGGCAGAACAGGAGAAATTCCCCATTGCAGCACTTGAAGTTTCTGAAACATCTGTGACATCGTGCTTCTTAAAATAGAGAACTAATCAATGGAATAAGTGGCTTAGAATCAAAGAATCTAGAGAACAAGATTTAATGTAACCCAGCTGAAAGCCCACTTTGGGTCATCAGCTATAAATAATTATGACATTCTTTCAAATATACGAATAACCTGACTCATCAGGAAGTCAAAGCTAAAACAGAATTAATTTGGAATGTTCCCTTATCAGAAAGCTTCTGAGACACAAGGAGTCTACCTTAAGGACTACTGAACACAATGTTAGATGGACAAAGCCTTTATTTTTCAAATCTATTTATGAAATTATGAAATTCTAAACTTACTTTAATAAAAAGATAATAAAATGACAAAATAGATTTTAAAAAGAAAACATTTTGTGGTTTATAAGGCAATTCACACGTATTATCTCATTTGATCCTCACAACTATTTTGGGGAACAGGTAGAAGTATCTCCAATATATAAATCAAGAAGCTTTGTTTAGTTAGGGTCATAGGGCTAGTAAGTAGCAGAACTGGAACTTGAACCCAGGTCTACTAAAAAACAATTTCACTGCTTTTCACATTACACCATGCTGGTTCTATGTAAATTTTTATACACATATATTTATATACATGTGTATATATATGTATGTATATGTATATGTGTGTGCATACACACACACACATATCCCATATGATATAAAAGAGCAACTTTGAGTTAAGTACTAAAATGGCTTCCTAGGGCAAATGGTAGAGAATAAGTAGAAGGAAGTTAAGGGCATTCCTTATCCCTCAGTACAGCCTCCCTTCTTCCTTCCACAAAATTGGACAGTTCTCTTCTCTTGCTCTGAAATAACTTTATGGCAGAAAAAAGGAAGGTCAACCAAAAGCAAGCAATGTTGCCGGTGTGGTGGGCTCTCTCTGTCTGTCTATGTCTGTGGCTGTCTCTCTGTCTGTGTCTCTCTGCCTTTCTCCTTTGCCTTCAACTATTCAATCAATCATGAACATAAATAATCCAGCTACATTCATATGCCACAGAAAATTTAGGTTTAACGTTCAAGAGGCCAAAAATCAAGGGGGAAAAACCCTAAAATGGTGATGAGAAAAGTGATAAGTAATCACTTATTAGGATGGGAGATGTGTAATGCTGACTGAAGGCAGGAGGCAATGCCTCACCATGGAGTAGAGGTAACCCAGGGCACCAGGGCAAAAGCTCTGGTAGGTTCTACAAAGCTAGAAAAGTTCTGAGTATAGGTTAACGACAGACTGTCTCGTCAAAGGACCAGCCTCTTTTTAGAGGAGTTCAGCACTACAATGTCACTAGGTGATGATTGTTTTTAGCCACATTAGTTCATGAAGATAGACTACTGAGGTACATAAGACTTCAGATCTATGTCTGTTGTAACATGTCCAGATTCATGGGCTTGTATCATGGAAGGAACATTAACACTAATGAAATCATGGACCCCTTTAACATACTGAAATACTTTAAGACACAAACTACTTAGTGAGGTCCTTTAAAGTTTCCTGATTCTACCAAAAGCCCAAAGCTCCATTAAACTTTTGACACTGTGCATACAAATTTTGTGGCCTTACAGATATAGAAAGTATATTTCTAAACATTATTTTTCTTTTTTTATTAGATTTTTTATTTTTAGTTTACAACACTTAGTTCTACATGTTCTTGAGTTTCAAATTTTCTTCCCTTCCCTCCCCTCCCCCTTCCCAAACGTCATGCAGTCCAATACAGATTCTACATAAACCTCCACATTAAACTTATTTACACAATAGTCAAGTTTCAAAGAAGAATTATGAACAATGGAATGAATCATGAGAGAGAAGAAACAAAACCAAACAAGACGAGGAAAAAAAAGAGAGCAAATAGTTTGCCTTAATCTGCATTCAAACTCCATAGTTCCTTCTCTGGATGTAGCCAGCTCTCTCCATCATGAGTCCTTTGGACCTGTCTTTGAGCCTTGTATTGCTGAGGACAGCCAAGTCTACCAAAGTTAGTCATCACAGAATCAATATGTCTGTGGCTGTGTGCAATGTTCTGCTGGTTCTGCTTCTCTCACTCAGCATCATATCATGTAGGTCTTTCCAGGTTATTATGAAGTCCGTATCTTCCCCATTTCTTATAGCACAACAGTACTCCATTACATTCATATACCACAACTTACTTGTTCAGCCATTCCCCAATTGATGGGCATCCCCTTGATTTCCAATTCTTTGCCACCACAAAAAGAGCTGCTACAAATATTTTTGTACATACAGGTCCCTTTCCCACTTGCATGATCTCTTTGGGATACAGCCCCAGGAGTGGTATTGCTGGGTCAAAGAGTATTTTTAAACATTTAAAAATTATATCACAATTACAACTCACTTTAAGAAAATCTGGCATTGAAAGGTTGTAGCTTATAAAATAGATACTTTTAAAAAAGTATTCAATACAAAAATCTACGTTTCCCTCATGTACTTTTAAAAAATTCAGTTTACAAATATCAGATTTACAATGAAACTTTCTGGAATGTATAGGTTGCGCTAAGTACGGTTTACCTGCACTGTTATTTAAGATATAACTATGTGTGCACAACTAATTGACATATTAAACTGTTCTTTGCCATGAACTATTTACCTGATGAAACTTAGAAATAAGTTTCAATGAGAGTAGTTTCTTGGAATCTAATAATTAAAATGTGCTTTGCTTTGTTTTGAGAATCATTAACACACTAATATAACAGTCTTACTCTTAAAAGTTAATAGGTAATGGAGTCACTGAAAGCTTTAGGCAATGAGAAGCAAAGTGTTATGAGTGGGAGTAGTTTCCTTAGTTAGAAAGGATTCCTGAATCAGAACTATTTGAGTCAGCTTGAATTATTAGTAAGACATTATGAATACATTCCTTTAGAAAGGAGACATCTTTTTTCTCCTTTCAGCAAACTGCACAAGAGAAAAAAAAATCTTTAGCAATGTTACATAAACCTTCAATGAAGGTAAACTGATTTCTGTCAGGCGCAACATTTAATACTCTCAAATCCTATGACTAGATATATAGTCATAATGTTAATTACGTGACTAACTGTCCAATAAAGAGGGCAAAAATACTCACAAGATTAAATAACCAACTTTAGACCTTTTCTCTTAGCAACTCAAAATAATCCAAGCAGAAGCATTTTATGGTTTCCTTGGCAACTCAAGGGATTTAAGACTACATGAAGTACATGAAGTCAAAATCACTTGTTTGATTCTAAAAAAACCTTCCACTGCTAAACAACCAAGGTAAAAATATGAAAACCCATTTGCTTCAAACATGTTCTATTTAGTACTAATATGATCATCTAATACATTATAAATATCCTTAGATGAAATTGCTCTGATTTAGGTATCTTAACTCAACACTGAATGACATGATGGAATAATATCACAGTGTGCTCTAGTTCTACATATAGCACAAAAGATACCACCACCACCTTAATAACTGCTCAGTCACCTCTAGGAGCATCCATGGCCATTTTAGTACTCCACAACAGAAAAGCTTTTTCCAAGGACTTCTATTGTTTTACTGTTACTTCTCAGTATGAATTGAAGGTTGATAAAAGGTTATACAGAAAACTACATGTCAATTAAAAATCACTTATTCTTTTAATGCTTCAAATAACTATCTCTTTTTTGACAGTCAATACAGAAAAAGATATGATTTCACATCATCTTGATATCTTAATATCTTAATTCTTCCAATTTTGAGAGAAAATTTCAAAGCAAATTTAATTCCTCGTTTGAAACAAATACGCTGATTGAGAACTAAAGGAAAAAGGTTTTTGTATGAAAAATTCTCACTTGTTTATATATCTTTGGTTATTCCACTCAAAAATCCAAGAAAAAATAAGGTTATAAATGATATGTCATAATGAATTTCCTGCCCTGGTCATCTAATAAATAAATTGCTTAAGGTAAATTTTGAATCAAACACTAAAGATATAAAGTCGAAAGTCAGTCTACTAGAATTTGAATTACTTAGAAAATACCACACACTCATCCAGTGAAAAAGAGTAACACCAATGTCTCATTCATGTTATTCACCTAAACTCGGAATATTTGACAATTTAATTCTAAGGAGAAAACATTACCAATTAAAGTGACATTTTTACTGAACACTGACTTTACACCAAAAAAAGCAATAGGTATATTATATGCAGAATGAAGAATACGAAATGTTGGCAGCCATAAAAAGAACAAGGTAAGCAACTGATTTCTGCCCATACTTCTTTCCTTTTTCTCATTAGTAATGTGTCACTTTTTAAAATTAAGTTAATGAGCTTAGGACTAATGAAAGGTGCTTACAGGACAAACAATGAAAGCCTCCTACTAAACTAAATAGAACTAATTCAAATTGAGAATCTATGCAAGTGCATCTAAATTGTCTTCCTAATTTTCCTTAGTTATACATAGAACTGTTGTAACATGTCCAGATTCATGGGCTTGTATCATCCTTTGGTGCAGACAAGAGTTACATAACAGCAGACTGACTGTGTCCAGGAGAGTCAATTCTCAATTAAATATACTAATGGGGAAAATTCATCAATTTGATGATACGAAAGACTTGAAATACACCAAAGTTATTTACATTTGAATCTAAAATACACTAAATTATTTTCTTTGGCAGAAATGCCTTTATGTTTATGTTTATATTAAATTAATATTAAAAATATAACTTTACAATCTCTGGGCATAGTCACTTACCATTGGGAGAGGTATCCACCAAATGTTTTGGGGGATAGGAAGAGATTTTGAGATTTTAAAATATGCTATATGATCCACTAAATGGATAATTGTGAATTATACTATATGACAATGCTCACCAAAGGACATCGCATCATCATTGACATCTTAGGAAAGGAAATTTTTCATAATTTGTTTTTAATGCTCCTAAGTACACCAATATCTTGACTTATTCCACTTATCAAATATTGCTTTACTCCAGTAAGGAAAGAAGTAATCTAACATAAAATACCAAGCATTTTTCTTTATTATTGTAGTTAAATAAATGTAGAAGTGAAAAGCTTACTTGGGTCACGATTGTTATATGGCCATCCTGAAGCAGATAAAAAAGATGGCACTGGAGAACTTGCCCGGCTGTCATCCTCTACCTGCTGGGTAATATGACGTACAGTTTCTTTGTTTTTTCGATTCTTCCTACGGCCTGTGGGCTGCCAACCATCCCCAATGCCTTGTTCTGAGAAAGTGTTCTGTACTGAACTATCCTTGACAGTATGCAATTCATTTCCACCATAATGTGATGGTGAAATTTGTTCTTCTTTAATACGTAAAGACCCATATCCCATGTCACTAGTCCACAAAGACTGTGATGAAATGTCATCATGGCTATCTGTTTTTGGTTCCTGATCCTCTTTCCCATAGCTGCTTCCTCCTTCATGACAACTGGCAATGGCTGAATCTCCAGAGGAATTTGCTGGACTTGTTCGCCGAGCTAACCATGGAGAAATACTCCTACCAGCTACTACTGCTGAAATCAATGCATCAGTACTACTGCTGGAAGGAGCCCCAATTTCATAGTCTGCAAGTTCATCAGATGCATCAGACTTTATACTTATATCAAGAGCTGCTTTTATAAAATTATGACAGGCTTGCACAATATCAGTCATCTGAAGATAACTAGCAGCTGACATCACTTCAATAACATTCCTGCTGGTTAAAGCAAGGTGAGCAGAGTACATGAAGTCAATGATGGCTTTAAAGCCCTGTGCAGTGACAATGTCTAAATGAGTAACTGTAGCCTGATCAGAAGTCTTCTGTACCTGGCAGTATAGCGTTTTGAAGTAGCGGCTGCTACCAAGCAAAACATTTTTGTGAGCTTTAAAGATCTTCCCCTCTACTATAATGCAAACATCACAGAGGATTCCATGCTGTCTCTGCTCATTGAGTTCACGAAGAAGATGACGGTAATGGGAGGCAATCTCCATATCTTCCTTTCTGTTATTCATTTGGAAATCTGTGTTTTTTCTTCTATAAGCCCTGTAAAAGTAAAAATGAAACCATGACTACTAGGTATTCTATAAGCACAAATTTTGCAGTAGCACTGATGGAACATAAAAGTCAATCGCAGAAAAGTTAAAACTTTCACTGGATTAACCTGTCACCACAAACAAAAATTATTGCCTAGAACAGACTGCAAATGCTTAATGTGACACATATGCTGGGTATTATTTTTATCAAGCCACATTATTGGGAAAAGCAGGGTCACAGAGGTACGTAACCTTAAATTAGATCATAGGGTTGTAGAATTTAGAGTCAGAAGAAAACTTAAGAGCTCAGCTAGACTAACTCCTTAATTTTATGATGAGGCAAATAAATGAAAGGGAGAGTGATTTCTCTAAGTCAGTCAGTTGGTCAACAAGCAGTTATCAAGTGCATATTATGTGCAAAGCAGTGTGCTAAACACTGGGGATAAAAAGAAAGGCAAAAACACTGATTCTGCCCTAAAAGAGCCCTCTGTTGAAAGAGAAAACACATAAATAACTCAGTACACATAATACATACATACAGCATAAATGGAAGATAATTTCAGAGGGAAGGCATTAGCAGCAAGAGAGACCAGGAAAGAACTCCTTCTGCAGGGGGCAGGATTTGAACTGAGTCTTGAAAAATGCCAGGAAAGCTAGGCAGCAGAGATGAAGAGGAAGACTTGAAGTACAAGACTTAAAACTACAACAGCAAACACATAGTTATGAATGGAATCCTATGTACAAAAACATTTAACTCCCAGAATCAAAAGCTCCACCTCCCCCAAAGTAAAAGGAAACTAAAGCTAAAAGTAAGTAGCTTTCTTGCTAAATTGAAACTCTCATGTATCATATATATATATAATCTCAATCATTATGCTTGACGGTTGGTATTCAGTCATTTTTCAGTCACACTCAACTCTTCCTGACTCCATTTGGGTTCTTCCACCATTTCCTTCTCCAGTTCTTTTTATAGATTGGAAAACTGAGGCAAACAGGGTAAGTGACTACTTGCCCAGGTCACACAGCTAGTAAAGTGTCTGAGACTAGATCTGAACTTAAAATGATGAGTCCTCCTGACTCCAGGCTTGGCACTCTACCCACTGTGCCACCTGGTTGTCCTTATAATTGGTTATAAAGTTTAAAAAATATAAATGCAATTCAATTTTTAAAATTTACAAGTATTTTTTAAACTTCTGCTGTGTTTAGAGCATCATGCTTGATACCAAGAGGATACATAAAGTTAAACATAATCCCAACCCTCACGGAATTTACTATCTAGTAGAAAGAGATAAGATATACCAAAATAACTATACTTAAAAAATAATACTTAAGTGTCTAAGGGAGCATTATGTGAGTTTCAAGGGATATCCACGTATTAATGACTGAGGAAATAAATCAAGGCTTAATGGGAGAGCTTGCTTAGGAAAACAGATTTAAAGTTGAAAGGGACATTAGAGGACATCTAGTTCAACTCTTTTATATTAAATATGGGGAAAATGAGATTCATAGAGGCTAAATGACTTGCTAAGTCAACAGGTAGTAAGTAGCAAAATCAGAGGTTGAACCCAGATCCTGACTCCAAATCCAGCACTCCATTATACCACCTCTTCATGCTGATTACAGAGGAGGTATCACATGAATGGGCTCCAAAAACTAAGTAGGAATTCAATAGGCAAAAAACAAACACAAAAGTAAAGAAAGAGTTGGAATACTGTAGAATATGTTCTGCAGAATATAATATTCTAGTCTGACTGAACCATAGACTAAACAGAAGGCTATGATATGAAGGATATAGAGGGGACAGAAAAACTTAAGATAAATCATTAGAACATGAGCTACCAGAAAAAAATGCCTAGCATATAGTAGGTCCTTAATAAATTAGCCTTACTAAGCAATTGAGATACTTCCTTCTCTGAAACAGGAAGGTAGAAAGAGAATGGAGACAATTGTTCTGAGGGAAAATGAGTTACCTTTTTAAAGTTTACCTTTTTAAAAAATACATATCTAAAGAATAATTTTAAAAATGCTCTGGACTTAATTGGATATTTCACCAACAAAAGCAACATGAGGTAATACTTTACTACATTTACTGTTGTGGAAAACACAATTCTTTCTTTACCTTATATTGGTCTTCCCTGGATTTTTCTAACTAGACTCTTTGATCCTTTCATTTCTTACCTTTATTATTATACTGGTTGCATCTCAATTTTTTGGCATCTTTTTAGCATCTCAATTCCCTAGTTTTCACATTTTGAACTCAGTATCTTTTTTAAAACAAATGAAAGTCTCAGTGCAAGGACATCAGTAATAGGATGCCATGTCAAACTGAATAGATGTCAACCAGACTCAGTTACCTGCTAAATGTCCCATTCTGTATTTTTAAAATTTCTCAGAGGCTTGAAGAACCCATAGGCCTTTCTGAATTAATTCAAATTTAGATTTTCATTGTTAAATATGACTTAGATTATTCTTAATTTAAAATTTAAAATGTACAAGGAATAATACATTATTCAAGTTTAGGGAGAATTGATGAATTTTTCCAATGACCTCAGACATTAAAGATCATCTTATTAGTCTTCATAGTTTTCCTGAAAAAAACAAAAAACAAAATAAAAACAGCAAGTACTAGGTGTTATCTCCAATTAAATGACTAGGGGAACTGAGGCAGAGAACATAAATGCCCCAAATTCCCCATTTGAATTATTCATGTGTATGACCTATTTTTACATGAGGCTTCCAATGATAGAGCTTGCGTAGGACCAGAGGCTCACAGAGATCCAAAACTTGAGTTAGATACCTGGAGTGGTTAAGAGCATATGACATTTGTCAAAAAAAAATACAGCTGTAACATTTTGTTTTGCACTATGCATATTAGTTAATAATTAAACAAATTGATATATGCTGCAAATTAGGACAAAGTAAAAATCAAAGGCAGAAGTTATTTATGGGAATAATGTTCATTTGTAATCCAAAATATTGAAGTGAAAACTTTGATATTTTTCAAAATACTCAAGAGGAATATATGACATTTTTCATTTACAACGTTTGTGCCTCTTGTCTCTATGACAACACAATATGTCTCCTATGCTTGGGGCATACTCTTCATCAACACCTCTTTGAATCTCTTGTCATTCAGTCATTCAGTTCTGTCTGACTCTTCATGACCCAACATGGAGTTTTCTTGGCAAAGATATAGAAGTCGTTTGTCATCTCCTTCTCCAGTGGATTAGGCAAACAGAGGTTAACTGACTTACCCAGGGTCACACTGCTAGTGAGTGTCTGAGGCTGAATTTTAACTCAGGTCCTCCTGACTCTAGGCCCAGTACTCTATCCACTGAGCCACCTAGTTGCTACAAGGCAGAGATTATGTGATTTGCCCAAGGTCAAACAGCTGGTGTCTGGGGTCTCAGTCCCAGGGCAAGGAGGAATACTAGCACAGCAGTGCTTACAGCCACAGGGGAGCAGAGACACTTATCACAGTTCCAGGGCAGAAAAGAGTGCTTGTGGTGACTCACAGACCAAAGCACAGGCCAGAAGAGCAGTAGCACACCTCTCTTAAGATCATACCACCTTGGAAGAGATGAAAACTTATATGTACCCAGAATTACCTTTGAAAATAGATGCACACAAAAAAAATACCCTGAAGCCTGGGACAGTGCCCCCTCCACTCTGGAAGCAGAAGTCCACTTTAGCAAAGAGTTAAGTCAAGAAATAGTCTGGAAAAAGAGCAAACAGCAGAAAAAGATCCTGACAATAGAAAGTTACTATGGTGATATGGAAGATCAAAACACAAACTCAGAAGACACAAAACTCCTAAATTCAAATCCTCAAAGGAAAATATGAACTGGCCCCAGGACACTGAACAGTTCAAAAATTTTAAACATCAAGTAAGAGAGGTAGAGGAAAAACCAGGAAAAGAAATGAGAACGATACAAGAAAACCACAAAAAAGAGTCAATAACTTGGTAAAAAAAAAAAATACTGAAGAAAACAACACCTTAAAAAACAGAATAGGCCAAAAGAAAAAACAAACAACCCAGAATAGGCCAAATGGTAAAAGAGGCACAAAAATCTAATGAAGAGAAGAGTGCTTGAAAAGCGGAATTGGCCAAATGGAAAAAGAGGCACAAAAGCTCACTGAAGAAAATAATTCCTTAAAGGATACAATTGGGCAAGTGGAAACTAATAATTCCGTGAGACATCAAGAAACAATAAAACAAAATCAAAAGAATGAAAAAAATAGAAGAAAATGTGAAATAGCTTACTGGAAAAATAACTGAAAGTAGATCCAAGAGAGGCAATTTAATTATTGGACTGCCTGAAAGCCATGATCAAAAAAAGAGACTAGACATCATCTTTCAAGAAATTATCAAGGAAAACTGCCCTGATATTCTAGAACCAGAGGGCAAAATAGACATTAAAAGAATCCATCAATCATCTCCTGAAAGAGATTCCAAATTGCAAACTCCCAGGAATATTATAGCCAAATTCCAGAGCTCCCAGGTCAAGAAGAAAATATTGCAAGCAGCCAAAAAGATATAATTAAAATACTGTGGAGCTACAGTCAGGATAATACACGATTTAGCAGTTTCCATATTAATGGACTGAATTGGAGGGCTTGGAATATGATATTCTGGAGGGCAAAAGAGCTAAGATTAAAACCAAGAACCACCTACCCAGCAAACAGTAAAATCCTACAGGGCAAAAATGTATACTCAATGAAATAGATCACTTTCAAGTATTCTTGATAAAAGACCAGAACTAAACAGAAAATTTGACTTTCAAATACAAGACTCAAAAGCAGCCTAAAATTGTAAGCAGGACAGAGAAATCATAAGGGATTCAATAAGATTAAACTGTTTATATTCCTACAAGGGAAGATGATACTTCTAACTCCTAAAAACTTTCTCATACAGGTGTAAGTTGAATATGATGGGATGATTATCTAAAAGAAAAAATTAAGGAGTGAGAAAGAAGAATGCACTGGAAGAGGGGGAAAGGGAGAGGCAGAATGGGACAAATTGTGTGACATAAGAGGCCTGAAAGAGATTTTATAGTGGAGAGGAAGATGGGGGAAGTTGGTGGGGAACACGTGAACCTTATTCTCATTGGAACTGGCTCACAGAGGGAATAACATATATACTCACTTGGGTGTAGAAATCTATTTTACCATAGAGGAAAGTAGGAGGCAAAGGGGATAAGAGAAGGGAGGGCTGATAGACAGGAGGGCAGATTGGGGGAGGTGAAAGTCAGAAGCAAAACATTTTTGAGAAGGGACAGGGTGAAGGGAGAATGAGTAGGATAAACAGGAAAAATAGGATGGAGGGCAATACATAGTTGGTAATCATTACTGTGAAAAAAAATTTACAACAGGTTTCTCTGATAAAGATCTCATTTCTCAAATATATAGAGAACTGAGTCTCTTATAGAGATTAGAAACTCAATTGACCAATAAGTAGTCAAAGGATATAAACAGGCAGTTTTCAGACAAGGTAATCAAAGCTATTTACAGTCATATGAAAAAATGTTCTAAATCACTACTGATTAGAGAAATGCAAATTAAAACAATTCTGAGCTACCACTACACACCTATCAGATTAGCTCATATGACAGAAAAGGAAAATGACAAATATTGGAGGGGATATGGGAAAATTAAAACACTAATGCACTGTTGGTAGTGTTGTATACTGATTAAACTATTCTGGAGAGCAATTTGGAACTATACCCAAAGGGCTATAAAGCATGAACACCCTTTGATCAAGCAATACAACTACTACTTGTATGACTAATAGATCTGTATCCTAAAGAGATAAAAAACCAAAAAAGAAAAGCACCTATATGAACAAAAATATTTATAGTAGCTCTTTTAGTGGTGACGAACAATTGGAAGTTGAGGGGATGTCCATCAACGGGGAAACGACTGATTGAAATAAATAAAATATATGTTAAAAAGAAAAAAAACTATAACAAATAATCATCTAATATCATTTTTGGAAGGAAATAGACCAAATTACTCCTACCAAAAACAAAAATGAAGAATTCACAATTGAAGAGGAAATAAAATTATCAGAAACTATTTTGCACAACTATATGCCAACAAAACTTATAAAAGAGAAAACTGATAAATATTTACAAAAACATAAAATTTAAAGATTAACAAAAAAAAATTATTTAGATTGTTCAATTTAAGCATAAATTAATAGCCAAAGGAAAAAATACTCCAAAAGCAGATGGATTTATAAGTGAATTCTATCAAACATTCAAAGAACAAATAATTGTAATTTTATGTAAATGTTAGCAATAATAGGAAAAGAAAAAACTCTACTTATATCTTTCTATAATACAAATATGTTCCTGATACCTTAACTGGGGAGAAATGAAGCATGGAAAGAAAACTATAGACCAATATAACTAATAAACATTGATGCCATTAAGCAAATAAGATATAAAACATTAGAAAGATCATACATCATTATCAGGTTGGATTTACACCAGGATTTAATATAAGGAAGACTAGAAATATAACAAGTCTAATAATATACTATAAATAATAAAAATCACACGATTATATCAACAGATACTGAAACTTTGCTAGCTTCATTATTTCAATGACTTCTTAGTTGAATCTTTAAAGTTCTCTACATAAGCTAACCATGTAATTTGCAAAATATGATAATATTGTTTCATCTTTGCCAATGCTTATTCCTTCTATTTCTCTTTCTTGCATTATGGTTATAGCTAGCATTTCTAGGTTTTTATTCAATAATAGTGGGGATAATGGGCATCTTCCTCTCCACTATAAAATCTCTTTCAGGCCTCTTATGTCACACAATTTGTCCCATTCTTCATTTTTGATTATTGGAAAGGTCTCTAATGGTTCTCCATTATACATAACATTTGTCCTGTTTTACGTCATTATTATTTATTATATTAAAGTAAGTTCCTTTATCCCCTGTGTTTTCTAGTGTTAGGTTTTTGGGTTTTTTTTTTAGCAGAAACAGTTTTTGAGTTGTCAGAAGCCTTTCCAGTTTCAGGATATAAAATAAGTCCACATTAATCATTAGCATTCATGTATATTATCAACAAAACCTATCAGGAAGAGATAAAAAGGGAAATTTCACTAAAATGCCTACCAAAAGTATAAAATATTTGGGACTCTATCTATCAAGACATACCCAAGAATTATATGAATTTAACTACAAAACATTGTTTGCAGAAATACAGACCTAAATAATTTAATTCTTCGATACCATATCAAGGTAAAGGACTACTTAGCCATAAAAACAGAATGAAATTTATCCAGAAGAACAAAAGGTCAAGAATCTCAAGGGCAAAAATGAAAAAAGGCAAGAAGGGGCTTATTAGTACTACATCTCAAACTATGCTAGAAAGCAGTAATCACGAAAAAGATTTGGTACTGGTGATAGGTAGAACAGATTAGGCACATAAAAATACATAAGCAAAGACTCCAGTTACAGAATAAGAACTTACTCACTACTGGACAAAAATTGTTAAGAAAGCTAGAAAGCAATCTGGCAGAAATTAGATATAAGAAGTGACATCATAAATAAGTTCAAAGAGTAAAAAAGAAATTACCTTTCAAACCTATGGCTAGGAGAAGAGCTCATGAAAGAAAAGGTATAGAGAAGACACAGAAGATAAAATGATCAATTCTGATTATATAAAATGAAAAGGATTTTGTACAAATAAATCTAATGGATTTAAAATTAAAATGAAATAGGTAACTGAAAGGAAATCTTTGCATGAAGTTTCTCTGATAAAGGTGTCATATCCAAGTCATACAAAAAACTGATATGAATATATATATGTGTATATATATATACACATATATATATGATTAAAAGCCATTTCCCAATAGATAAGTGGTCAAAGTATATGAACAAGCAATTTTCAAAAGAAGAAGTCCAAGCTATCAACAACCATAAAAAATGCTCCAAATAATGAATAATTAGAGAAATTTCCATTGAAATATTATGAGGCTCCACTTCACACCCAAGAGATGGGTGAAGATGACAAAAGAGGAAAATCATAAGAATGGAAACAAGTACAGCAGTACATTGCTGATGGAGTTATGAATTGGTCCTGTCATTCTGGAAAACATGACCAAAAAGTCATTAAATTTTGCATAACCTTTGATCCATATATACCACTATTAGGTGAAAACCCAAAGAGATCAAAGAAAGAGAAAAAGAACCCTTATGTACAAAAATATTTATGGCAGCAATTTTTGTGGTGTCAAAGAACTGGAAACTAATGAAGTGCCCTCTTTTCAGTGAATGGAGAAACAAATCATGGTAGTAAAAGCAGGGACTTGCTTGAGCTCTCCCCCAAACCTCTCCAAATACCTGTAAAAAATGACTCTAAACAAATTCTAGAGCTGCAGAGTGAATGACAGAGCGAAACAAATTTCCAGCCCAAGACAATCTGGAAGGTCGACAGGAAAGGTCTATTGCACTGGGCTAGGAGAAAAGCCCAGTCCAGTGGGGGCTGTGCAGCATAGACGGGGCTGGAGTAGGCCTCAGGGGACTGAATCACTGGCAGCTGTGGCAGTTGCCAGACTTCTCAACCCACAAACACCAAAGACAACTTAGACATTAAGTGGGAAATGTCTCTCCAGACCTGGGTGAAAGAGGAGTATGATCTGGCCCCAGCCCTGGGTCAGCAGAGGTGGTGTAGGTGGCAGTAGCAGCAGCAGCAAAGGCTGCTTCTGGAGCTCTTGGACCACAGATGGTGGGGGGATCCAGTGACAGATCAGAGGGGAATTACTGGGATCTCTTTGCTGGACTGGAGGCAGAATTCTCTTGCTTTGCCCTGCTTGGATCTGGGTCGCAGTCCTGGTTGGTGGTCCTGGGATGAGGAGGACTGCTGGCATGGCAGAGCTTTTGGCTGTGGTAGAGAGGGAATCCTCCTTACAGTTCCAAGGCAGAAAAGGGTGCTTACGGTCACTCGCAAACCAGAGCACAAGACAGGAAAGGAGTAAACAACTTCTCCTTTGATCATAGCAACTTGGAAGGACTGAAAATTTACAGGCCCCTAGAAGAATCTCTGAAAACAGCTGCACAAAACCCCTGAAGTACACCCTCCACACTGGAAGTAGAGTCCTACCTAAACAAAGAGCTAAAAAGTCAAGTATTTGGTTAGGAAAATGAGCAAACAGCATAAAAAAACTCAGACTATAGAATCTTACTTCAGCGACAAAGAAGATCAAAACACACAACCAGAAGGAGAAAACAAAGTCGAAGCTCCTACATCAAAAGCCTCCAAGAAAAATATGAATTGGTCACAGGCCATAGAAGAGCTCAAAAGGGATTTTGAAAATGAAGTAAGAGAAGTAGAGGAAAAATTGGGAAGAGAAATAAGAGTGATACAAGAAAATCATGAAAAACAAGTCAAGAGCTTGCTAAAAAAGACCCCCCAAAATACTGAAGAAAATAACACCTTAAAAAATATACTAACTCAAATGGCAAAAAAGTTCCAAAAAGCCAATGAGAAGAATGCCTTAAAAAAGTAGAATTGGCCAAATGGAAAAGGAGGTCCAAAAGCTCACTGAAGAACATAAATCCTTAAAAATCAGAATGGAGCAAATGGAAGCTAATGACTCTATGAGAAATCAAGATATTATAAAACAGAACCAAAAGAATGAAAAAAATAGAAGACAATGTGAAATAACTCATTGGAAAACCACTGACCTGGAAAATACATCCAGGAGAGATAATTTAAAAATTATTGGACTACCTGAAAGCCATGATCAAAAAAAGAGCTTAGACATCATCTTTCAAGAAATTATCAAGGAAAACTGCCCTGATACTCTAGAACCAGAGGGTAAAATACAAATTGAAAGAATCTACCTATCACCCCCTGAAAGAGATCTCAAAAGGAAATACTAAAAATCCTAGAAATACTGTAGCCAAATTCCAGAGTTCCCAGGTCAAGGAGAAAATATTGCAAGCAGCCAGAAAGAAACAATTCAAATATTGTAGAAACACAATCAGGAAAACACAGGACTTAGCAGCTTCTACGTTAAGGGACTGCAGGGCTTGGAATATGATATTCTGGAGGTCAAAGGAGCTAGGATTAAAACCAAGAATCATCTACTCAGCAAAACTGAGTATAATCCTTCAGAGGGAAAAATAGATATTCAATGCAATAGAGAACTTTCAAGCATTCTTGATGAAAAATCCAGAGCTGAATAGAAAATCTGACTTTCAAATATAAGACTCGAGAGAAGCATGAAAAGGTAAATAGGAAAAAGCAATCATAATGGACTTATTAAAGTTGAACTGTTTACATTCCTACATGGAAAGATGATATTTGTAATTCATGAGACTTTTCTCAGTATTAGGGTAGGTGGAGGAAATACACACACACACACACGTGTGTGTGTGTGTGTGTGTGTGTGTGTGTATGGCACAGGGTGAGTTGAATATGAAGGGATGATATCTAAAAAATAAAATTAAGGGGTGAGAAATGAATGTACTGGGAGAAGGAGAAAGGGAGAGGTAGAAAGGGGTAAATTATCTCACATAAAAGAGGCAAGAAAAGGCTTTTACAGTGGAGGGGAAGAGTGGGGAGGTGAGAGGGAATGAATGAACCCTACTCTCATCAGATTTGGCTTAAGGAGGGAATAGCATACACACTCAATTGGGTATGGAAATTTATCTTACCCTATGGGAAAGTAGAGGGAAGGGGATAAGGGGGGGGGGGATGACAGAAGGGAGGGCAGATTGGGAGAGGAGTTGGGCAAAAACAAACGCTTTTGAGGGACAGGGTCAAAGGAAAGAATAGAATAAATGGGGGGTAGGATAGGATGGAGGGAAATATAGTTAGTCTTTCACAACATGATTATTATGGAAGTGTTTTACATAACTACACATGTATAAACTATATCAAATTGCTTGCCTTCTCAATAAGGGTGGGTAAGGAGGGAAGAAGGAAGAGAATTTGGAGCTTGAAGTTTTAAAAATGAATGTTAAAAATTGTTTTTACATGCAATTTGGAAATAAGATATATAGGCAATGGAGTATGGAGATCTATCTTATCCTACAAGAAAGTAGGTTGGAACTGTATTGGGGTGGGGGGGTAGGTGATAGAAAGGAGGGCAGATTGGGGGAAGGGGTCATCAGAATGTATGCCATCTTGGGGTAGAGGGAGGGGAGAGATGGGGTGAAAATTTGGAACTCAAAATCTTGTGGAAATGAATGTTGAAAACTAAAAATAAATTAATTAAAATTAAAAAACCAAGATAATTGAATTTAAAAAACAAATCATGGTAATACAAATATAACAATATTATTATGCCATAAGAATGGCAAAATGGACAATTTCAGAGGAAACTGGGAATATTTCTCTGAACTGATGTGAGAGGAACAGACCTAAGATAACAATTTTTACAATGTTAATAATATTGTAAAGAAAAACAGCTTTTAAAGACTTTAGAAATGTGAGTAATGATAAGCTACAAGTCCAAAAGACTGACCATGAAGTACACCATCTACAATTTCACAGAGATGTGATGGATTTAAAATGTACAATAAGAGACACAGATCTTTGCATGTGGCCAATGTAGGAATTCGTCTTGCTGGAACAATTCATATTTATTGTGAGGTGTTTTTTTCAAACTGTTTAATTGGGGGGAGTGGCTGGGGGGAGCAATGGGAATGATAATAAACGCTTGTAAAGGTAAATAGTTTCTTTTTAAAGCAAAGCTTAATTTGTCAAGATACATCTTATAGGAATAGCAGTTCTTCTGATAAAAGATAGCCTATTTTGGTGGATAGGAGAAGAAAAACCAGGACTGGTGCTTGGTATACTCACTTTAGCTCTCATTAAGTCCTTTGGTGTGGGGGAAAAAAGTAGTTAATCATAGGAGTTCTATGCTAAAAGGAAAAAAAGATGGCAATCTGTAAGAAAAAAATATTAAACAGGAAACATTAAAGAATCCAAAAATTTCTCTAAGCATAGTAAAAGTTTTTAAGGAAAAAATTTTGAAGTGATTTTAAAACTTAACAATTTCCTATTTCAATGCCTATAAAACTTTTGGAAGTCTTAAAAAACACACCTCAGATTTGTAGAGCACTAATCAAAAAGCAAACGCTTGCTAGTAGCACTGAGGCAACGGTGGCCAGTTAAAAGTAAAGAGCTATTGGTTAAAAAAAATATTTAGATTTTCATTAAAAAGTCAGATACAGGACACTAAAAGAGGTTATTCTGATTATTTTCAAGTTGTGACTTCCCTACAGAATTCTTCTAACACCTTCCTAATATATATGTTCCAAATTATCACAGGAAATTATGTTACTATAGTTTAATTTCCATGACTTAAACTTGGGAAATTTATTAACTGACCCTAACATTTTCTTCATCTTAAAAAAAAAAACAAAACCATGAATAACCCAGCTTGCTTGATTTGGTTTTTTTTTTTTTATTTAACATTTTTAGTTTTCAGCATTGATTTCCACAAGGTTTTGAATTACAAATTTTCTCCCCATTTCTACCCTCCCCCCACTCCAAGATGGCATATATTCTGATTGCCCTGTTCCCCAGTCAGCCCTCCCTTCTGTCACCCCACTCCCCCCCATCCCCTTTTCCCTTATTTTCTTGTAGGGCAAGATAGATTTCTATGACCCATTGCCTGTATATCTTGTTTCCCAGTTGCATGCAAAAACAACTTTTTTTTTGAATATCTGCATTTAATACTTTGAGTTCCAAATTCTTTCCCCTCTTCCCTCCCCACCCACCCTCCCTAAGAAGGCAAGTAATTCAACAAAGGTCACACGTTTATCATTATGCAAAACCCTTCCACAATACTCATGTTGTGAAAGACTAACTATATTTTGCTCCTTCCTATCCAGTCCCCCCTTTTTTCAATTTTCTCCCTTGACCCTGTCCCTTTCTGAAAGTGTTTGCTTTTGATTACTTCATCCCCCTATCTGCCCTCCCTTCTGTCATCCCCCCTTTTTTATCCCCTTCCTCCTTCTTTCCTGTGGGGTAAGATACCCAATTGAGTGTGTATGTTATTCCCTCAAGTCAAATCCCATGAGAGCAAGATTCACTCATTCCCCCTCACCTGCCCCCTATTCCCTTCCAAAGAACTGCCTTTTCTTGCCACTTTTATGTGACATAATGTACCCCATTCTATCTCTCCCTTCCTCCCTCTCTCAATATATTCCTCTCTCATCCCTTAATTTGATTTTATTTTTTTAGCTATCATCCCTTCATATTTAACTCACCCTGTGTCCTCTGCCTACATATATATGTATATTCCCTTCAGCTACGCTAATACTGAGGTCTCATGAATTACACACATCATCTTTCCATGTAGGAATGTAAACAAAACAGTTCCACTTTAGTAAGTCCCTTATGATTTCTCTTTCTTGTTTAGCTTTTCATGCTTCTCTTGATTCTTGTGTTTGAAAGTCAGATTTTCTATTCAGCTCTGGTCTTTTCACTGAGAAACCTTGAAAGTCCTCTATTTTACTGAAAATCCATATTTTGCCTTGGAGCACTATACTCAGTTTTGCTGGGTAGATGATTCTTGCTTTTAATCCTAGCTCCTTTGACCTCTGGAATATCATATTCCAAGCCCTTCAATCCCTTACCGTAGAAGCTGCTAGATCTTGTATTATTCTGATTATGTTTCCACAATACTCAAATTGTTTCTTTCTGGATGCTTGCAGTATTTTCTCCTTGACCTGGAAACTCTGGAATTTGGCAACAATATTCCTAGGAGTTTTCTTTTCGGGATCTTTTTCAAGAGGTGATTGGTAGATTCTTTTTTTGGAGTTTTTTTGCCATTTGAGTTAGTCTATTTTTTAAGGTGTTATTTTCTTCAGTATTTTTTTGGGTCTCCTTTAGCAAGTCATTGACTTGTTTTCATGGTTTTCTCGTATCACCTTCATTTCTCATCCCAATTTTTCCTCTACTTCTCTTACTTGCTTTTCCAAATCCTTTTTGAGCTCTTCCATGGCCTGAGACCAATTCATATTTTTCTTGGAGGCTTTTGATGTAGGCTCTTTGACTTTGTTGACTTCTTCTGGCTGTATGTTTTGGTCTTCTTTGTCACCAAAAAAAGGAATCTAGAGTTTGAGTCTAAGTTCATTTTTGCTGCCTTTTCATGTTGCCAGCCAAATACTTGACCCTTGAGCTTTTTGTCAGGATATGACTGCTTATAGAGTGGAGTACTTTGTCCCAAGTTTGAGAGGCTGCACTGCTGTTTTCAGAGCTACTTCTACACAGCAAGCTCTGGCACACCAGAGCTCCTTCTCTCCCAAGAACCACCAACCAGGATTGCGGCCCAGATCCAGGCAGGGCAAAGCAGGCTTTGCACTCCTGCTCTAGTCCACCACTTAATTCCTCCCACCAGGTGGCCTAGGGCCAGAAGCAACTGCAGCTGTAGCTCTGGAAGCAGCCTCAGAGCCGCACCACCTCCAACCCCCCCACCCAGGGCGGTGGCTGACTGTGAACTCCTTTCACTCGGTCCCAGTAGCTTTTCCCACTAACCTTCTGTGTTGTCTTTGATGTTTGTGGGTTGAGAAGTCTGGTAATTGCCACAGTTCACTGTTTCATGGCCCCAAGGCCTGTTCCACCTGGCTCCTTGTCTGGTTGGTCCTGGTGCAGCCCATGCTGGGCTCTGCTCTGCTCTACTCCCAGCTCCGTGTGATAGACCCTTCCCAGCAACCATCCAGGCTGTCCTGGGCTGGAGCCCTGCTTCCCTCTGCTACTTTGTGGGTTCTGCAGCTCTAGAATTTGTTCAGAACAATTTTTTATAGGTGTTTGGAGGGACCTGAGGGAAAGTGTAAACAAGTCCCTGCTTTCCAGCCACCATCTTGGCTCCGCCCCTGTTTTTCTTTTTAATTGATCATACTAACAAGTGTTTCCTTCCTAGGCTACATATGCATATATCTATAATAATACAATTCTTCAATGCCAAATTAAGACAGATACCATATTTCCCCATGTATAAAATGCACCCTTTTTTGAAAAATTTTGGGTCTAAAAACTGGGTGCATCTTATACAGTGGTTGTAGATTTTTTTTATTTCCATTTCCCGCTTTTTTGCGCTTGTTGTCTTTGCACTCATTGTTTCGCATTCATTACCGGTATATTAAGGTTACATTTTGCCACAGTCTGCCCAGAAATGACTCAGAAAAGCTTTTCGTACCATGCTGAATTCAAGTTAAAAGTGATCCAATTTGCAAAAGTGAATGGAAATCGTGCTGCTGAACATAAGTTTGGTTCTCCTCCAACTGAGAAAACAATCCAAGACTGGCTACAGGAAGAAGAAAACCTACTGAAAACGCCACGGCAGAAGAGGACCATAAGAGGCAAGTCAGCAAAATGGCCTGATTTAGAGAGGAAATTGAAGATATGGATTGAAGAGCAAAGGGCAACTGCAATTCTTGTGTCCACAAAGATGGTTCAGCACGAGGCAAGAAGAATTGCTAATGAAAAAAAGTTACTTATTGTTCCAAATTTCGGGCCCCAAAATTAATGTGCATTTTATACATGGGAGTGTCTTATACATGGGGAAATATAGTAAATATTAATCTGACTTTAACATAATTTACTACCAGGAAATTTGACCCTATAATCCATTATATGGAAGGAAATAAAATTTTAAAGAACACATTACTTTGCTGAAGAATTTCTATGACTGATGATGAAACTTTAATGTAAAGCTAAGTTGATATTGTCCCACAAAAATCCCTGACATGATAATATGAAGTTTACCTAATAGAAAAGGTGTGACATGGGGGCGGAGCCAAGATGGTGACTGGAAAGCAGGGACTTGCCTAAGTCCCCCAAATCCCTCCAAACACCTGTGAAAGATGGCTCTGAACAAATTCTAGAGAGGCAGAACCCACGAAATAGCAGAGGGAAACAGGTCTCCAGCCCAGGAGATCCTGGATGGTCGCCGGGAAGGGTCTGTCACACGGTGCTGAGAGCGGAGGACAGCCCAGCGTGGGCCATGCTGGGACAGACCAGACCCTGAGTCAGCCAGCTGGAACAGGCCTTGGGACCATGAAACAGTGAGCTGTGGCAGTTACCAGACTTCTCAACCCACAAATGCCAAAGAGCAGGTTAGGGGGAAACTGCAGGATCGAGTTCACAGTGATCCAGCTGCCAGTTCTGAGAATGGATGAAGTGGTATAGTGGTGGTCGTAGCAGCAGCAGGAAGCTCCTGAGGTTGCTCCCAGAGCTCCAGAATTAGCTGCTTCCTGAGTCCCTGGCTTACACTGTGGGAGGAATCTAGCAGAGGATCACAGCAGGAGTACAAGGAGCGCATTGTGGGCACAAAGGCACATTCTCTTGCTGTGCCCTGCTCAGATCTGTATTGTGGTCCTGGTTGATGGTTCTTGGGGAAGGAGGAGCGCTGCTGTGACAGAGCCTGGGGTGACGGTGCAGTAGAAGTAGCTCTGAAAACAGCAGTGCTTGGACCCTAAAGCTTGAGACAAAGTACTCTTTACTCTACAAGCAGTCATACCCTGACAAAAAGCTCAAGGGTCAAGTAGTTGGCTGGCAACATGAACAGGCAGCAAAAATGAACTCAGACTCAAACTCTAGATTCCTTTTTTTGGTGACAAAGAAGACCAAAACATACAGCCAGAAGAAGTCAACAAAGTCAAAGAGCCTACATCAAAAGCCTCCATGAAAAATATGAATTGGTCTCAGGCCATGGAAGAGCTCAAAAAGGATTTGGAAAAGTAAGTAAGAGAAGTAGAAGAAAAACTGAGATGAGTAATGAGGGTGATGCAAGAAAACCATGAAAACAAGTCAATGACTTGCTAAAGGAGACCCAAAAAAAATGAAGAAAATAACACCTTAAAAATAGACTAACCCAAATATCAAAAGAGTTCCAAAAAGCCAATGAAGAGAAGAATGCCTTGAAAGGCAGAATTAGCCAAATGGAAAAGGATGTCCAAAAGACCACTGAAGAAAATACTACCTTAAAAATTAGACTGGAGGAAGTGTTAGCTAGTGACTGTATGAGAAACCAAGATATTATAAAACAGAACCAAAGGAATGAAAAAATGGGAGACAATGTGAAATATCTCATTGGAAAAACCACTGACCTGGAAAATAGATCCAGGAGAGATGATTTAAAAATTATTGGACTACCTGAAAATCATGATCAAAAAAAGAGCCTAGACATTATTTTTCAATAAATTATCAAGGAGAACTGCCCTGATATTCTAGAACCAGAGGGTAAAATAGAAATTGAAAGAATCCACCGATCACCTCTTGAAAAAGAGCCCAAAAAGAAAACTCCTAGGAATATTGTCACCAAATTCCAGAATTCCCAGGTTAAGGAGAAAATACTGCAAGGAGCCAGAAAGAAATAATTTAAGTTTTGTGGAAACACAACCAGGATAACACAAGATCTAGCAGCTTCTACATTAAGGGATTGAAGGGCTTGGAATATGATATTCCAGAGGTCAAAGGAGCTAGGATTAAAACCAAGAATCACCTACCCAGAAAAACTGAGTATAATGCTCCAAGACAAAATATGGATTTTCAATAAAACAGAGGACTTTCAAGCTTTCTCAGTGAAAAGACCAGAGCTGAATAGAAAATCTGACTTTCAAACACAAGAATCAAGAGAAGCATGAAAAAGTAAACAAGAAAGAGAAATCATAAGGGACTGTTTTGTTTACATTCCCACATGGAAAGATGATGTGTGTAATTCATGAGACCTTTCTTGGTATTAGGGTAGTTGAAGGGAATATAGATAGAGGGCACAGGATGAATTGAATATGAAGGGATGATATCTAAAAAGATGAAATAAATGTAAAGGATGAGAGAGGAATATATTGAGAGAGAGAGAAGGGGATAGAATGGGGTAAATTATCTCACATAAAAGTGTCAAGAAAAAGCAGTTCTGTTGGAAGGGAAGAGGGGGCAGATGAGGGGAAATGAGCGAATCTTACTCTCATCAAATTCAACTTGAGGAGGGAAAAACATACACACTCAATTGGGCATCTTACTCCACAGGAAAGTAAGAGGAAGGGGATTAAAAGGGGGGATGACAGAAGGGAGGGCAGATAAGGGGAGAAGGGAAGCAAAAGCAAACACCTTTGGAAAGGGACAGGGTCAAGGGAGAAAACTGAGTAAAGGGGGGCAGGATAGGACGGAAGGAAATATAGTTAGCCTTTTACAACATGAGCATTGTGGAAGTGTTTTACATAATGATACATATGTGATCTATGTTGAATTGCTTGCCTTCCTAGGGAGGGTGGGTGGGGAGGGAAGAGGAGAGGGAATTTGGAACTCACAATTTTAAAAGCAGATGCTTAAAAAAAAAAAGTTGGTTTTTTTTTTTTTTTTGCATGCAGCTTGGAAACAAGTTATATAGGGAATGGGACACAGAAATCTATCCTGCCCTATAAGAAAGTAAGGGAAAGGGGATAGCAGGGGGAGTGGGGTGAAAGAGGCCAGGGCTGACTGGAGAATGAGGCAATCAGAATATATGCCATCTTGGAATGGGGGGAGGGTAGAAATGGGGAGAAAACTCAAAATCTTGTGGAAATCAATGTTGTGAACTAAAATATTAAATAAAATAAAACTTTAAAAAAAAAAGAAATGGTGTGACATGTCAAGGGAACATGCAAGGGGGATATTTCCTTGCAGGGATAAGGTAAATAAGAAGGATAAGGATGTTAAGAATATCTGAAGTATGGAATTTTTAATTGAAGGCCACTTGTTAGCAATTCTAAATAGTTTTTTTATATTAAAACATATTTGTAGCTACATCATTGTAGCATTCATTATTTTGACATTTAAAGAAACATTTTTATCTACTTCTAACAATATTTTAAAATTATTGTTAGAATTTTCCCACCCCTTGTGGAGGTTAGTGATACATAATGCTAAGTGATGAAGAACATAAGAGGCAGCACAATAGCACTCAAAACTGTGGAGCTCAAATCCAGCTCAAAGTTTTAGTCTCCTCAAACATTATCACACATCCCTTTGGCCCTCTGTCCAACAGATAATCTGTGAAAAAAAGAACCACTGATTTAGGTAGTAATAATACAAACATCAGTTATAAAGACTAAAAAAACCTTGCAATTTGAGATCTCTGTCTCTGGACTTTAAATTGAAAATGATGCAGTTCTTAAAATGGCAAATGCACTATTGACAACAAAAATAATTTCAGTTTTTCCTTGAGGTGTGTACCTACCTCCCTATCCTTAAGAATAAAGAAGACACGAAGTAAAGTGAAAGATATTTCAAAATGTCGTAGGTGAAAATTACATAGGAAAGAAAGCTACAATGGGAAAAAAGGTAATGATTACTAAGCTTCATGGATAGAGAATCTGAATAAAAAATAAATTACCATGTAAGTATGTATGGGGAAGATTTTAGTTTGGCTCCTCTTTTGGGAGAGGTAGAAAGTGAAATATTGGTTCCTGCCACCACACTTAAAGGCAAAGAGCCCAGTTTCCCAATACCTATTCAAACAAAAGCCTGTGGTTGTAGTGAACTAAACGATGATCAAGAAGTCCAATGAGAAAACATAGTAAAGCACTTCTTCCACCCCAGAACTGCATGAAAAGTCAACCAAAAGGCCAGAGGCCTTAGGAAAGGGCACTTGCTCTGCTCCCACCCCAGCAAAGCCAGCAGCAGTGCAATCAACACAACCAGAGACATGTAGCCTGCAAGGTTTTCTCAGAGAGGTATCTGCCACCTCAAGTCAGTAATGCTCGGACTGGGACAGCCCAGGCCCTGAGGCTCTAAGGTCCTTAACACTTTGTCCTGAGATGCTGGACAAACAAAGCCATGAACCTCAGAGATCCAGAAAGCCTGACCCCCAGAGTGAGACCAAGCAGGGACCCGGTGGTACATCAGGAGGCAGCCTAATTTTGGCACAAAACCCCAATACAGCTGGAGAGATGAGTACATCAAAGAAAATATCAGCCAGTGTCAAAAGTTATCGGAAATCTAACTCTGTAACAATTGCAAACAGAGACTCTAAGGGGAAAAAACGGATTTTCCACAAGGACTATATGAATACTTAGAAAAAATGAAGAAAGATATAAATAAAATGAAATAAAAGCTCTGGAGGAAATCACTGGAAGGAGAATAAGTAGCTTAGAAAAGTAGTAAGCAAGAATTAGATTCCCTGAAAACTAGACTAGACAAACAGAAACCAGTGGCTCCATGAAACAACAAGAAATATTAGGAGGAAAAATCAAATGATTAAAAAAAATAGAGAAAAGTGTAAGATATCTGTCATCAAAAACAACTGACCTGGAAAACAGGTCAAGAAGAGCTATTTTAAGAACTCCTAGAAAACATAATTAAGAGGAGCCTAGATACTATATTTCAATGAATTAGAAATGAAAACTGCCTAGATCTATTCAAATCAGAAAGCCAAGTGAAGATAGAAAGAATCTACTGGTTGATCACCTCCTGTAAGGAATCTCAAAAGGAAGTCTCAAGAATGTCATAGCAAAAATCTAAAGCTCTCATATCAAAGAAAAAGTACTACAAACAACCAGAATGAAGCAGTTCAAGTAACCAAGGACAGTCAGGCTCACACAAGGCCTGGCAGCTTCCACTAACACCAGATGAGATCCTGGAATATAATATTCCAAAAGGCAAAGGTATAGGCTTACAACCAAGAATAATTTACTCCACAAAGTTGAGTATAATCCTATGCTGGGGGGTGGGGCAGGGGAGAGAAGGAATGGATCTTTCATGAAATAGAGGACTTTTGGGCATTTCTGATGAAAAGAAAAGAGCTAAGCAGGGACTTTGAAATATAAACACAAGAGTCCAGACAAACTTATAAAGGTAAATTTATTTGTTTGGAAGGAATTATATGACGATATAGTACACTAACATCCTAACAGAGGGAGAAGAAACAGGTGTCCCTTCAGAACTTTAATGTCTTCAAAGGGAAGTGAAGAAGGTAAATAAAATAGAGGCTCTTGTGTAGTTGGGGAGGTTGGATTGGTTCTATTCTGAGGTTTTGAAGAGAGTAAGAGAAGGGAAGGTGAAAGAAGGAGTATACTAGCATAGAAAGGAAAAAGAAGGGAATGGAACATGAATAACATTATTTCTCATAATACTGGGATGTGTGAGAATATACACAGAAGAACAGATGAGGTGGTAGGTACCAGATGAACCTCATTCATCAGAAATGGACAAAGGAGGGGTACTGAACCACACAATACAAATACACATACACACACACACACACACACACACACACACACACACACACACAGTCTGGTGTAGAAATATCTCAAACACTACAGGGAAACAAATGGGAATGGGGCGGTAGATAAGAAGTATAAGAGAGAGAGAATAGATAGAAGCTACAGAAACATACATTTTTGGACATGGCCACTTTGTAGATTGCTTGACTATGCTTATTTGTTACAATTTCTTTCCTCCCCTTCTTGCAGTTAATGTTGGGTGGAGGGGTCCTGGGAGCAAGAAATAGTTATGTATAAAAAAAAAGATGGCTATTGTAACATTTTTTTTAAATGTACAGAAACAAAAGCAGTTCAAAAGATGTGGTTTTGAAAATAACAAGTAGAATTTATAAGTATTTTAAAAGCAAGCAGAATGAAGTAAAGACTCAAGGAATTCTCTTTTTGCATTCTTCTTTGATTATATAAATGTTCTTCTTGGTGTATAAGGTCATAATAAAAAATACAACTTTAAAAAGGAGCAAAAAAGCAGCATCAGGATAGGAAATATATATGGGGAAGCACGGGCACTACCTTTAATTAGTAAATTCTACTTTTAAATAATATATTCTTCATAACCAATGGTGTTCATAGTTACAGTGGGTAAATGAACATTGTGGTAAATGGCCCTATAAATGGCTGAAATATCTAATTACCAGTGCAGTCACAACTATATTTTTATAGTTATTTATAGTTGCTTTTTAGTTATATAACTATTACTTTAACTATAGTTCTGGTTATTTACAGTTATTTTGCCTTCAAATTTTTGTTCATATATTAATATACCAGAGTATTATAGATTTAGGTGTTTCTACTTTGGCACAATATTACACCACTATTCCTTTCGTGGATACATAACTGGTGGAACACACTCAAATTCATTAAAGTGATTTAATAGGTGATAGAGTATTTCTTGATAATGCATACTATTACATATTTCAAAAGGCTATTATCTAGCTCATTTCCAAGAACACAACAAATTCCAAGAATCTGGTGAAGTCAGGATCTTTTGACCTTGTCAAGAACATTATTTTGGCAGATGGCACCTAAACACATATGCATACTCCTATATTTCAGGCACTACAGATACGAAGTAAAAAATAAAATTGTCCCTACCTTCAAGCAGCTTTCATTCTACCAATGGGGTAGAGGGGATATCATCTCATATAAACTGCTACTTGAAAACAAGGATTTGTCTTTGTTCAACACACAGTATTAAAGCATATGTCATAACTTGAGGGAAGTTTTAGTTCAAAGACAAATGTACAAAGCTACTAGATAAATTTTTCCTGGGCAATCTTGCTCTAACAAATCTTAACAACCACCCAGCAGAGTGATGAAGTGAAGGTACACACAGAGAAAGAAGACAAGATAGAATTCGGATATATGAGAATGATAAAATAAATATACACTCCCAAAAAATGGTAGATGGGAAAGAAGCAAACGCGGTGAAAATCTACAACTAGGAATTTCATAAATTGTACCCAGGACAAAGGGCATGAAAGCCACTCTCAGTTTGCCATGGAGGGGAGGGGTGGAATGGGGAAGGAGTCAGTCCTGACATCCATTCAAAGACAGAAATAGGGACTTCCCGGGAACAAAGTCATTGCTGGGAAGGTTGCTTACAGCACCATCCTATTCCAGAGTAAAAGAGCCAATACACAGCTTTGTATTCAAATTGAGCTTAACACTGAGTTAACAAATAATTGTTTCTTTACATTTTTCATCCAACAAGCCTTATTACTGGGGTGTAGGGATGGAGTGGTAACCTTTATAACAAAAAGATAAATGATTTTGGAGGGGAGATTAAACATCTTAAAACCAACCTGATCCCCTAAACCCTCAAAGTATCAAGTTAGAGCTAGAGGGGACCTTAGGTAAAACAATGGACAGGTGAATGAATGAAGAATGAACCAGTAAAAAAGTATTTATTATTAAGCATTTACTATGTATCCGGCATTGTACTAATCTCTGAGAATACAAATACAGAAAGTAAGAGAAACCCTGTCCTCAAAGAACTTACGTTCTAAGAGTTAAAGAAAATATATATGGGAGTGATGGCCAAGGAAGGATGTTTTAGTCTGGGAAGTTATGGGGAAAGTGAGTGTAGTCACTGGGCATTTGATTGCTGAGTCTTTCCCAAGAATGGTAGTGTTATCTTCATTACTAATGATCATTTAGTCCAACTCAATTTTACTTTTACTGAAAAAGTAAAGAAGTCACAGAGGAAAGTTCATTTGACTCTTACTAAAACCGAGGCTGAGGTTAAAGTCAAATAGTCTATGTATTAGATTCACAGACTGTCAAAGCTGGTCCAACCTCTTCATTTTACATAGGGAAAATAGAGACCCAGAGAGTGTTTGAGCAAAGACTAGAACCTAGTTCTAATCCCTAGGCCAGCACTTTTTCAAAGTCTAGGGAAGTCATGGCTCCCTCCCTTACTTTGCCCATCCCCACTAAGGGACCAAAGTAGATTGATTTGGCCACTCACAGACAGAGGAATGGTGAGACTTTCTAGCCTGCCTTTGGTCACTGGATGCCTCTTTTTCTTAAGTGGCAAAATGTTTTATGAGAAAGCCCTTGAAGCACCTAACCCTAATTTTTAAGGGCCACCTGCTATATCCACACTAAGGGGCCTATCTCATCCATAAAGATTATTGCCATCCCTAGCCTCCAACCTGGGCAGAGTTTATCTATTCCTCCCTTCCCCCCACTTCAGTCTTTGCTGGAGGAAGCAAAGGAGATACTTAAACTGCTTGCTCAAAGGAAGCCTGCTCTTCCTTCCCTCATACCACCCGATCACCCTGCCTGGCTACACCAAGTCCATCACCAGACCCAGTCTAATCTTCTTCCTTAGGGGAATACCACGGGTCAGTGATCCCTTTAAATTTCAAACTCTAGGGCAAATTTCACTATTCACAATTGCAAGGGCAATTACCTGACCTAGGGCAGGGCCCCAGTTACTGAAATGTGGAAGCTACAACAGGAATGGAAAGTAGCTCTTAAAAGTTAGACTAGAGCAATATATTTCACTATCCAAGGGCAATTACCTAGCCTGGGGCACAGTCCTAGTTAATGGAAAGTGGATAATACAACTCAGATGGAAAGTAGCTCTTAAGTTTTGTTGTTCAATTGTTTTCAGTTGTGTCTGGCTCTTCCAGAACCTACATGGTGTTTTCTTGGCAAAGATGTTGGAGTGGTTTGCCATTTCCTTCTCTAGGGCATTTTACAGATGAAAAAACTGAGGTAAACAAGATTAAGTGACTTGTCCAGGGTCACAAAGCTAGCATTCTTAAAAGTTAGATTAGAGCAATAAATATACTCTTCTAACATCACAAAGGTCTCTTCCTATGAAATGTTTTGGGGCAAGCTGAAATTTGGGGTAGTGAGCAAATGGTTTGGGACAAGTTGAAATTCTTGGTATTTCAAGAGAATGGGGTGGGGGGGTGCGAGGAAATCCACCCAAGATACTATATTTCTAATGTTGAAGCTTATGATTGTGTCAGCTTTTCTGGCTGTCACATCACACTATTGATTCATATGTACCCTGAAGTCCAGTAAAAACCCTAGTATTTTTTTGACATGAATAGCTTTCTAGTAATTTCTCCCACAATCTGACTTGGGGAGTTGCATACCATTTATGTCCTCATGTAAATACATAATTGATAAAAAAAAATGTTACAAATAATAGGTTGAGGACAAAGGCCTGGGACACTCTTATTAGAAAGGACTGCATTACAGGTTGACATTGAGACATTAATCACCATTTATTTTTCTGGTCAGTCATCCCATTCTAAGCCCACCCAAAAGTATTATTATTCAGTTCATATTCCTCCATCTTGTTCCCAAGAATGTAATGAGTGAATTTGTTAAATGCCTTACTGAAATCCAGACATACTATATCCATAGCATTACTCTAACTTATAGTGTCTAATAACGCTGTCCAAAAAGGAAATGAGCTTAGTTTTACATGACTTGTTCTGAATAAACTTTTGATTTTTGGTGATCATCTCATCCTCTTCCAACTGATTGCAAACCAATTCTCTTATAACTTTGATATCAGCAATTTATCTGAGAAATTTGCAGAAAAGATTTTTTTCCTTGTTAATTGTTTCTATTCCGATTCTAATGACATTGATTTTGCTTGTGCTAAAGCTTTTCAGTTTTATGTAAGCAAGATCTTCTATGATCACACCTCTATCCTTTGTTCAACTGAGAATTATCTTCTTAGCCACATTTCTGAAAGGTATTTTCTTCCTTTCTCCTCTAATTTTTTTTTTTTGTTGTGAAATGATGCTTTATCACAAATCCATTTGGAGTTCTTTGTGGTATTCAATACATAGTATAAGTTGTTGTCTACACTTAATTTCTGCCAGACTGTTTTCCAGTTACCTCAATTTTTTTGGCCAAATAGGGATTCCTTAGTAGTTTGTGACTTTGTATTTATCAAATACCATGCTATTATGTTAAACTGTTTCCTGGTCTTATTTTCCGAACTCCATTACTCAACCTAGTTCCTAGTTCCTACTTTCCTAGTTCCACTTCCTAGCTCCATTGCTCAACCTATTTTTTTAACCAGTACAAATTTTTTTTTTTTTAGGATTATTGCTTTAAGGCATAGTTTTAGATCTGGTAGGTCCCCTTGAATCCTACTTTTTTTTAAAACTATTTCCTTAGTACTTCTTGATCTTTCGTTCCTTCACAAGAATTTTGTTATATAGTTCTTTAAAGCAACTCACTGGTAGCTAGATTGAAATGGCACTAAATCTGTAAATTAATTTTTGGCAGTAAAATTTTTGTTATATTGGCATAGCCCAACTATGAATAATATTGTTGTTTAGTCATTTTGCAGTCATGTTCAACTCTTCCTGACCCTATCTGGGGTTTTTTTGGCTGAGACACTGGAGTGTTTGCTTTCCTTTTCCAACTCATTTTACAGCCGAGGAAACTGAGGCAAAAAGGGTTAACTGACTTGTCCAGAGTCACATAGCTAGTGTCTGAGGCCAGATTTGAACTCATGAAGAGAAGTCTTCCTGACTCCAAGCCTGGTGCTCTACCCATTGTACCACCTTGCTGCCCACGAGCAATTAACGTTTCTCCAATTATTTAAATTTTCCTTTATTTTGGTAAGTACTATTTTCTAGTTGTATTCATATAAGTCAATCCAATATTTATATAATACGGTTTCCAGTTTTCTTACTAATGTAATCACTTTCCTTAAGATATGCTCGTTTGTAAATATCCTTCCTAACAGTGTGCTCACAAAATTATTTTCTCCTTAAAGAAAAAATTATTTCCCTATTGAAGTCCTACGGTTTCCTTACTGTGTTCAGCAGGTGGTCCTTAGGTTCTTTAGAGATATGCTATCAAAGTACAAGTTCTGATAGGTCTTACACCAAGCAGAAAGGTTTTGCTTAAGGGCTTAGTAATAAGACTATAGTTATCACCTGAGAAATATCATAGCTAAGTTCAGAGGCTGGTCTCAAGATGATAAATTTTATAGCTGCAGCAACTTCCTAAGACTACCTACTAAGTCGCTGACAGACTATTATTTACATCAGTGAAGAAGTACCCACTCCAACAAAACCACGTATTTTTTCAGTATTGACTCAAAAGAAGAAAGCTTGGGTTGCTGGCTGGTCAGGGAACATCATACAGGTAATGTCAAAGGTGATTTAAGATCATGACAATGAATGATGAAAATGATGGTGGATTTCTTTAATGTTCTCTCCATCAGTTGCCAAGTTTTGGTGCTCCCTGCTCATCTTCATGCTATGTCTCTGCCTCTGACTGGGTATTCCAACTCCTGCCCTGGGCTTCTGAATGGTAAGACTGCACCATTTTCAGCCCAACCTAAATCCATCATTCTGCTGTTTTTTAGAAAGAGTAATCAATTCTACACTATCCTTCCAGGAAATGGAATGTCAATCAATTGCTTTAAGATTCCACTCACTATCCCTATGGGTTCTCTGACCAAAACATACCTCCTTGGAAACCACTCCTCTCTCTATATATGTGGTCTTCCTATATTAGAATATAAATTCTTTGAAGGCAAGGCCTGTTTTGCTTTCTTTATTTCCATCTCCAGTGCTTAGCACAGTGACTAACACAGAGAGCACCTGATAAAGTGCTTTCTCATTTAATCAAAACGGGAATTTAGTAGCTGTCATGTCCATCTCTGTCGTTCTTTCCCAAGCTGTCAAAGTAGGAGGTTCTACTCCTTCTTTGACAAACTACTTCAAAAAGCCTAAGATTCATTCTAGACTATAATATTCTTTTACTAGATGATAATATTCTTATAGGAGCTTGCCATTCTACTGGCCCTTAATTCCCTAATACACAGCTGCGAGGTGGGGGAAAGGCTTGAAGTAATCAGGCCTCCTCACTTAAAAGTTATGCTAGAAGCTTTTAGCAGGAACACTCAGTTCTGGCTCAGCCTCTACTGAGTTATTATTTTGAGTTCCTCAGCCAATCAGAAGACTTTTCATCTTTACAAAGTAAGTCATTCATGGTCAGGAAATGGCTCTCAAAAGTTCCACTGGTTGTATTGGCAACAAGCAAGAATACCGTACGTGCTCTGTAGAACCCACCAGGAAGGGCAAATCCACATACACAATAGCCAGTTCCCTTATATATAATGTGTGTGTGTGTGTGTACTTTTAAATCATAAGTCCGTCGGTAAGATCACCGATTGGTCACATCAGTCCCTTTAGAGATATGCCTTTTTTCTATCTGAATCAATTCTGATTGTGTCACCAGAATTTAATTTTTGAGAGTTTCCCTTCTCCCTTGAACTAACTTCCTATTAGAATGTTAGGTCATTGGATCTTCTCTATAGTATCTCTGGACTCTCTTCTTCTAGAGTCTAATGTAAACACCAAACTATTACCAGCAGTTTCCCCCTATAAATGCTAAAATGGCACCACCACTGCCTCTCGAGGTTTTTAATCAAATACCAGTTTACTGCCATTCATTACTTTCTTTACCTTCTGAGAGATAAGACACAAAGGAAGATGAGAATTATGTTTCCCTAAAGACAGACCTTCAGCAAATTTCTGGATAGTTGAATTCTCTCATCATAAATATATCCTGCTTCTATACCAGCTTTATGAACTATTAGGAACTCATCTTCCAATTAAGTGTGTTTCTTCCTCTTCTGATACTTATTTAAGTGCACTCAACTATGTCTCCCCCCTCAAGCTTGTGGATTTTCACATGATTTTTTTTATGTGCCCTTCCCCTCTTCCAGGAATTAATTTGCATTTCCTTTGTATATATTTTGTGCTTAGATATTAGTGTTAATATTGTCTCCCGAAGCCCCCTCACCACCACAACATAATATCTTTGAGGGGCAAGGAGTCTTTTGTTTTCTTCTTTGTATCCTTAGCACCTGAATTCACTATCTTTTTCGGTAACATAAAAAAAATTATACCATGACAGTCCCTGGACTTATCAAAAGCTTAGCCTTGAGCAGAAGTTTGACATCACTGAAATTTTCGTGAGAATTGGCACGGTGTACTGGGAAAGCATGCTGGCTTTGGATGAAGGAAGACAAGGATACAAATTATGGTCTACTTCTTACTGTGTGACACCAGACACCAGGCTTTTCACTTTTCTAAAATTCAGTTTATTTAACTTTAAAATGAAAGAGTTGGACTAGAACCATAGGATCATAGATTTAGAGCTAGAAGGGACCTTAAAAATCATCTGGTCCAACCCCTTATTTTATATATAAGAAAACTCAAGCCCAAACAGGTTAAATGACTTGTCCAAGGTTACAGGCAGTAAAGGGTAGAGCTGAGATTTACATAATAATCCCAGGAAATGTCAGGAAGTGAGTGGTAGTTTCTTGACTCAACAATTTCTTGATCCAGGGCCAACTAGTATTGATTCAGGGTCAAGACCTCATATTAAAGAAAAGTAAAGTGACACCTCTGGTTCATATGGATAGCCCAATAAAAACAAATCCCTCCAAGATTCTAATAATCCTAAGAAAAAAAATAAAAATTATATCTATCTATCTATCTATATATATATATCAATATTTTGCTTTAGTCAATATTCTCCTGAAGAGAACATATTTTGATTCACCCAAGAATGTCCTTTCTAGACACCTAATAAGAAAACAGTAAATATTAATTGATGAAGATGATGATGCTGATAGCACATGGTTATAAAATAAATAACTTTAAAAATATCAATCCCTGGGTGCCACTCACATGAGGTCATCTTGGCAGCAAGAAATGAAATCCTTTCTACTTATATGTTAAAGTAAAAAGACTTCAACTTTAATGTTATTTTTAAAAATTACAAACAGAAACTATAGTAGCAAAAATATACATTTATTATTCATTCCAACTCAATCATAAAACAGTTAATCCTTCATGGATAAGGACCATATAAATCACCAGGTCTGAAAACTCACAAAAACCATGAAATTTGAAAACTGTCATGAATATATTGCATTTGCTGCACTCTATGTATGCAAAGTACTAAATCGAGGTCCAGGATAGTGATTTTTGTCCCCAGAGAACTATACTGTCAGGTTATTTGTCCTAGTAACTTTTTTTGCAATTAGATTTTATATCACCATCACATCCAAATAAGCATAAGTCCAAACAACAGCAACCTATTAAATCTCCTACCTGATTCAAGTTTGTGTGCTACTGCTTTTGCCACCTGTCTATCTCTATGCTCCCTCTGTATCCACTAGGTTGGAGGGTAGGGTTTGGAGTAGCAGGGACAAGGGGATTCATAAGGCCTCTGCCCAGTCAAATCAGATTGGCTTACACTTGTCTCTTTACACATGTGGCTGGGTCTACTTGCAGTTTCATTCATGAAATTTCCTTTAACTCTGACACAGAATAATTAAATTTTATAATACAAATATATTTCTCAAGCATCAGTGGAAATCTGTGTCTACCAAGGCTATCCTATATCTAATTTTTTTATTCTACCACTCAAGGACAACCAATGTGCAGGATTTTACATTTTGTAGCGTTATATTTACCCTAAAATTTTCAACTAGTGAGCATAAAAAAGGCAAAATGGCATCTAATGATTCCTATTTTTATGTGCAATTCACAATATCCAGAGTTAGTACCGTTAACAGAACTGTCAATTTATAATATAACTATTGCCTAAGTAGCCTCTATAGTGCTGAATTACAAAAATAGCATCCCCCAAAAGGGGTATTGTAAAGCTATTTATTGGAGTAGTGGATAGGAAGGAGGAAAAAATTTTAAATTTGCCCACTGATTATAATATAGTATAAGTACCTAGGTTAATTTGAATCCAACCATTTTTATTCTTATAAAATGATTTGTTTTCACTATAAGCCCATGCTTTCTATCAAAGATATTACTAAATAGGCCATCTACTAAGAAGAACTGAAGTAAATACTTCATTAAAGCCAAGTTTACACTTAAGCAAGTACAGTAAAAGGTATGCTATTCTTTTAAGGATTAGTCATAAACAAACACTTGCGTTCTAAGAAAATCAATCCCTTACCTGATTCATCAAAACTGCAGTCTGGACCTCCTTTACCTAGATGATTTTTATTTCTCAATAATACAGTGGTAAAGAGATTGTTTATTATCTTCCATAAATTTTAAGGGCAAAAAAAGAACATTTGGCAGTGGGGTTTTATAGCTAAAACATTGTAGACAGTAACAATTTTACATATAAGTTGACTTCTTAAGTTTAAAAATACTCTATAAAAATTAGGTCAACTTGTATACAAGATTAAATTGCAGGCTCTCCCCAAGAGGACATCATATCCCTTCCAACCCTCTTCATTAAAGGCTACTCCTCTTGCTACTCCATATGATTCACAGGGACTTGGAGAAGTAAGCACACTTCTCACCTCTTTCATGCCACTATTCAACCATTATCCCTTATTGGTCAGCCCTCTTTCGAGATTAATGTAATGAATTTTAAAATTTTAACAATTTTATTCATGCCTTTGTTTTTTATATAACAATCATTTCCATATAAAGTGAAACCTTTCTTGCAACAACAAAAAACAAGTTTAAAAAAATGGTTATATCTGACTGCTGCTGTTGCACAGTCATGTCCAAATCTTTGTGACCCCATAGACCATACATACCAGGTCTTTCTGAAGCAGAGTTACGTGACTTGCCCAGGGTCACACAGCTAGTAAGTGTCCAAGGTCAGATTTGAAATCAGAAAAATGAGTCTTCCTGGCTCCTGTTCCAGTGCTCTACTCCATCCACTGTGCCACCCAGCTGCCCTTATATGTGACAGCGTATGCAGTATTCTCTTCCTGTGTGCCCCTTCCCACCTGTCATCTCCCACCTTGCTGAGAGTTTCATTCTGTTCTCTGGAATCAAGTTTGGTCTTAATTCAGCATACCTTCTTTTCAGTATACTTTCCTTTTATATCATTTTAATCATTATGTACATTATTCTGATTCTGTTTACTTCACTGTTCAGTTCATGAAAGGCTTCCCATGCTTCTCTGAATTCCTCACGATCATGTGTTCATGTAATTCATTTATGCCAATCTCTCCCCATTCTTGTTGTTGTCCTTCTACTTACCTCCAGTCATTCTCCTAACTTTTTCAATTGCGCTAGTATCTGATTTAGTGCCTTCTTAGAATTTAATATTCACAGTAAAGATTCCTCCAAAACAGGCCTGCACAACTTGGGCCTGTGGGTTGTAAGTGTATACCAGTTTTTCTCAGGCGGGCCACCCAAAATCCTTTGGCAAGCTGCAAGTGGTCCATGTAGGCCTACTCTAAAATCTACCACACAATTCATCAATATCCTGAATTCCAGTGACTTCCTTTTCCAGTTACAAATGGCATAGTTACTCTTTAGATCTACCCATATCTCAATAATTAACACCATCAAGATCCAAAATTTATAAATGTCAAATTCCTCCCATACTTCCATCTACCCCACTATCTCATTCACACTAAACCTACACTTATCTTAACACTACCTCTAGTTCCCTGACCTACTCTTATCCATCCAGACCTCCTCCATCCTAGCATTACCTGTCTTCACAATCATCTATCCTATTAAAGGATCTCTCCTGACTTAAAAATCTTCATCACTGGGTAATCCTCACCATCCAGTTTCTTGGTTCCAACTCCAGGTCTGCTGAATGCTATTAAAAGCAAATTAAAGTAATGAAACTGATCCTATTTTATCCATTATAAATTCATAGTATATAACTCCTCAGCTAGGCCTTCTAAGTCACTTGATAACCCTACTCTATGGAACTCCTTATCTCATTCACTACAGCAACTGTTTCAAAAACTTCTCTTTCCTTGAGCCTAATTGGTACTGCATTCCCAGAGCTCCTACAGCTTCTCTCCTCCTGACCTTAAAATTTGTAAGCATCATCATTCACATTCTCCTTCCCTCCAGTCACAGAAGGAGTATCTCTGCTCATTGAGGTTAATCTAATACCCATATTCTTGATTCCATTCTCCAAGTCTCCTTCCAGGATCTTGCCCCATCAATCTCTCCCATCTCCATTCATCTTTATTTTATCTTTCTGCACTGGCTTCTTTTCATCTGGCCTACAAACATACACAAGTTTCTACAATCTTATTTTATAAATGTGTTCCTATGACCCTTCTACCTTATTCAGCCACCATTTCATCTTGATTTCCCTTTATCATTAAACTACTTTAAAAAAGAAAGCTAGCTATTCCCAATGCTGCCAATACTTTTTCTCTTTTTAAACTGTTTTTCCTAATTTTCATTTTCAGTTCCAAATTCTCTCCCTCTCCTATGTACCGACAAGGCAAAAAATATGATACCCATTATGCATATGAAGCCATACCAAACATATTTTCACATCAGCCATGTTGCAAAAAAAAGCAATAAAAACAAAGAAAGTGAAAAAAAATACACTTTAATCTGCTCTCAGAGTTCATCAGTTCTCTGGAGGTAGATACCATTTTTCATCACAAGTCCTTTGGAACTGTCATGGATTGTTGTATTGATCAGATCAGCTAAGTTTTTCACATTGATTATCATATCATAACACATGTTATTGTGTATAATGTTGTCCTAGTTTTGCTCACTTTACTTTGCATAAGCTCACATATGTCTTCCCAGGTTTTTCTGGAACCATCCCTTTCGTCAATCATTTCTTACAGCACAATAGTTTTCCATCACAATCATGTACTACAACTTGTTCAGCTATTCCCCAGTTGATGGGTAGCCTCTCAGTTTCTTTTGGGGTACAGACTTAATATCAGTATTGCTGGGTTAAAAGGTTTTATGCTGCCAATTCTACACTATTCATCCTTTTTTTATTCCTTTGTATCAGACCACTCTAATGATATTGTTCTTTCAGAGATCAGAGACACTCTAATCAACAAAATCCAATGGATTTTTTCAGATCCCATCTTCTTTGACCTCTACAGCTTCTCACTGTTGACCACTTCTCACTACTGGATACTCTTCTCTCTCTTTAGCTTCAAGATACCATAGTCTCATTGTTTTCTTATTTCTCTAATTGACCTAATACAGTAAAGTGGAAAAATAATGGATTTGAATCAGAGGACCTGGATATGAATAAAGAGGACCTGGATTTGAATCTAGGGTGCCACTTAACTTCTCTGGGCCTTAGTTTCCTCATCTAGAAAATGAGGGGGTTGAATTCAATGGCCTTTATCCACTCTAGCTCCAGATGATCTATGACCTTAATGATCATACTAATTTCTCATCTTTTTCCT
Source organism: Trichosurus vulpecula (assembly GCF_011100635.1). NCBI lineage: Eukaryota > Metazoa > Chordata > Mammalia > Diprotodontia > Phalangeridae > Trichosurus > Trichosurus vulpecula. The sequence continues at coordinate 178,902,014 of NC_050575.1, read as the reverse complement.
GACCTCTTACTGTGAGTTTCCTTAGGAGGATCAATAATAATATAAAGGAAAGGAGAAGACAAAAAGGATGCCTGGGGAATGGAATATACTTAAGAACCAACCCAATTTGCTGGTACCACTTTCACTGTTGATAGTATTAGTTCTAAAAAATACATAATGCTTAATTGGAAAATGGCTAAACAAACTATGGCACATTATGTAATGGAATGCTATGGTAAGAAATGAATAGAGAGAGAGAAAGAAACAGGTATGAACTGATCAAAGTTAAGTAAACAGAATCAGGAAAAACACATATGATGAATACAACAATATCAGAGGAAAGAATAACAAAATAACTGAAACTGAATGCTGTGAAAGTATAATGACCAATCTTGACCTCTACAGAAGTGGAAGACTATAGAACACTGTATATAATGTCAGACTTGACTAATGTACTGGCTAGTTTTGCTAAACTTGGTTTTTTAAATTATTTTTTATTAAAAGGGATGGCTTTCTGGAAGGAATGAGTGGGGAGATATTGAGAAATGAAGGAGATGTGAAAAATACAAATTCTGAAAATTAAATAACCCTGTTTAGTTATATATAACCCCTACCTCTCTATTCATTCAATTCTATCAAACTTCAAGACTTTATGAAATCTTTGACTCTATGGGTAAGAAGTTGAGACTGTAGGGTTTTTTCCCCTCAGGTATGGGGTTCCAAGTGTAGAAAACAGAATGGAGAAAAAATATAGAGGCAGAAAAGTACAGAACATGTACACGGCAACAGAGAACCAGCCAATTTATCTGATGTGCAGAATATGTAGAGGGGGCACTATTATGAGATATTTTATACTACAAAATTAAAACTATTTTACTTTGAACCTTATTAAGTCTCATGTTAACAATCAATATAAAAGAATGAGAACTTAAAGTCAGGAGAGACCCCAGTACAAATCCAGGCTCTGTCATTTGCCAACTGTGTCAATCTGGCTAAGTCACTTAACACTTCAACTGTAAAATTGTATAAATATACTTACAATGCCTACTTCACAAGGTTGTTGTGTGGAAAACACATTGTAAACCTTAAAGTGCTATACAGATCTGAGCTATTATTATAATACAGTATTTTTCTTAGAACATAAGCTCCTTAAGAACAAGGCTTGTTCTGTTTTTGTCATTACATCCCTAGAACCTAGCACAGTGCCCTCCAAATAGGAAGTGGTTCATAATTGCCTGTTGAACTAAACTGAATTCCCTACATACAGTCATTATCACTTTCTTAAGTAGCCTATGATTTGGCTTTTTTACCTATACAATTGGTACACTTCCATGTATATTCTGTATGGACAAAGTGAAAATTAAAAATTGAGTTATGAATAAATTTCTCTATAAGTACACACCCACTTTTCCCAGTGATACTGTATTCAGTTTTATAATTGTGTGCCCCAGGTTAACAGAGGGAATGTTTTGTTACTATTGGTCATATGATGTCATCTCAGTAAATGTCTTTGCTTTGAGCTAACTGTACCTTCTGGCTACACACTAGTGTGGCCTTATGAAGCACAGGTGCAAAGAGTACCCCTGAATCTGAAATTGTAGTTGCTCTCCTGTGGATCCAACCTGGGAGTACAAGTTGACGTGGAAGGAGAAGTAGGAATACATAAGGAATAAGGAAGGATGGAGAATGTTAATTTGAGAAGTAGACAGTGGTAGATCTTTGTATTTAATTTTTAAGATAAAGGACATCTGTGCAGGCAGATGAGAGAAAGCTGGTGGAGGAGATATTAAAGATGCAACAGAATGAGGGAATAACTGATGGAGTAGTGTTCTAAAACATCCTGGAAGAATGAGCACAGTTGGAAAAGTTAGCTTTGGAAAGTAGGCATATGCTTGTCTCTGAGATAATTCCTGGTAACTAAGTACAAAATTCCACCTATTTTTCCCGTAAGTATTTGTAAATTAAATTTTTTATGATTTATAAAAAGTGAAAAGAACTGCTCATACATGTTTGGAGTCTTAAGTCTACCATTATGATATACACATGAAATGCCCATTAAGCAATCCCTGTTTAGGTTATAATTAATAGCTTACCTTATTTTAAAAAGCAGGGATAAACACAGCTAAAAAAAAATCACTTAAATTTTAAGTAAAATCACTAAAAAAGGAAGTTTGAGAACAACAGAAAAGGGAAAGTACCTACTAGACATTCACTATGGAAACCCTAGACATACAAATTATTCTATGATTTCCCTTTGGTTATAATCAAAATAGCAACAAAAATAGTCTAATAGCATGTTTTTATTATCAACCTAGAATCTGTTTTTTTTAAAAAGTGCTGAAAAAAATATATCATCAAATATGGTCAATGTGGTGGTTGGTTTTGCTGAACCCATTTTTAGTCCTCTTCATTACAAAATTCTTTGTTACAAAGGGAAGATCACTATAAGAGAAGGGGATGGATATATTTGGCAACAAATGTGACATAAAAAAGCATCAATCAAAATAAATTAAAATTTTTTAAAATGATGAAAAAAGTTTTGTAGTCTCTTCATTCCTTTTCTCCTATTTACCTAAAAACTCAAATTCTTCCCAGAGATTTTGGGATTAAAATAATCCTAATCCTATTATTAATAAAATAATTTATAATACTATCATACGATTTGAATGTTGGTAGAGCTAAATGAATCTGATACTGTTTTCCACACAACATTCACTTCCTTTCTTCCCCATTTCATTTTCACCACTGTTTATAGCTAACACTAATTAACTGTAATTTAAGCTCACCATAAAAAATGTAAAATTGTACTCATCAGGGCACAAATGAAGGCAAGTGAGGCCTCTGTTGGGCCTAATCAGGAAAATCTTATTTTAAATTCAGGTTAAGCCACTGCCCAGGTTAACCCTGGGCAAATCCCTTAACCACTCTCTGCCTCAGTTCCCTCAACTGTAAAATGGAGGTAACAGTAACACCTACCTCATAGGGCTGTTGTGAGGATCAAATGAGATATCTGTAAAGCACTTAGCACAGAGCCTGGCACACAGTAGGTGCTTAATAAATGCTGTTTCCCTTATTCACCTATAAGAAATTGAATTCTGGGAGAAAAAAATTCAAATAACTGAAAGTGTACAAAAATATCAAACAGGAATAAAATGGATATGTTTATGAGGCTGTAGGAAAACAGGTCCACTCATACTGCCGGTGTCATTCAAAACTGGTTCAGTTTTCAGGAGAATAATCTGGTAATATTTAACAACCCAAAAAGGAGTTTATACTATTTAATCAAGCAATTCCACTTTTGAGAATATATTTCAAGAAAACAACTCAAAATATAAAAAGTTTATGAAGATGGCAGCATGGTGAAGAGAACTGACTTGGAGGTAAGAAGACCTAAGTTCAAATCTCATCTCAAATACTTACTTGCTGTGTAACCCTGGGCAAGTTACTTAGCTTCTCTGGGCCTCAGTTTCTTTTCTGTAAAATTAGAGGGTTTGACTCTAAGTTATCTCTCAGATCTTATCTATAATCCTATATTGATAGCAGTACTACTAGTAAAAGTGAAAAGTCAGAAACAACCCAAACACCTAATACCTTCTTTTAGCTAAGCAAAATATCATACATTAAGCTAATAGAATAAAACTATTTTAAATAACCAGTAGTTGTCAATATATGGAAACATTTATATCAAATAAGTAGGGGGAAAATAGAATATAAGGTTGTTGTAATTATACAAAAAACCCTCCCAGAAGAGTAAACTCTCTTAGAAGACTTGAGTAATGTAAATGAATTTGAGGTATATGTTTCACAGGTTACTTTTTCCCCTTGGGTTGCTCAAATTTCTAATTAAAAATAACAACAAAACTGAATGTATGTCCCATGCTACTTGTACTGGACAGATTAAGAAGACAGGAAACTAACAGCCAGGAGGTTAAACTTAGCATGAATATGTGAGAAATCTATATTTATCTTTCCTCACTCTAGCTAGAACCTTAAACATTTCAGTGTTGGAAAATTACACAATACAGATTCATGGTTTGGACCTTAACTTTTCACACATTTTCTTTAATGGGGGGTGATCTTCCTGGGGTAAGAAAGCAATATAGAGGAGAAACCCAAATCACTGATGTGCTGGACACTTTTAAAATAAAGAGGTGAGACAAGAAATGCATGATCACCTTCTCACTGTACCAAACACTCTGTTTTCCCTAATTTGTGAGGGATCAATTCCAGGTTTCAAATGTGAATTTAGTACCAGTGAACCTTTTTATCCTTTAATGCTGAAACGCTGAAACATTCCCTTTAGATTAGTAGCAGAACATAAAAGATAAACTCTTTTTTTTTAATTACATCATGATTAAAGAAAACCTACTAATTCTTATCTGAATCATAAGAAGAAATTGTGTAATGGCATAACGACACCTTCATCAAGACACCTTTGAATGTCTACTGGTTACAAGGCATTGTGCTTGGTGCTAGTGATACAAAAAGAAAAAAGACAGAGCCCTTGCTTCAAGGACTTGACAATCTATTTGTGGAGATAGAGCATACAAAGTATTAATAATAATACAAGGTAGCAGTGCAGACAGTAAGGGACATAAGAGATAATCTACTGGAATTGACCTCCATCTTGAATGAGTTTTTCAGTTCTGAGTTAAGGTGCAATGAATCCAAATTTTTTTCTTTCTCATCATCGCTTTCTTCCCCCTCCAAATCACTTTATTTTTGTATACATACTATATTTGCTTATTTGTGAACATGTATCCCACTCAGTAGAACACAGGATCTTTAAAGACAAAGGCTGTCTTGCTTATGCATTTGTATCCCCAGCACATAGTACAGTGTCTGACACATAGCAGGCACTTAACAAATACTTGCTAACTGTTTGATCTTCCATTTTTGCGAACACTAACGTGCCAGAGTGCAATAATCAGGCCTATGCCATCTTGTCTTAGAAGATTTTGTAAGAACTCTACTTATTGCCTTAGTTTTTGAGGAATGTTATTGATAGCACAAAATATACTCAGCTGTACTGAGATGGGTATGGAAGGGGAAGAACCCCTTACCTACCCAAAACCTACTCAGCCACCTTCAGTCAAATTTCTAGTATCCTCTTTATTAAACATAACTATATTGGCTAATATAAACTCTAGAGTACTGACATTTTCATTACCGAGTGTTAAATCTATTTTGTTTCAATTTCCCCTTCGCCAGAAGGACTATATTACTTATCTTTCAGTTTTAATCCTTATTGTTAATTAGAATGGTAATATTAAAACAAATAAAAATGCATGCCTTCAAATAAACTGATGGAATGTCAATTACAAAACTTTTTAGTTATGAAGTTTCAAATGTAAATTTCACTGCCATGTTACTGAAATACTAAAACCATTTTGTTACAGAATTTCTTCTTAATATAAAGATTCCAATTTTAAGAATATAACATACTTTTTTTTGTACAGGGGAAAGAGAAGCAAAGGTAAATTTAACTTGGGCTTTTTGTAAACACAATGAAAACCAGAAGTGAAACATTTCTTGTGTTAAAAAAGAAATCTTACTATATAGCTTCCTACAATTCATCAACTAGATACAAATCTAATATTTTAAAAGATCATTTAGAGTAAGTTGCTCAGGCAACTAAGTTCTCAAGAACTTAGTTACATAGTTACTTTTGAAAAAAAATTAATTCACTCTCCTTGTTAGCAAAAAGCATACACAAAAAATATTTTTATTAACAGGCAAAAAATACATTAACATTTTAGCTTTCTTAATTACTATATACATATGAAAGCTTAATTGTAACAAATTAGTTATTTAATATTAATCCAATTGTGCTATGATACAGGCATGTAAAATACAGCGTAACATAAGGCATAAAATTATGAGATGTAAATATTATAAAATCATGAAAGCAGATTTATCTTACAGTTAAATACTAGAGATTATGGTTGCCTACATCATAGTATTCTTCTAGATAATGCTAATGTGGGGATTCTTAGCCTTATTTTGTGTCCTGGAGCCCTCTGGCAGTCTGGTGAAGCCTATACACCCCTTCTCTGAATAATGCTTTAAATGCATAAAATAAAATACATAGGATTACAAAAGAGACCAATTATATTGAAATGAGTTATCAAAATATTTTTTAAAAACAAGTTGATGGCACACTAGATTAAGAACGTACTGGATTTAGTGTTAGCTCTGCTATTAACTAGCTACATGACTTTAAACAAACTACTTAATTCTTCTATGCCTGTTTTCTCATGTGTCAAATGAACATAATAATACCTTCCCTAACTACTTCACAAAGCTTTTCTAGGAAGATGATTTGATATGAAGGCATTTTAAGAAGTTAAAAAAATTATAGAAACATAAGACATTTTTATTCTATTTATTTTGATTAGTTATCAAATTTGAATTTGATTTCTGAACTACTACAGTTACTACAGAAGCAGCTGGAGCTACTTATCACTTTTAGCTTTCTCAAAAAGGAAAGAGGTGTTTTAAAGATACTAATAATGTTAAAAGATAGTTTTGCTCCATCACACTAACTACTGTTCCATTATACTACTTAGCATTACAGGCTGACCACAGGCTATCAGTGGACACAAAATATTATAGTATAGATGTGGTCAAAATGGAGAGTATTGTGAAAATTCCCACTATTATTTTTGAACTCCATATAACAACTCTCATGACATCAAATGTTATGTCACACTATGAATTTCTATGAAGATTAAAAAAAGAAGCAGAGACAATATGACATTTAAAAAGGTAATAACTGTTCACCAAATTTAGTCAACTTTTACCCAAACCTGAAACCCCAAAGCAAAGGTTCTTTGTAATTCCTAATTCTTTTCCTGCTCTGCTAATAACACAGGAAAAGTCTTAAAACATACCAATGTTGGAAATTCTTTCTTTAGCTGTCTCAGTGTGTCACAGTAGTATAATAAATTTTTTTTAATGCATCGAGGGAAAATGCTCCTACTAATAGTCTCTGAAGAGTTCTTCAAAATGTCCTGTAGTTGAAGAATAAAAATATATGATCTTAAAACTAAATAAAGCTAAAACAATGAAAACAAAATAGGTACTTATTTCCCTATCATTTTAGGCAAAAGAACATCAGTAAATACTTGTGGAAAAATCTATAAACTTGATAGGAGCTTTATTCATGTTCAACTGAAAAATTATACAATACAGCATTAACAGACACACCAATTTAATGGTATACTGTTAAATGCAAATGTTTGTTATAGACCTCTTTCCCCCAAAAGAATTCTAATTCTATATATTTAACTTCACCTTCAGATAAATATATTAGAGGGTTAATAAACTCTCGCATAGTTTCAAACACGCTTAACTGTTAACTTTGGATACTGATGGAAACATGATCATCTCAAGTCATTCAGAATCAAATCAGTGAAGAAAGGCAATCTTTCCAATACAGGAGATCAGCTTTCACGATGATACTAAATATACTACTTGTATATCTTTCAAATTAAAATAATTGTATTGTATTGTATTGTATGGGGGGCTGTATGGCTATATACAAATCATGTTGAGTCTAATAACTTGCTGGAAAGAAATTATATTCTATACCAATTTTTCTTATTATTATAGTTTCTAAAGAACAAGGAAAACTAAAATCATTATTCAAATAATGAGAGTTTCCTAATATTTTAGAAAAGAGATAAAGAAAGCAATGAAGTGTTCTTCAAACAAAGTAGACACAAAAATTTTTAAATAAACACTAAAGATGTCACATGGCATTTTATAATTTAAATTGAGTTTAAATGTGTTTTGTTGAGAAGGGGGTGAGGCATGACAGGAAGGAAAAACACAAGGAAAGAAAACTAAAAACCAGTCAAACTATCTCAACCTTTTAGGACTGAGTACCTGGAGCTAATTCTACAAAAATAAATTTATAGCATATACTAGAAATCTCAAACAGAACCTCAAAAGACTTACATTTTAAAAGCTATAGTGTGCTTTGCATAGTCAGCATTTGCCAAACGTTCTTTGAAATGACTTGAGTCCACTGTGACAACCTAATAAGGAACTAGTTCAATTCAAAACATTTTTATTTAAGTAACATTTTTCTTACTACATAATTTCTCTTTCACTCTTGTATAATAGATATAATCCTTTGTAAAGGATTATAAATTGCTTATAGATACTCTGACAGCCCAAGTCCTTGAATCCATAATGTACCAATATAGAATCCAATCCTCTTTGAACAAATTTTCCATTTCTGAACATCCTATTTCTTTTACATAACTATAATTCCCATCATAGACTCTTTTCTTTTCTATGATGTAAGTATTATGCAGATCTTTGGAGCTGCTTAATCTACATACAATATCAATAAATGAAGTCATTAAGTACTCTTCTTTAAAGGAGATAACATGGACAGTCACTGGTCAAAATGTGTTGGAAAAGCAGATTTGGGGAAGGGGTAATCAGAATGCATGCCATTGGGGGGGGGTGGAGGAGAGAGATGGGGAGAAAATTTGGAACTCACAATCTTGTGGAAGTGAATGTTGAAAACTAAAAATAAATTAATAACAAGATTACAACCTCCTAAAGAAAAAAAATTAAATTAAAATTCAAAAATGTGTTGGAAAAAGTAGAATACAATAATGTACCTAGGACAGTTGAGAGTGTAAAGAAAAGAAAAAAACTGAGAAATACGTGGACCAAATAGTAGCTCTTGTCATGGTACTTGGGACTACTGTGCCACTGTACCACACTAGCTCCTTGGTATGACATTTTCTTCTCTAAGCCTGCATACGTAGTTTAAGGACTACAACAGCCTAAGGTGTCATCATCATGATATCTGAGAAGCTGAATACCTTCCTCTGAATCATCAAGTCCTGGCTGTTGTCAAGAACTTTATGCAAGACTAGATGGATTAATTGTTAGCACAGTTCCACATATTCCTCTTGTGGTCTAGTGAATACAAAACTGAAAAAGGAGTTAGGAAATCCGACTGAGCTCCACTAATGATTTCCTATAAGACCATGAACAAAGCAACTAATTTCTTTAATCAAACATGTTTCTCCATCTCTAAAATGGATGTTTCTTTTCTGATTCTTTTCTCCCAGATAATCTAAGTTTTCAAGATCATATTTAAAAAATATCTCCAAAATGCTTAGATAAAAGGGTGCTATGTAATATCCAAATAAATTACAGTGTGTGAGTGGAATGGAATATTACCATGAGAAATTATGAATATGAAGAATTCAAAGATATATGTGAAAATATAACTAAAATGATATAGGGTGTTGAAGACAGACACAAAAGACCAATACATATACTATGTCTCCACATAGAGGCAATATGCAGAGGACAGTATCAACAGTAATAAAAGTATATTAAATATATAACGGGGCAGTTGGGTGGCACAGTGCATTGAACACCAGGCTTGGAATCAGGTAGATCTTAATTCAAATTCAAGGCCTCAGACACGTACTAGCTGCGTGACCATGGGCAAATCACTTCACCCTGTTTGCCTCAGTTTCCTCATCTGTAAAATAAGCTGAAGAAAGAAATGGCAAACCACTCTATTATGTCTTTGCCAGGAAAACCCCAAATGGGTCACAAAAAGTCTGTCACAACTGAAACAACTGGACAACAACAAAAAATATATATAATAATTTTTACTATCTTGTTAATGTTAATATACACATCTTTTGTTTCTTTTCCAAATTTATTTTTAAAAAGGTATGTAGTAATATGTTATTTATACAATGTCAAGAACACTAGAAAAAGGTCCCCAACAAGTTGAGTTTACCTGCTGTGGCAGATTCAAAGATCATGGATGAGAGTTCTACAACACGGTCAAGTATGGATGGATTACAATTTGCAAAGATGAGATTGTTGATTGATAAATTGGGGAAGTTTAGCTTGAAAAAGAAAAAGTTGGAGGGATGAGGGTGGGAGGTGGGAAGGGCATGTCTTCATTAGAAGAGTTGGCAGGTGAAACAAATTTGGGCTTTTTGGCTCCAGGTGGCAAAATCAGGAGCAATGGGTGGAAGTTGCAAATAGGCAAATTTGATGTCAGGAAAAGCTTCCTTATAAGCAAAGATATTTGAAAGTAGACTGAAATGCCTCACTAAGCAATGGATTAGAAGTCTTCAAACAAAGGCTGGATGAGTACTTGTCAGGTATAGTAGATATTCCTTCTGGGGTATGGATTAAACTACTCAGCCACTTATAGGATCCCTTTTAACTTTAGAATTCTATGAGTATATGAGATCATAGATTCCCTGGAATATCTGAATGCAATAACCTGTGTAATCATTAACAATAATAAGATGTAGATGATATTTTTCAAGAGTGCTAGGTATCTTAACATCCTATAATAAGTATTTAAAATGACTTTTCAAAGAGAAGGAAATACTTAAATTCAGTTTTGCAGTACAGTAGGAAGAAATTCTAAATGTTTAAAAATTTCATTTTAGATTTGGAACTATGCCCAAAGGGCTATAAATCTGTTCATACCCTTTGACCCAGCAATACCCTTATTAGGTCTGTATCCCGAAGATATTTTTAAAAAAGAGGAAAAGGATCTATATGTACAAAAATATTCATAGCAGTTCTTTCTGTATTGGCAAAGAATTGGACATTGACAGGATGCCCATCAATTGGGAAATGGATGAACAAGTTCTGGCATATGATTGTAATGGAATACTATTGTGCTAGAAGAAATGATGAGCAGAAACCTGGACTTACACGAACTGGATGCAGAGAGAAGTAAGCAGAACCAGAAGAACATTGTACATGGTAACAACGATAGTGTATGATGATCAACTGTAGACGACGTAGCTATTCTCAACAATACAATGATCCAAGACACTTGAAAGGACTCATAATGAAAAATGCTATTCCCTTCCAGAGAAAGAACTGATAGAGTCTGAATGCAAACTGAAGCATACTATTTTTCATGTGTGTGCGCGTGTGTGTGTGTGTGTGTGTGTTTTGGGGGGGGGTCTGTGTTTTCTGTCACAGCATGCCTAATATGGAAATATGTTTTACATGATTGCATATGTATAACCTATATAAAATTGCTTGCCTTATTAGGGAGGCAAGAAGGAAGGATGGGAGAAGATGGAGGTAGGGGAAGAATTTGAAACTCAAAATTTAAAAAAAATATATTAAAAATTCTTTGTATATGTAATTGTAAAAAAACAATAAAATATTATTCAAAAATGTTCATTTTAGGAAAGAATCTGATTAATTCATTTAGTTCAATGACTCTATCCTAATAATACAAACTAACAGATCCTTCTCTAACCCTAAACTTTTTTCTATCCTGATCTAGATTTCTCATACTACACAATTCAGGTACCATATCTAAAATGGAATATATTAAAAAGACAGTTAATTTTTCAATCAAGTTACTCCCTACTCTTGTCACTGGCACCCCTCTCCTTCTATTCAATTTCCATGAAATCAATGACAAATTTTCTCTTTCACTCTTATGCTGTCCACCATTAAGTTCTGCCCATTTTCTGCCATAAAATTCCTCAGGTCTTCCCCATTCTTTTCATTTTCCAAGTTTCAGCCTGGCTCCTAAACACCAGAGGCCTGACCTAGCCTATAACCTTTTTGCCAACCCTCCTAGCACATTCTATGGATGGATGGATTTAAGAACAATATTCCTCTAAACCTACTGTTCTTATTTCCCTTTTCAGAATCTTAAATTGGCCTCTTGGACCAATCTCAGACTCTGCCCCCGAAGAAAATGTTAAGATGTAAACATATTACTAAGAATGACTTACTTGGTATGAAATGAAGCAGTCTGCTGAAGTGATAAGAACACTCAACTTGGAATCAGTAGACCTGGATTCAAATCCCAGCTCTGATATTTGCCAATGGTCACATAGCTAGTAGATCCCTTAACTTCTTGAGCCTCAGTTTCATCTGTAAAATGAAAGGGTTGTACACTAGATGATCCCTCAAGTCTTTTTTCAGTTCTAATGGTCTGTGATCCTATGATCTATAAGTTGGGAAAAAGACAACTATGACCACAAAAGGAGATAGGCAAATCATATAGCGAATGAAAGAAAACAAATAGCCCAAGTGCTACCCTTGCAGCCAAAGATATTAAAAGAAAAAGAACAAGTTCCCTACTTGTAGGGTGCAGCCTCCATGGAAGACTCATGGAAAGATATGGACAAAAATTATAAAAGATGAGAAATCAGGAATGGGTTACCTTTTGAACTGGTGAAAGGAACACCTACACAGATGAAAATCACTGCAAATTTAATGTCTTCTATTTACCTACGCTTTATACAGAAGTATCAGACTATACAACTGGTCTCATCTTACCCAACTCCTTCATCTCCCACCACACAGACCATAGTCACTCCAAGAGTAACATGCAATAACCTTCTAATTGGTCTCCCTCCTTAAGCCTTTTCCTGCTCCAAGCCATCCTCCACTCAGCTGTCAAATTGATATTCCTAAAACATAGAGCTGTTCCTAGAGCACTGCTCTCTGCTCAAACTCCAGTGGCTTCCTATTACCCTCCAGGTTCAAAAATAAAGTCCTCCATTTGACATTTAAAGCCCTTCACACTCAGGCCCTTTCCAGACCTTTCCAGTCTTCTTAAACTTTACTCTCCTCAATACAATCTACAATCCAGCTTCATTGGTCCACTTTGCTGTTCCTCACACATAACACCCCATCTCCCAATTCTGTTCCTTTGCACTGGCTGTCGCCCATCCCTGGAATGCACTCCCTCCTCCCATCTAGTTCGCATCTTCCTTGCCTTCCTTAAAGACTCAGCTGAAATCCCACTCTCTGCAGATCTTTCCTGGTCCCCTCTGTTGCTAATGCCTTCCCTCTGAGATTACTTTCATGTATTTTGTATATATTTTCTACGTCCACAGACACTTACATGTTGTTTTCCAGTGAGTGCCTTGAGATGAGGGACAGGTTTTTGCATTTCTTTGTATCCGCAGTATTTAGCACAGTGCCTAGACCACAGTAAGTGTTCAATAAATGCTTATTGAGTATAAGTACTATGTACTCCCTTCTACCTCCAAATCACTGGCACATCATTCCTCTTGATTAGAATGGTTTCACCATTTCTCTGCCACTAGTTCTCCACCAAAATATTTAAGTATAACTTCCCCTATGCAATTTTTTTAGATTAATTCCTCTTGGCCCCAGTGGCAACACTTAGAGAACCCCTTGCCCTATCCATAATTTTTCCTGCTCTGATTACATATATAACCTCTAAGCAGCCCGAGTTGAGTTTCTATGTAAACATACAGCCACATTCTTTTACACACATGTATACTCCTGTCACTTCTGCATGTTATCAACTTGTATTTATCCTGTTTCCTCTATTAGGTCATAAGCTTCTTAAAGGCAATGACCAATTCTTCAAATTCCTTTATAAGTCACATCATCATCTAATACAGAGATCTGTAAGTATTAGATACTCAATAAACAATGTTGACAGTTCTGTATAAACATCCTGCTCATCAATATACATATGAGCATTTTTCTTTTTGCTACTCTTACCTTGAGATCCTATTCTAAAAGGAAAGTATGTATACCTAAATAATGACAGTGTTGCCTTGCTATGCTGCAATGCTTATAGGTATGTTGTGGGGGCTACCTTTTAGGTAAAACTACCTTATAAGTTAAGTCAACAAGCATTTATTAAGTACCTATTTTGTGCCAGACTTTATGCTAAGTGTTGGGGATACAAAGAAAGGTAAAATAAAAAATAGTCCCTGCTCTCAAGGAGCTCACAGTCTAATGGGGGAAACAGCATGCAATTAACTGTATACAAACAAGATACACATAGGATAAACTGGAGATAATCTCTGAGAGAAGCCACCAAGAGTAAGAAAGACTGAGAAAGGCTTCTTGCATTAGATGGGACTTTAGCTGAGATCTGAAGCAGCCAGAAGGCAGATATGAGCAGGGAAAGGTCCAAACCCAGAGGAAAAATTTGAGAAAATACACTGAGTCGAGAGAAGGAATATCTTGAGTGAGGAACATCAAGGATGCCAGTGTCACTGGATCACATATGGAGGGAAGTAAGGTATAATTAGATTGGAAAGGGGCCAGGTTATGAGCGGATTTAAAAGCCAGACAGGGGATTTTATATTTGATCTTGGAGGAAATAGGGGGACATTGGGGTTTATTGAATGGGAAAGGGGGAATATGGTCAGATCTGCACTTTAGAAAGATCAATTTGACAGTTGAGAGGAGGGCAGACTGGGACTGGGGAGAGATCTGAGGCAGAAAGACCAACCATCAGGCTACTGAAATAAACTAAGTTTAAAATAATGAAGGCCTGTGCCAGGGTGGTAGCAGTGTCAGAAAAGAGAAGAGGTATACAGGAGAGATGGTATTTCAGGGATTAGACCTCCTTTAATGGGATACAAGACAGACTAGCCTTAGATCAAATTCTGCTCTACAGAAAAGTGTTATATTGGACCTCTAGTGTATAATAAATACTATGGTGAAGGCAAATATGTATTGTCATGTAAAATAATTTTTATAATAATTGCAAAATAAATAGAACTATGAGGATGAAAGGCTGAGGGACAGTAGTGTTTAATAAACAAAAACTATTTCTGTACCCTATCTCTATGCAAATATTAAAAATTATTCATGCATATAGGACAATTTCGGCATAATTTTATGCTATGGCCAGAAAAAAATGAATTCTCATCAAACTATAGTTAACATTTAGTGACATGATACTGTCTGAAAATAATTCAAGAGAAATAGAGGAAATACACTTTCCTCAGTGATTATTTCAAACAATGATTAAGTGTGCTACTTTAGTATTAGGAAAACTGCTACTTACCAACGGACTTTTTGCACGCTACACCATAAGATTTTTATGTGTATGAACATATTGAAAACTACCACTACTACCTTTTTCTATGAAGAACACCTCACATTCTATTTTGAAACAATCATTAATAAAAGAAAACTTCACAAGTGAGTAATTTAAAAACTTTGCTTCTTCAAAGTTAATAGTGATCTCTTAATTGCCAACCCTAATGGCAATCTAATTTTTCCTAATCCTGATCCTCCTTGACTTCTCGGAAGCCTTGGACACTGCTGACCACCCTCTTCTTTCTGATATTTTCTTAAGTTTTCATGACACTATTTGATCCTGGTTCATCTCCTATATATCTGTATATTCCTTCTCAGTCTCCTTCACTGGATATTCATCTCAGTAATACCCAATAACTGTGGGTATCCCACAAGGGTCTGTCCTGGGTCCCCTCTTCTTCTTCCTCTATACTATTTCACATGGTGATCTCATAAATTTCCATGGATTCAACAAACATCTCTTTGCTAATAATTCTCAAATGTACTTATCTAGCCCTAACCCTTCTGTTGTCCTCCAGTCTCCCATCTTCAACTGCTTATTGTACATCTTAAATTGGATGTCCTGTAGACATCTTAAACCCAACCTAAACGAAACTGCATTATCATCCCTCTCTCCTAACCTAACTTTCCTATTACTGTCAATGATACCACCCGTTTCCCAGCCACCAGGCTTGCAAACAAGGCATCATCCTTAACTCCTCATTCTTTTTCATCCCTATATATAATCTGTTGCCAAGACCTTATTATTTTACCTTCATTAATGTCTCTGACACTGCTACCACCCTAGAAGAGGTCCTCATCATGTCATACCTGGACTATTGTAATAGCCTACTAGTTGACCTCCTTGCTATACATCTCTCTCCACTCTAGTCCATGCTCCACTCTGCTGTCAAAGGGTTAAAGAAAGGATCTGAATGTCTTCTCTCTGGTTTTCCCACAAGCCTAAAAGGCTCTCCCTTTTCTACTCCAGCTATTGACCTCCCTTGCTTTCTTTAAGTCTCAACTAAAATCATATCTTTTACTGGAGGCCTTCCCCAACCCCTTAATGCTAGTGCCTTCCCTCTGTTAATTATTTCCTATTTAACCTGTTTATAGCTTACTTTGTATATATGTGTTTACATATTATCTCCCCCACTAGATTATAAGCTACTTGAGTGCAGGGACTGTCTTTTACTCTTTTTGTATCCCTAGACCTTAGCACAGTGCATCGTAGACACTTAATAAATGTTTATTCATTATATTGCATCTTATCTACTACTTAATAAATTCTTTTGTTGTTGTTCAGTCATTTCAGTCATGTCCTACTCTTTGTGACCCTATTGGAGGTTTTCTTGACAAAGACACTGGAGTGGTTTGCTACTTCCTTCTCCAGCTCATTTTATAGATGAGGAACTCAGGCAAACAGGGTTAAATGACTTGCTTAGGGTCACCCAGTACCTGGGTCCCAATTTGAACTCAGGAAGATGAGTCTTCCTGACTCCAGACCCAGCACTCTATCTACTGCGCCACTTAGCTACCCCAATAAATTCTAGTGGCTTTCTATTGCCTCCAGGATAAAAATTAGTGTCCTCTGGTATTTAAAGTCATTTATAACCTTCACTCTTTCTATCTTTCTAGTTTTCTTACACTTTACTCCCCTCCACACACTCTACAATCCAAGTCCATTAGCCTCCTTGTTGTTCTTCACACAAGACACTCCATCCTCACACTTAGATGTATTTTTTTTCCCACTGGCTTCTCCTCATGCCTGGAATTCTCTCCCTCATCTCTATCTGCTGCCTTCCCCAGCTTTCTTCAGGTTCCAGCTAAAATCCCACTTTCCACAGGTAGCCTTACTGGATATCCTTTAATTCTACTGCCTACGTTGATCACCACCAATTTATCCTGTCTATAGTTTGTTTGTACATAGTTCTTTGCATGTTGTCTTCCCCATTAGACTGGGAGCGTCTTGAGGGTGAGCTGGCTGCCCTATGGGTTGGTCTGATGTGACTCACAAAATAGATTTAATTTTTTGATAAAAGAACATTATCACAGCACTTCTGATGGAAAATAAATGATTGGCATTGTACCTTCAACTTACAATAGACTTTGAAATTCAACACCTACTCAATCAATAAACACTTATTAAACACTTAAACATGTATTAAGCACCTATTTTGTGCCCAGCACTACGCTAAGGGCTGGAGATACAAAGAAAAGCAAAAGTCAGTTCCAGCTCTCAAGGAAATGACAGTCTAATGGGTGAGACAACGTACAAATAAGTATATACAAACCTAGCCAGAAACCCATATTAGAAAAGGATATTTCAAGATGATTTTTATTTAGATGTATTATATTTAGTGTACTTCTTTCCTAAACTACCTTGTATCTATTATGTATTTGCTTTCTATATGTACATACTGTATCTCCCATTAGAAAGTAAGCTCCTTGAAGAGACCATTTCATGTTTGTATTTGTATCCCTACTGTATAGCACAAAATGCCTAGCATATAGTATGCACTTAATAAATGCTTGTTGATTGATTATAGGTCAAAATGATCATCTTTACAGTTATTCAATTGTATATGAATATGTGTATATACATATACACACATGTATATTATATATAAATATATGCATTATGTATATATGTATATGTGTGTATACTTAAAGGAACACCAGTATAATAACTAATTAAAAATTGGTTGATTTCACTCTTTAGTTTCCTCATTTACCATAATTTTCTCAGGATTTTTCATATTTTCTTACTACGCCTTTTGCCAATCATGGCAAACACTCTGGGGCATTTTCTGTCATTGCTAATGAGTAATACGATATAAAACTTTTTTAACAAGAACATGGGAATGATCGGTGCTTTTGGTTATATGACAAACAAGTGTTTAAGATGGAAGACAAAAAGAAACATCTTTAGTCCTTTTCTCTAAAATCCTCAGGTTTTTTCTGGTGCAATTTTATTGCCTGTACTGGGCACACTAAAGCAAAGAGCTCTAGGTAACTACAACCAGAGTAAAGGACAACAATTAGAATTGAAGAAAACATTTCAGAGATTTAAAACCAAGTCCTCTTCCCTTAAAATGTGTACTTAAAAGAATGTTCACTTATCCCTCATTCAGACCATTAAAAATAAATATTTAGCAGTAAAGAAACATTATTGGGATCTGGGGAAAGAGACAGGAACAGCAACCTAAACAATCTATCATCACTGCTCAATTTATTAAAATATATCCTAAGAAAGGGCAAGAGGAAAAATATCATTTGTTATATGATGATTTCTGGATTTAAAAAAGAAATGTGAACTGGGGAAAAACTTGCACTTAGCAAGAAACAAAAAAAATTTTAAAGTTTGTGTAGGCTCACAACTGAAAACAAGAACAAATGAAGGATTCTAAAGCCAAGTGGGGAAGGCTTTTAAAGTACACATAACTTATTTTAACCCAACAGAAGAGGAAGATGATGCCTAATCAAACGGAAACTGGATTCATGTATAAAGTCACAGCAAGTAAAACTTTATCAAGTTTGTGAGCTTATTGGGATTTTTCTTCCCCTCCACTTAACATTCATTAAACTCATTTTCCTAAGCTTACAGCTGTCATAAAAACCCTTTGATAAGACCAAGTACAACCGTCCCAGAAACACAGACCACAGGGACAATCTGGCCCAATTTCTCTTTACATTTGAAAAAGCCAGTTAAAGGACAATATTCAAAGTTCATATTATGAAATCATAAATCTGTTTATTAACACTTGTAAATAAGTTATCTGCTAACATTGAAACAAGGTACCCAAAATTAATCCAATTTTAAAATATTCAAGAAGTTTCGAGAATTTACAGACATAAAGTGGAATCCTCTTATAAAATTATTTAAGGTACAAAAATCACATCCATGTTACAGGCACTCATTATTGGCGAGAAAGATACACTATATGTTACTATGGACACCAGAGGCAAGATTTGACCCAAAGTATAAATGAATCAGTGATATAATGAGGTTGTTTCATAACTGCAGGGGGTGGTGGAATTCACTACATAAGGATAAACAGCAATCACTTACATCTATCAAAGAAGACACAGAATTAACTGGGGTTTAAGCATGAGGAAACAACGTATCAGAACACAAAAATGACTAAAAATGTTCAATTAAAAAGCAATTATCTTATCAAAACAAAATTCTTGTTTTCAGAAACAGGTAAATGAGAATTCCTGTAAATACAAATCTAAGTTTTCCTTTGTAGTTCTCAGGCTGGCCCACTGGGCAATAGATTCTATATTAGGTTTCAATCCCCAAATACCTCACTGATAGTTCTTTACCACATTTAATATGCTATGAATGCAACCCATTTTATGAAAGACACCAAAATAATTACAAAACTTTTCATTGAAAATGTTCACATTTGTACTTAAGTTACAGTAAATGAAGTATATGGTCATACTGCAGGTAAACTGTTAAATCATACAGTAATTACAAAAGATTAGATATTTCTGAGTATTTTTTGATCCAGGACAATCCATAAAGTTATCAAGTTGAAGGACTCTTCTGCAAGAAGATACTCTTATTTTGTTTCACTGCTACTATGAAATCCTTACTGTAATTATTCTTTATGAATAAAAGATATTTCCCATTCTAAGAAAAAATGCCTTACATAAACCAACAATAAAGGTTGAGATGCTTAAGTAGAAAGCGAACCTATAATAACTCTTTTAAAAAGCTGGAAGTTAGATATTACAATAAATCAAATATAAAGAAAATAACTGATACAATTAAAATGCAAGTGAGAACTTCGGTACAGGTGTCTGCTCAGTGCTGTTTGCAAAACACGTTTTCTAATTAGCATTTCTTTAAACAATGCTGATAATAATCTTGTCACTGTAATCCATGCTGAATGAATCACTGAGATTGTAAAATAGAAAGCATGAGGAAATTCTCTGCTAATCTCCATTAAACTTTCTTTTGTTTATATTTCCTTATCAAGTGTCAAAAGCATTTTTTCCTATAACATTCAGATTTCATTGAAGTACAGCTACTGACAGGTTTTGTGTGTGGTGTATTAACCAGACAAGATACTAAATTTGTGAGGGTAAGAAAAAAAAATAAACAACTAGAAATCTTTCTAGACCTGAAAATCAGCTTCATTCCCTGTCATCTGGGATTGAGTTATCAGACACTTGTATTACTTTGTGAAACTGACATGTCTATTTACAGGGAGACAAAGCCAAGCCAGCATTACAAACCCTTATTTTGCAAACACACCTTCAAGTCCAATCCTTCCTCTTCTCTCCTCAGAGAACATGCCTTTGGGGTGGCAAGGGGTGAGAAGGGAATGCTACCCCCTCCCCCCGAATCTATTACCCAACATATAAAGAAATCTCAGCCCTTTTGGTTAAGTCTCACATTCAATTAGCTGCCTCACCAAAGAGGAGAGAAATGATCTTGCAGTTTTGTTCTAGGGTCACTTCTTCCCCCATTTCAGCCTGTAATTAAAATGGAGGCAAGGCCAGGCGATCTGTGTCTGGCTTTAGGGGGAGACAATAACCCAAAACAGGCCTGAGAGAGAGAAAGAAATACACAAGCTTCTCTGTATTACCTCATCCCCTTTTTCCAGGCAGTTTTGAGACACAGACTCTTCAGAAACTCTTGGTGCAACTTGCCTATAGGCTGCGTTTTGGGGGAAGAATTTTAATTCTGGGGTTTGAGTAGGAGCCTCTCATGGGCAGTGGGAGCTACTAAAATGCCCCTTGTCTCCTCTCCCTAGAGCTGGGTGTTGACGCAGCAGAAATTACCGGCTGGAAAATTCCCCTTTTGGAGGTTACAGGGAGGAGGGAAGGAGGAGGAGGAGGAGGCACAAGGGGAGGGAGGGGGTGTGGGGTTAAACCCTGGCACACACCAGACTTACCTCGCTTCAGTAACAGCCCTCCTCCAAAACCAGAGTCTCCGTGTCCGCCCGCCCCCGCCCCTCCAGTACAACATGAACACCCCCCCCCCCCACACACACACGCTCACTCTCACAGACATCCTCCAACTTCCCTCCCCCCGCAGCCCCGAGAGCTGGTGGTTCTTGCCCGGTGGCCCCAGGGGGTTCAAAGCGGTTCAGGGAGAGGTGTTGCCAGGGTATAAAATGGGAGTGAGGCGCCGTCAGACCTGGTGGCAGAGAAGGGGAAAGGGAGGGAGGGAGGGGAATCACTGTGCCTTCCAACCACCCCCTCCGCTAGCCCGGAGGAGTGAGAGACAACTGCCACCCGCTGCCACCCCCGCCGGGCGCAATTGAGGGAGGGGGCACAGGACGGACCCGAAGGCACCGACGCTAATCCCCGCTCCGCCCCGGCCCTGACCGCGGGGCGCGGGGCAAAGCCGGGAGAGGGGGCAAAGGGGACCGCGGCTACCGCCGCGGCGGGGTCGTCTCCGGGCCGGGTCAGGGCAGCCGGTGTCTGTCACCCCCAGCCCCGGCCGCCCCGGGGTCTTCTGCTCCGCCGCCGCAGGCGCCCGGCCACAGGGGGCGCCCCGCGCACGGGGGCGCGGGGTCCTTCGCTCCGGGCGCCGGAGCCCCGGGGGAACCCTCGGGGCTGAGGGGGAGCAGGGGTAGGGGCGCCGGGCAAAGGGGAGTCCCCGGCCCGGGAGCGGAGCGGAGGCGAGGGCAGGCGCCGGGCTGGGCCGGGCCGGAGCGGACAATGAGCAGCCGGGCTCGCCGCTTACCTGTTACCCCATGGGGCGGGGGGAGGCAGGGAGCGAGGGCGGCCGCTGGAGGAGAAGAAGGATGAGAAGCAGCGGGCGCCGCGACCGACTGACCCTCGTCCAGCCCGAAGCCCTTTTCTTCGGCCCCTGCCCCTGACCGTCGCCCCCGGAATCCCGGTGCTGGGTCCGAGTCGCCTACGGAGCTCCGCTTGCTAGCTCCGCTCTCAGTCAGTCCGTCAGTCAGACCCGCTCCAGCGCGCCCCCGCTCAGCCTTGCGCGCCCCCGGCCGTCTCCGCCACCCCCCCCTTCACACACGCCCCCTGCCTCGCGCGTGCCCGCGAAAGGCGCCGGGCAAGCGCTCGCGGTCTCTGACCCCGCCCCCTAGCGCGCGCCCGGCCGCTCTTGATTGGCCTCTTTCCGCTCCTTTTCTTCTTCGACCACCCTCTTTAAGCTCCACCCCTCCTGCCCCTGGCTCCATAGCCCCGCCCCCGTCCCTATGCCCCCCTGCTGTGGTGTGTCTCCTCTCTGGTTCTAGGTGCGGTGCTGGGGGAGGGGTAACGTGCAGGGGCCAGTGTTCTGGACGTTTGGGTTCGGGTCCCCTCCGCCCCTCTAGCTGGGTGGCTGGACAGCGGAAGTGAGGGCTGGAGAACGCTGGGCATTGTGGGAAGCGCCCCCTCCCCTGGATTGGGGTGGGGGGGCTTCAGGGGTCGTGGGGGGGGGGCAGTTTGAGAGAATGTAGGTGGTACAGGGTCCGACCTCTGAGGTTCTGATTCCTTCCAATACTCCACCTCACGCTCCCCCTCTCCCAACCTCAGGGTCCGCACGGGGATCCCCTGTCCCCCAGCCTTGGGGGTGCACCCCTCTCCCAGGCGCTGCTTTCTCTGTAATGACATCTGGCAGGGGGACCCCTGAGAATCTGAGGGGAAGTGGAGTCCAGCCTCCTGAGGATGCGCTGTGGACTTGGGTAGAAAGCTGGACCTGACAGCTAGCTATCCGCCCGTCTACCGGCGGGATGCTGCTGTCCTTGGCCTTACGTTTGTCTCTATTTTCTTTGCTTGGGAGTTCTTTGGTCCAGATTTGTAAACATTGAACAGTAGGGACCTGCAGTGGCAGTGGCAGGGGCAGGGGCAGGGGCAGGGGCGTGGAGGAGAACTCGTTATGGGAAAGTTGGAGGAAAAAGCATTAGCCCAGCCCCTTTCCTTGGCTCGGGGCTTTTCCAACAAGTCGATTCAGCACGTGTTTTCTAGACTCGTTCCCAGCCTGAAAGATTTTCCTTTGGTGTTTTTGTCGGATTGGTTTTTCTTTTTGGGGGGCGGGCGGAGGGGGCGGCACGTGGGCAAGTTCTGAACACTACTAGTCACTTTGGAATTCTAGTTCCTGAAATCTGTTTGCTGATTCCTTTACTGGTTTCGTGCATCCCCAGCCTTTCTGTATAAATTTGATCTTTTCCCTTAGTGTTGCAAACTAGTAGTCAAACTTCTAAAGTTTCCAATTCCTCCTGTTGCTAATACTTGGTCACTGTCAAAGTTCAGGAAGAAAATATTTTAAAGGCTATGAAATTGTGAACATTTTACTCAGCAGAACTAAAAAAATAAAATTTTCACCTCCCTGAAGGATATTTCTATTATTGGCACATTAAAGAATTGCTATGTGTTGCTATTTGGCATTAAGGGTTTTCTTTCTTTTATCTTAACCCCAGGAAACTAAGTGAGAAGTATTCGCAGTCCTTTAGTGATTCTGAAATGACTTATTTTTCATGCACCAGATGTGGTTATAGGTCTCAGCTTTTCTGGGTACAAACTGTGCAGTGTCAGAGGTTATGCTTTGGAATTGGATTATCATCTTCCCTCACATACCCCTTTTTAGAAATACCAATTTTACTGCCTTCTTACCATATTGATGGAATTGTTACCAAAAAGGTCATGACTAAGTTGTAGCAACCTCTGAGTTATTTGCAAACATGAAGCAAATTGTAGTGATTTTTCATTTCCCCAGTTTCAGCAACTTGCTCTAAGGAACAAAGCATCTATAGTCACCTTGCACATCCAGAAAATGTTCAAGAATAAGGAGCGAGATCTTGGCTCTGAGCATTTATTTCTTGGTATTCTCTTCTCTGCTTTACTGGGCCAAATCTTGTGCGGCTCCAGGAGAGCCCAATTGAATATGGAGCCCATATGTCCCAAACTCTATAACTCTTTATGACTGGACAGGAGCAGTTCTGTCGCAACTTCTCATCCAGCATCCTCCCACCCCCACCCCCAACTGCATAGAAAAGCTGACTGGGTGGTGGGGGGGAGGGATGATGCGTGAAAATGCTCTTCCCATCTCCATTTCCTCAGAACTGTGTGTAGGCAGGATGAGAGCTGAGGTCTGAGGTCCCACATTCCTGTTTGAATTGCACTAGACCAAAGGTCACTTGGCTTCCTCCTCAGGGGACCATGAAGGAAAAAGGGAGGTGATCTGTGTGACCAGTGAGCTGACAGTTTGGGGAGTAAACCACATTTCAGCAGAGCCAATGAGAAGACACAGCAGGGTGTATGTGCCCTCACTCCCTATGGGGTTTAGTGACTTAGAATTCCTTCATTAGTGGGAGGCAGCATGTCATAATTGTACTTTTTTCATGATGTGTAAGGAGGCATTCACTGGAGGGAGTGGGAGGGCAAACTTTGGGGGAATTCTCCTTGAGTGAACAAGGGCAAGTCTGACTACAAGTGATGAGAGAAGATTGAAATGAAATAACAACCCTGAGGACATTGTTTCTACTGATTTTTTTTAAGTGGTTGTAATGAAACAAAGTACCACCAACTGTCCGTGTTTATAAAAGATGGGAATCTGCACAAGGGCTTCAATCTTACTAGTACATTTACTGATGAATGGAAGCAGCACAGAAAAAGTTCACAAGGTCAGACTTTTTGAGGTCATTTTCACCACAACCTGGAAGAACTAAAACAATTTGGGCCATGACATTTTCCTGGCTTCCAATGCCTCCCCATCTTGAAGGTGATGCCATGAGCCACCTGGTGTCTGCAAGTTACAGGGAGCTAGGATCCAGCTGCACCCTGAAAATGCCCCTGGATTTGACTAGGATTGAATCGGTCCTCTGTCTGTTAGGAGGGAATAGCTTCTGGCTCCCCTTTCTTTAAGATCCAGGAAATCTCTTTGAATTAATGTTTTCCTTTTGCCCAGTGACCCCTTCCTCTACCCCCTAGGTGGACTGTGAAAGTACCCTATCTGTGGATTCAAGAATTTTCATTGCAAACCCCCTGCTTGAAGGGGAAAGTAGTTGACAGATTTGTGGGTTGTCATCATTTAACCAAAGGGGATGTAGGGTGGGGAGTTGAGTTTGGCCTGCCAAAGCTCTTCGCTCTGCCCTTCAGGAGAGTCATGCTGCCTCTTCCCAGGAAGACAACTTTTTACTCTGCTCCCTCATGGAGACTTAGGTGGGATAACAGGCACAACTCACTGGATGTGGGATCCTTGAATGGATGGCTCCTTATCCACTGGTTCCTTCTGTACTATTTTCAAGCATACTAAAGTCTTCCCCATCCTTAAAAAACTTAGCCCTACCAGCACTTCAAGCTGTCATCCTATATTTCTCCCTTTCTCAACTAAACGCCTAGAAAAAGTTGTCTGTGCTCACCACTTTCACTTCCTGAACTCTCAATGATTCCTCAACCCTTGGCAATCTGGCTGTCAACCTCATCAATCAATTTACATTCCTCTCTCTCCAATGTTACCAATGATCTCTTAAATTGCCAAATCTAATCATCTTTTTCCAGACTTAATCCTAGACCTACCTCCTATATTTTACACTGTTGACCACCATCTCCTGAATATGCTTTCCTCTTTGGGTTTTTGTGACACCACTCTCTCCTGGTTTACTTCCCACCTGTTTGACCTCTCCTTCCTACTCTTCTCTATTGGCTCATCGACATTGTGCCTCCTCATCCCCACTCCCGTTAACTATGGGTGTTTCCTAAGATTCTGGTCTGGGCCCTCTTCTCTTCTTCAATATACTCTCTTGGTAACTTTGTCCATGCTGATGGGTTTAACTGTCATCTCTATGCACATGATTCCCAGTCTACATACCCAGCCCAAGTCTCCTAGCTTCATTCCCATATCATCAATTGCCTATTGGAAATTTCAAAGTGAAAATCCTAGAGACATCTTAAATTCAACAGAACTCATCTTTTCCCCAGACTCTCCCTCTTCCAAATACAAATCTGTATTTTTGTCAAAAGCACCACCTTCCGTGTCTCAGCTTCATAATCTTGGCATTATTCTCTACTCTTACATTACCTCACCCCATATATACAATCAGTTGCCTTATCTGTGTTTTCAATATCTCACAAATGACACCACTCACACAGCTACCACCTCAGTTCAGTTCCTCATCACCTCCTTGCTAGATTGTTGCCTCCTAATTGGTCTCCCTGACTCGAGTCTCTACCAATGCCCAACCATTTTACATACTGTTGCCAGAGTAATTTCCTTAATTACAGACATTAAGGTCTTTAACTCCTCTAATCAACCAATTGCAGGCTTCCTTTTGCCTCTAGAATAAAATATAAAACTTGTCTGTTTAGCTTTTAAAGCCTTACATCAGGGGGATCAAATGTGCAGCCCACCCACAAAACTCCTGAATGTAGCCAAACCAGATTAAATGCAATTGGGAAATGTTTAACAAAATAGATAAAAATACACTACAACATTGATAATGTTAATTTGTGGTTTTTTGATGTCAGTGTGTGGCCTGAAAGGATTCATTTCTATTTGAGTTTGACATCACTACTCTACATAACCAGACCCTACACTACCTTTCCAGCCCCACTGGACATTATTCTGCCATGATCACCATGTGATCCAATCAGACTGACCTGTTCTCTGCTCCTCCCTGATGACATTCCACCTCCCCTTTCTGAGACCTTGCAGGCCACCCCCTATGCCTGGAATGCACTCTCTCTTCACCTCTGCTGCCTTATAAAGTGCTTCCTTTCCTGCATGAAGCCTTTCCTGATCCCCACAACTATTTGTGCCTTCTCTCCCCAACTACCTTATATTTAACTACTTTGTATGCATATCATTAGCTTTGTATTTGCGCTATATACATTTTTATGTTTTTGTTATCTCTCCCATTAGAAGGTAAGCTCTCAGAGAGCAAGGATTGTTGTATTCTTTGTCCTTATCTCCAGGGCCTAGCACAATGCCTGGACCATAGCTGGTGCTTAATAAGCACCTGTTGATTGAGCCATGGTTGTAGAATCCCTAAAAGGAGAGCATTGGCTTCTGGGAGGGGGGTGGCTATCTTGCTCATTTTTTTTTCTTTTAAAGAGAAATGAAAGCAGAAATCATAGTCCTTTTATCTTCTCACCATCTGTGTTGAATGGTGGGGCTCTTGGTGCTGTCTGTACCTGACCCTCAGGAGTAGATGCTTAATAAATGCTTGTCAAATCAATAAATGCCTTCCTATGCTGGCAATCCTACCCAACTGCTATTTGCAGGGTCTGTTGCTGTTTCTGATTCTGTTCCTTTGCTCTTGGAGACAGACCTCCCCTCCACCCACCTCCCGCCCAGCCCCTAGCCCCACCCCAGGTCATTCTCTCCTTGCTCTTTTGTCACTAGGATGGATTTGTAACTGTGACTACTCAGCACAGAGGCTGGCTGGGATGCATTTCCAAGCTGGATTTTACAAGGCACTGATGGGACCACTTTGCACAGAAGCTGTGTGGTGGATAACTTTGTTGAGATCCATTTGGGAGTCATTTAAGTGCTATTTGGGGGAATTTGTGTCCATGGAAGCCCAGTAGGGCTGTTTTCAAATGACTTCCCTTGCCACCCTTGGCTAGTCTGAGAATCCATTTTCTGTGTCCCAGCTTCCCCCTGCTACATGCTATTTTAACTGGGTCACCAAAGCAGTGACAGTAGTCAGGACTGGGATGCCCATTTCATTTGTTCCAGAAACAACAAAAGGAGGGTAAGACCAAGGAAAATTGAAAAGATGGGAAGGCCTAATTCAGAGGAATTAGCTGTATTTCCTAGCTAAGATAATTCTAATGAGGGAAAAACAAACAAACAGAAAGACAGGCTCTTCCTGTTGTCAGAACCCATGATCAGTTAAACCAGTGTTAAGATTAGGAAAGTAAGCTAGTAGAAGTCAAAATAGTTTAGAATTCCTACTCCCTTACTTGTGTAACCTGAGAGAATACAAACAACATTCATTGGAGTTTATGTACTCTAGGATCTAAACAGTGGCATCTCATTGTTCACCAGCAGGACCCAGTGGTCTGTTCAGACAGAGCCTAGCCCGTGCACCCAAGAACTGAACTAACCAATAATGATCTTCCCTCTCACTAGGGCTACAGCCAATCCATTGTAATATACGGAAGAGATACCTCAAAAGGTAGTGTCTAAAGAATAGACACCTGCAGAATTGGCAATTGCACAGAATCATTGCAATTTAGAGCTGATCTCAACAGCTCTCCCGGATCAGGGGACCCAAGCTGAAAGTACCAGCATGCACAGCAAATGACCGAGTCTGAGAAATGACATAAAACATTAGGGCCAAAGGAACAACTCAGAGACCTGAATGGCCTTTGGAGCCAAATGAATGAGGCAGTCCACACCTCTCAACATCTTCAGAGTTAATTCAAAGAAATATCTGGGAAAACATGTGCACTGACTTTCAGATCACCTTAGGGGGATGATAAGACATAGGACACAAAAGCACATATGGCCTCTACATAAGCTGACTAAAATGAGAGGAACTATTCTGTGAATCAGAAAGGTCTGGTTTCAAATCAAATCCATACTAGCTGTGTCACTTGGCCCTTTTGAGTCTCAGTTTCTTCATCTATAAAATGGGGAAATTAATAGCACTCACTTCTCAGGATTATTGTGAAGATCAAATGATATGTATGTATAAAGCACTTTCAAGGGAATGCAATAGATAAAGGGCTGGACCAAGAGTCATGAAGATCTGGGTCCAAATCCAGGCTTAGACACTAGCTAGCTGTGTGACCCTGGGCAGGTCACTAACCTCAGTTTCCTTAACTCTAAAATGGGGATAATAATAGCATTTACCTCCCAGGGCTGTTGTGAGGATGATCATATTTGTAAACTGCTTAGCACAGTGTCTGGTAAATAGTTTGTTGTCATTTTTCAGTCATTTTCAACTGTGTCCAACTCTTCGTAACCCCATTTGGGGGTTTTCTTGGCAAAGATACTAGAGTGATTCATTTTACAGATGAGGAAACTGAGACAAACAGGGTTAAGTGACTTACCCAGGGTCATATAACTAGTAAATGTTTTCTTCCTTTCAACATATCACTAGTTATTATTCTTATTCTTATTCTCATATATGGTAGAGTTCAGATGGAAATAGTCCCGAGATAAATTGCTGTCCTATTATTCTTTTATATTCAGTGAATTATCACACAAGTCGACAAAAATGATTGCTTTTTTTTAATTCAAGTATTGGGATATAGCTCATCCTCAATAGGATCACTGAAAGCATCTTTTGGACAATTCAGGTAACAGGATGATGAGAAGATATGTACTTCATCATATTCTGATGTGGTTTTAATTTTTTTCTATTTACTCTTTATATGTTGAGAACTTTTCATTGCACAAAGATTGGTTATTAGTATTTATTGTGGTGACATTTATTTAAAAATACTCTTCTTAATTTTTGTGGGTTGTTTTATCTAGAGAATTATGGTGAACACTTTTGTCTGCGATGATGCTCCAGTCCAGGATAATTTATTTATTTACTGACTTTCTTAGTATATTTTGGGGTTTTCATTGGCAGTATAGACATTTGTTGTCTATTAATTAATAAGGGCTGCTGAGCTTCTGGTGTATAATTCTGACCGCTTGATCATATCTTTCTAGGTATTTAATAGGTGCTACATTTTTAAAAATCAGAAATGATGTGTTGTAGTTTCCACCATTTGTTGCAAAATCTTCATCAATATCTGGGCTCCTTAAGAAGGATTTTGATATAATTTCTGGCTGTTATCATTATTATCATTTGCCCCATAGCATTGCTATAGAGCTCTCCATAACTTGTCTCTGTCATATGGTCCCAGTCTTTGTACACATTACTTACCTCTGTACATGCTATAATATAGCTGTGCCACTTGCTGCTCTTCACACACGATGTTGCGTTCCCTGTCTCTGCCTTTGCAGTAGCTGTCTCTCATATCTAGAATTGTCTCTCTCCTCACCTCTGCCACTTAGAGTCCCTGGCTTCCTTCAAGACTCAAATCAAATGCTGTCTTCTACAGGAGACATGTCCTGGTTTCCCACTCTTGCCACCTCCAGCTGTTAAAGTAGGGTTTCTTAGCCTGGCATCCACAGATAATTACGAAGGGTCTATGAACTTACATGGGAAAAATTATATTTTGAATTCAATATGATTGGCATCCTTTATGATCTTATGCATTTTGTTTTATGCATTTAAAAACATCATTCTGAGGAGTCCATAAGCTTCATCAGACTGCCAAAAGGGTCCGTGACACAAAAGAGGCAAAGAGCCCTTGTGCCAAACAAAGCTGTTCCCTCTAAGATAAGCTTCCATCTACTCTGTGTGTATCTTGGAGGTACCTATTTATATATGTGTTGTCTTTTCCATTAGATTGGAAGCTCTTTGAGAATAGAAACTGGTTTTGCTTTTTCTTTGTATTTTTGGCACTTAGCACACTGCGTGGTATACAGTAAGTGTTTGATAAATGCTTGTATATTCATTTATTAAATTTTAATATTAAATATATTAAATGTTAAATTTAATTAAATTTTAATCATTAATAACTTTCTAATCTATTAAGAGCTATTAGATAGCTACAGCTAATAGCTATTTGTTTTATTAATAGCTTAAAACCACACTAAGACTTTTGGGGGGTCCTATATATGTCTTCCCTCAGGGAGCAACATTTTTAAATACAAAGGATATCAGGAACATATAGCATATCTCTAAAGGGTGACATGTAATAGAATCATGGCTTTATAGCTAGAAAAGACCTTACACAACACAGATTCCTTAAGAATCTGGCCCGCTTGTCAATACGAGTGTCACAAATGCTCAGATTCTTAAAATCTGGCCAATGTCACAGATTCTTAAAATCTCACCCACCAACTGGTGTTTTAATAAACCTTGTTGCTAACTGAAAAAAAAAGACCTTAGATGATATTGAGTCTAAATCTTCATTTTTATAGATGAGGAAACTGAGGTATAGAGAGATTAAGTGACTTGGCCAGGATCATACAACCATTACATGCCTGAAGCAGGATTCAAACTCAGGTCTTTTTGACTCCAAGTCCAGAGCTCTAGCCCACTATTCTACCTAGCAATAAAACAGGTAATGACCAACTGTCCATCTGAGTGAGAATTATAAATGGTACACTTAGTGGCATGGTTCTATCCAATTTAATAATAGCTTATATTTATATAATACCTCAAGGTTTGCAAAGAGCTTTACATATATTATCCTATTTGATCCTCATATTTGATACACATATTTGATCCTCACAACAACCCTGTGAGGTAAATACTACAGGTATTATCACCCCCACTATACAGATAAAGAAACTGAAGGATAAAGAAGTTAAATGCTTACCCAGTCACACAGTCAGTCAATAAACATATATCAAACACTTACAATATGCCAGGCATTGGGCTAAGTTTTGGAGATACAAAGAAAGGCAAGAAGGCTCCTGCCCTTAAGGAGCTCACGATTTAAGGGAGGAAACAATATAAAATTAACTATGTACAAATAGGCTATATATTTAATTCAATTTCAATTGAATAAACATGCATTAAACACCTACTATGTGCCAGGCACTGTGCTAAGCACTGATACAAATAAGAAAAAGAAAGACAGTTTCTGCCCTTAATAAGCTAATAATAACAAAACAAATCTAATGGGGAAAGACAATATACAAAATGAAGCTAAAAACCTAGGTGGGGGGTGGGGAACAGAGAACACCCAGCATGGAGTAATGATGATGATAATGGTAGAGCTGGAACCAAGCAAAGCAACTGGTAGCAAATAAAGAGATCTAGGGTTTTGAGTCCTCTATAAAGGGAGGCTTTGGGAGGAGTTTATTGCTCTACCCTCCAATCAAGGGGTAGATGCAACTGAGGGAGCTGAGAAGGTACTGATTATCAAGAGCTCAGTCAATCTGCACGATAAATAAGAAATAATCAACAGGGGAAAAGCACTAGAATTCTTTTTCCACACTTTTAAGTTCATCTTTTTTATAACTTTTCCAAGTCTAGATAACCAAGAAAAAATGAATGCAGCCCCAATTTGTGGGGTTAGTATCTGAGGCATAAATGTTCACTCAGGAAGCTTATTTTTTTTGTTCAGTTTTTATTTTATTTTAGTTCCAAATTCTCTCCCTCTCACCTTCATCTCCCCCATCCATTTAAAGGCAAGAAAAACAAAACTCATTACAAATATGTATAGTCAAGAAAAACCAATTCCCACATTATTCATGGCCCAAGGAGAGGAAAAGAAAGGAGAAGGGACAGGAAAAAGGGACTTCAGTCTGGACTTTGAGTCCATCACCTCTCTTTTTGGAAGTAGGTAGCATGCTTCATCATATGTCCCTCAGAATTGTGTTTGGCCTTTGTGCTGATCATAGTTTCTAAGTCTTTCAAAGTTGTTATCTTTACACCATTGTTGTCACTACATAAATTGTTCACCTGAGTCTGCTCACCTCACTCTATATTGATTCAGATGAGTCTTCCTAGGTTTCTTTGGAACTATCCCCATCATCATTTTGTGTAGCAAAATAGTGTTCCATCACGCTCCTATCCTTATGACATTTTTGTTCGGTCATTCTCCAATTGACGAACACTTTCTCAGTTTCCAATTCTTTGCCATAAAAAAGAACTGCTGTAATTATTTTTGTACATATGAATCTTTTTCCTCTTTCTTTGATCTCTTTTGGGTATGGATCTAGTAGTAGTATTGCTGGTTCAAAAGGTATCTGTAATTTAATAACTTTTGGGACATAATTCCAAATTGCTTTCCAGAATGCCTAGACCAGTTCACAACTCCACAAACAGTTGAAAGCACTAAAATTAAGAGGGATTGGGAAAGACTTCCTGTAGAAGGTGGAATTTTAGTAGGGACTAGAAGGAAGCCAAGGAATCCAGGAGACAGAAATAAGGAGGGAAAGTATTCCAGGGTATGGAGGACAGCCAGTGAAAATGCCCAAAGTTGGGAGATAAGAGTGTCTTGTTCAAGAAACAGCAAGGAAACAAGTATCATTGGATAGAAGAGTATGTGGCAGGAGCAGGGCAGAGTATAAGGTGTGAGAAGACTGAAAGGGATGTGTGTGTGTGTGTGTGTGTGTGTGTGTGTGTGTGTGTGTGTAAGGGGATGGGAACCATAAGTTATGAATGGCTTTGAAAGCTAATCAGAGGATTTTATATTTGATCCAGGAGGTGATAGGGTATCATGAAAGTGTGCTGAGTAGAGAGGTGATATGGTTGGCTGTACACTTTAGGAAAATATTTGTTGGCTGAATAGAAGATATACTAGAATGGGGAAAGATTCGTGGCAGGCTGACCACTCAGCAGGGAATTTAAATAGTCCAGGCATGAGGAGATGAGGGCCTGTACCAGGGGGTGAACAGTGTCAGAGAAGAGAAGGGGGTAGATTCAATAGAAGTTAATAAAGATGAAATAACAAGCTTTGGTAACAGACTGGATATAGGGGTGAGAGAGAGTGAGGAATGGAGGATGAAACCTAGTTTGTAAGCTGTGGGGCTGGGAAGGTTGGGGTATTCTCTACGGTAATAGGGAAGTTTGGAAGTGTCAGAGGTGGGGTTTGAATGCAGGTCTTTCCTGACCCCACATCTAGCACTTTTTTCACTCTATCCTATTGCCTCTTAATAAACACTTATTAAGCACTTGCTGTGTATATTTAACTATGTGCAACTAACAGATTGAATGATGATTCCTGAATTTTTAGCTAGCTAAAGTAATAATAACATTGTTGTTGTTCAGTTGTGTCTGACTCTTTATGAACCCATTTGGGGTTTTCTTTGCAAAGATGCTGGAATGGTTTGCCATTTCCTTCTCCAGCTCATTTTTTTTTAAATGCAATTTATTTATTTAACATATTTGGTTTTCAGCATTGATTTTCACAACAGTTTGAATTACAAATTTTCTCCCCATTTCTACCCTCCCCCCCCCACTCCAAGATGGCTTATATTCTGGTTGCCCTGTTCCCCAGTCAGCCCTCCCCTCTATCACCCCCCTCCCCTCTCATCCCCTTTTCCCTTCCTTTCTTGTAGGGCAAGATAAATTTCTACGCCCCATTGCCTGTGTATCTTATTTTTTAGTTGCATACAAAAACTTTTTTTGTTTTTGAACATCTGATTTTAAAACTTTGAGTTCCAAATTCTCTTCCCTCTTCCCTTCCCACCCACCCTCCCTAAGAAGTCGAGCACTTCAACCTAGGCCACGCATGTATCATTATGTATAACCCTTCCACAATACTCATGTTGTGAAAGGCTAACTACATTTTGCTCCTTCCCAACCCATCCCGCTTTATTGAATTTTCTCCCTTGACCCTGTCCCCTTTCCAAAGTGTTTGTTTTGATTACCTCCACCCCCATCTGCCCTCCACTCCAACATCCCCCCCGCCTTTTATTTTTTTTTTTATCTTCCTCCCTCTTCTTTCCTGTGGGGTAAGATACCCAACTGAGTATGTATGGTATTCCCCCTCAGGCCAAATCTGATGAGAGCAAGGTTCACTCATTCCCCCCTCACCTGCCCTCTCCCCTCCTCCCATAGAACTGCTACCTCTTGCCACCTTTATGCGAGATAATCCACCCCATTCTATCTCTCCCTATCTCCCTCTCTCAGTATGTTACTCTCTCATCCCTTAATTTCATTTTATTTCTTTTAGCTATCTTCCCTTCATCCTCAACTCACCCTGTGTCTGCTCTCTTTCTTTTACATATATATATATATATATAAACACACATATACATATACACATACATACACATACATACATATACACATAGATATATACATACATACACATTCACTTATATATATACATAAACATACATATATATATATATATATACACATATATATATATGCATATTCCCTTCAACTACCCTAATACTGAGGTCTCATGAATCATACTCATCATCTTTCCATGTAGGAATGTAAACAAAACAGTTCAACTTTAGTAAGTCCCTTGCAATTTCCGTTTCTTGATTACCTTTTCATGCTTCTCTTGATTCTTGTGTTTGAAAGTCAAATTTTCTATTCAGTTCTGGTCTTTTCACTGAGAAAGCTTGAAAGTCCTCTATTTTATTGAAACTCCATATTTTGCCTTGGAACATGATACTCAGTTTTGCTGGGTAGGTGATTCTAGGTTTTAATCCTAGCTCCATTGACCTCCGGAATATCGCATTCCAAGCCCTTCGATCTCTTAATGTAGAAGCTGCCAGATCTTGGGTTATTCTGATTGGGTTTCCACAATACTCAAATTGTTTCTTTCTGGCTGCTTGCAGTATTTTCTCCTTGATCTGGGAGCTCTGGAATTTGGCAACAATATTCCTAGGAGATTTCTTTTTGGGATCTATTTGAGGAGGCGATCGATGGATTCTTTCAATTTCTATTTTGCCCTGTGGCTTTAGAATATCAGGGCAGTTCTCCTTGATAATTTCCTGAAAGATGGTATCTAGGCTCTTTTTTTGATCATGGCTTTCAGGTAGTCCAATAATTTTTAAATTCTCTCTCCTGGATCTATTTTCCAGGTCAGTGGTTTTTCCAAGGAGATATTTCACATTGTCTTCCATTTTTTCATTCCTCTGGTTCTGTTTTATAATATCCTGATTTCTCATAAAGTCACTAGCTTCCACTTGCTCCAATCTAATTTTTTTTTTAATCTAATTTTTAAAGTAGTATTTTCTTCAGTGGTCTTTTGGACCTCCTTTTCCATTTGGCTAATTCTGCCTTTCAAGGCATTCTTCTCCTCATTGGCTTTTTGGAGCTCTTTTGCCATTTGAGTTAATCTATTTTTTAAGGTGTTGTTTTCTTCAGTGTATTTTTCAGTATTTTTTTGGGTCTCCTTTAGCAAGTCATTGACTTGTTTTTCATGGTTTTCTCGCATCCTTCTCATTTCTCTTCCCAATTTTTCCTCTACTTCTCTAACTTGCTTTTCCAAATCCTTTTTGAGTTCTTCTATGGCCTGGGGCCAGTTCATGTTTTTCTTGGAGGCTTTGGTTGTAGGCTCTATGACTTTGTTGTCTTCTTTAGGCTGTATGTTTTGGTCTTCTTTGTCACCAAAGAAAGAATCCAAAGTCTGAGACTGAATCTGGGCGCGTTTTCGCTGCCTGGCCATATTCCCAACCAACTAACTTGACCCTTGAGTTTTTCAGTGGGGTATGACTGCTTGTAGACTAACGAGTTCTATGTTCTACGTTTGGGGGGGAGGTGCCAGCTCTGTCAGAGCCGCACTCCTCCTTCCCCAAAGACCCCCAGTCCAGACTGGGCTTAGATCTTCAGCAGGCTGTTGCACTCCTGCTCTGATCTGCCACTTAATTCCTCCCACCAGGTGGGCCTGGAGCCGGAAGTAACAACAGCTGTAGCTGCCCCACCTCCGCTGCCCCCGGGGCTGGAAGCCGAACTGCGAACTCCTTCCACTCCCGCAGCTTTTCCCACTAACCTTCTCCGCAGTCTTTGGTGTTTGTGGGTCGAGGGGTCTGGTAACTGCTGCAGCTCACTGAATCAGGGTGCTAGGGCCCCCTCCGCCTGGCTTCTGGTCTGGATCGTCCACGCCGCTCAGGCTGGGCTCTGCTCCACTCCGTTCCCAGCTCCCAGCTCCGTGTGGAATAGACCTCACCCAGAGACCATCCAGGCTGTCCTGGGCTGGAGCCCTGCTTCCCTCTGCTGTTCTGTGGGTTCTGCCGTTCTAGAATTGGTTCAGAGCCATTTTTATAGGTTTTTGGAGGGACTCGGGTACGGAGCTCACTCTAGTCCGTGCTTACCAGCCGCCATCTTGGCTCCGCCCCCCTCAAGAGCTTCTCCAGCTCATTTTACAGATGAGGAAACTGAGGCAAATGGGATTAAGTGCCTTCCCAAGGTCACACAGCTAGGAAATACAGATTTGAACTCAGGAAGATGAGTCTTGTAACTCCAGACCCTTTGCTGTATCCACCGTGCCACCCAGCTGCCCCAGTAATAATAATAGCTAGCATTTATATAGTGCCTTAAAGTTTACAAAGTGCTTTACAAATATTATCCTGTTGTATTCTCACAGCAACCCTGGGAGGTAGGTGTGATGAAGATGATGATGATGTTGAAAGAGGAGGAGCAGGGGGAGGAAGAGGAGAAGGAGGAAAAGAAGGAGGAACAGGAGGAGAAGGAGGAGAAGAAGAAGAAGCAGGAGAAGAAGCAGGAGAAGCAGAAGAAGCAGCAGAAGCAGAAGCAGAAGCAGAAGAAGAAGAAGAAGAAGAAGAAGAAGAAGAAGAAGAAGAAGAAGAAGAAGAAGAAGTAGGAGAAGGAGAAGGAGGAGAAGAAGGAGAAACCAAGGCAGTATTGGGATATGAGCTCATCCTCAATAACATCACTGAAAGCATCTTTTAAATGACTTGCCCTGGGTCACACAGCTAGTAAGTATCTAAGTCTAAATTTGAACTCAAGTCTTTCCAACTCCAACTCCAGCACTCTATCACTGTACTACCTAGCTGCCTAATAAATATGTAGAAAAGAAGCAAAAGGCAGTGTTGCCTAGTAAATAATGAACTTGTCACAGAGTCACAAAGACCTGGGTTGAGTTCCACCTCTAACACATACTGGCCGTGTGACCCTGAGAAGTCACTTAACTTCTCAATGGTTCAGGAAATACTCTAAGACTATAAATCACACAATACTTGCAGCTCTGTATTGGTAGAGAGGGTATTCTGACAAGGGGTTTCCTATATCAATCAGGTCCAGACCAAAAAAATAGAAAAGAAATAGAGAATAGTCCCTACCCTTGAGGACCTTATACTTTACTCAGAATCTCAGTAGTAAGCAAAGAACAGGAACTTTGGTAAGGAGAGGGAAGACTTAGGAGTTCCTGGGAGGGGAATCAAATTCTCAATTCCTGACAGTTCCTATAGAAAGGTTATCCAGACTTACCTTCTTTTCACAGCAGTTCTTCCCTGAAAGCTGCCACTCCTTGTCTTGCTAATCCCAACAGAGAATGGATTTTTATCTACTTTTGCACAGATGCCCCCATTAACCCCTAACCTTGGAATTTGTTGCCTTTCTTTTTTCAATAAACACTGATTTCCAATAATACTTGTGCTAGCAGCTACTGGTGTGCTTTCTTTGACAGATAGCTCCTTATGATTCTCTATGAATGCAAGCCTTCCTTCTTCCCTTCTCCCTTTCTACCCAGCTTATATCCCTCCTTCCCTTCAATTTTCTCTTACTCCTCTATTGAAGGTTTTTTTTTCTTTACTGAAAATCTGATCATAAAACAAGAGCAAATGGATTATTATTTTCCAGATTAAGGGAAAATTGCAAGGTTGGACCCGAAACCAAGCGGAGAGTCTATTCCAAATGAGTTCCTTGATAAGGGGTGAAAAGACACAGTGAATTTCCTAAAGAAAAAAAAAAAACAACTCTCCCCACCCCACCCCCCTACCCTCAAAGCTTGGCCTGGCTGAACACCCATTTCTGCCAGGAGTCTACTAGTTTCTGTTGGCTACAAGGATCTGGCTCCAGGTTGCAACACTACTCACAAAGAGGGAGGCTACTTTTGCCATACGATTTAAATTCTCTCACTTATCCCCTGGAAGTACAAAGTTGGGGGTTATGCCAAGACACTGTGGCAAGCTAAAGTCTCAAAGTGCAAGAGCAATTTACCTACTGAGGTACCCAAGATCAGCCTCCAAGGGCCAGGAGCTGTGAAGCTGTACTCTATATCCCGGGCCCT
Organism: Trichosurus vulpecula; assembly: GCF_011100635.1. Taxonomy (NCBI): domain Eukaryota; kingdom Metazoa; phylum Chordata; class Mammalia; order Diprotodontia; family Phalangeridae; genus Trichosurus; species Trichosurus vulpecula. The sequence continues at coordinate 178,863,539 of NC_050575.1, read as the reverse complement.
GGCTCTACAATCTCCTTCCTAGTTGGGCCTGGCTATAGTCATTCTTACCTTTTAGCCATCATAACAAGCTAAGGTTTCCAGCCTATGGATTGCTTTGTCCCTGCTCTTTCCCCTCCACAGTCTTCCCTGAGAGGACCCCTTGAGAGCAATTCTTCAGGTCCAGGAGGGCCAACTGCCAACCTCCCCCCCCAACTGCTGCTCCAACCTGCCAACCCCCCCACTGTCAGCCCAATCTCCCGCTCACCACTGCCAATTCCCAACTGCCATTCCCAGCTGCCACGCTGCCAACTGCCAAACCCCCAACCTTCATTCCAAACTGCTAACCCCCAACTGTCCTTCCAAAATGCCCCTGCCAACTGCCAATACCCCAGTTGTCATTCTCAAGCACCAGCCTCCCCACTGTCATTCCCAACTGTTAGGGAAGCTGGGCTACTCCCCAATTTCACTCCCTCCTTGGCCTCTTAGGCTTCACTTACTGGGACCCTGCCCTGGAACATATCTTCACTCAGCTTGGCATTTTCTCCCCTTGGGGAGCTGGAGGAAGGCAGCAAGGAGCAGGGAGGTTGAGGCTGAGGATGCAGGCATGGAACTTAGGACTCAGAGAAATCATGCAGAATGCTCACCTAATTCATCATGGCTTAGTGAGCAGATAGTAGGAAGTGAAGGGCATTCTTTTAGAAGATAATGGACCATGTGCCTGGTGGGATCTTAGGAAAGCTATCAGGGAGTGAGGGGAATAGGTGAGGGTCTAACAGTAAAGGCCTTGGCCATTGGCCTTTGTCTTAGGGGAGCAGAGTATGAGGAAACAGCCAAGGCCTGAACCTGCAGACACTCCCCATAATCTGACCTTAGGGAGAGGTCCAGCAGGCTCCAGCAAGGGATATTAGCTTTGGAAGGATAGAATCAAAGAAACTTTCATTTCTTTCTTTCTTCCACTTTGAAGTTTTTTTCTCATCAGAATAGGAATTCTGGTACTCAGGACAAATTCAATTGGGTGGGGCAGGGGGCGGGGGTGGCGGGAATGAGGAATTATGAACACAGAAGATAGTCCACCTTGATTGGGTACAGCAGGATCAGCAAACCCTGACTCCCAGGACATATAAGTAAGTGGGCAGAATTAGGGTTCAGTAGTCAGGCAGAATAGGGACAAGACCCTTAAATAACATAGCAAAGCCACAGGGACTATGGTGGGGGAAAGCTTCCTCATCCCCCAATATTGATGCTCTGGAGAAGAACCTCAGTCCTGTGTCCTAGTTATGGTTTTGTCCCCAATCCCAGGCTCTCCAACATATTTTCTGAAATAGCTCAAGACCCCAATAAAGTCCTTGACCACCCTTTATCAGCCCACCCCTGGTCAGGAGATCTCAAAGGCTCAGCATAATAGGTAGAGAATGTAGACAGAGGAGTAGCTCACTGAACTATTCAAGTCACAAACACTGCTCCTTTCTCCCCTGGGGTATTGGGTGGGGACAAGGAGGTGGGAAGCAAAAGGAAGTGGTATGCCTGAGCCAAATAAGCCTCCTCCAGGCTCCATCCAACCTCTCCAAAAGGAATTCTTCCTGCAGCTGTGCTCAGGCCCCAAGTTATTCTACTGTGAGGTGACCATGGTCGAGTGTGAAAGGTGGCATTGAAAACAGATACCAGCCTGTCTGGCCCAGGGCCTTCTCCTCTTGAGCCTTCAACCCATCTGGGCAGGCATCCCAGGTAGAGAAAGTACTACTGAGGATCCTGGCTGATTCATGCATAACCTTGGATTAGGGCCACATGGAGGGTGTGGCAAGTGTGGACTTCACCACAAGTTCAATCTCCGAGCATCTGGGGTCTTCTGGCTTAAGGGATAGTAAATGGTGGTTGGGCATGAGGCCAGGTGTCTGTGATTACACAGATACAGTTCTGTGTTGGCTGGAAAGAATGGTGTCTTTCATGTGTCTCCCTCTTGGTGAAAAGGAAATGAAGAAGAACTAGGCAGCATGGAATCATAAGTTTGCACCTGGAAGGCATCTTAGAGGTCATTTTACCTTTAACACCCTCATTTTACAAATGAAGAAACTAAAGCCCAGTGAGGTCTCACTGACCACTGTCACCTAGGTAATAATCCCCAGAGTAAGGATTGGTATCCAAGTCTTCTGACTTCAAATTCACTGCTTGATTTGGTTATTTATCTCTGTTTCTTCCCTAGTCCCCACCTCATTTACCTCTAGCCTCTCCTCGGAGGCTCAGCATTAGGAAGCTGGGAGCAGTGCTGGGCACTTCTGTGTGTCTCAGCATGGTCAGGCTACAGATTACCTAGCACCTAAACTAACATGACCCAGGCATGGACCATTCCAAACCCCTCCCCTGCTGAGTCTCCCTCAGTTCTGGGGCATAAGATCCAAAGCCACAAAGTCTTATACAAACCAATCTGATCCATATTTCAGATGAAGTCTGAGGAAAACAGTCTCCATGAAAAAAACTACAGAGATTACTTGATTCCTTGTCCTCTAGGAAAACCTGTGTCTAAAACCATCCCGTACACATGGGCCCTTTGCTCAATTTTCAAACTTTTCAGAAAAAGGAGATTCTACTTTTCAGGGCCCAGCACTTAACAACCCTCAGAGAGTTCTTTGTGCCGAAATTTAGTCTCTCCTGATACATATATAGGCAATTTCTACTTTTTGCTGCTTCTCATTCATAGCTCTGTTCATTTGACACTGCTTAATAAAGACCTATATATTTTGCTACTATCCTCCATCATCCGCTCATTCCACATTTTCCATCCCTGTTCAAGCAGAGGAGGACAGGCCACTACAACAGTCTAGCCAGGATCTCACCTATCTATGATGACTTCTATATGGTCTCTGAGATCCTATTACATCTGGCAGATGGCACTACGCTTCCAGTCTTGGATCTCTCATTCTGCCTTCCATGGAGATGGGGAACAGCTGGCCACTGTGCTCTAAATCACATTCCTTAATTGTCTTGAAGAATGTTATTTTATCCCCCTTGGCTTTCTCTTCTCTGAGCCAAACTGTCCCTGTGCCTGGCCCTTGAATCTCTTGCTGAAGGGGCAAAAGCAGTGAGTTAATTCCCTGAGAAGGGACTGAAAAGGCCAGTACTCTGAGGGACTATGTGAGCATCCTCAGGACAGTCACTCCTGCAGAAAGTACCTTGATCATTAATTCACAGAGAGAAACAAAGAACCCAAGTCGGGAATGGTGTTTCCTCCCTCTAGGCTCATAGCTAGTATACACACACACACGACAGAGAGAGATAGAGGACAAAGAAAAGATGCGACCAATACCTCTCCTCAGAGAGCTTACATTCTACTTTATTCAACAGTAATCTATCATTGCTATAACTACCAAAGAAGTAGGGTAAGGATGGATCTCAGATTCTGTTAACAGGCTGTAGAATATGTTGGTTTGGTCCATGAAAGCATCCTGGAGGAAGTACACCTGAGTCAAGAGGCTCTAGGGTTGGTCCCAACTCTCCTATGGCTCCCTGGATGTTACTAGGAAAGGTATATCACATTTTCTGCACTTCGATTTCCCTTTATCCTAGAAAACCATAACCCTCTTATTTTTCTCCCTAATCCACCCCAGCACACAGATTCCTCTTTGTCAGAGGGGGTCCTAGATGGGAACCTGAGCAAGTCAGAGAAAGGCTATTGTTTAGAGATGCAACAAGGTATAATGATTTCTAGAGGTGCACTTTGTCAGGAGACACCTTGTTTCAAATCCTTTTTCTGACACTTAGCAGCTGTATGACCATGCGCAAATCACCCTCAGAATCCCAGTTTTCTCATCAGGCAAATGGTATAATACCTGTGGTGCTTGTAAGGTTGTTTTGAGGATAGCGTACTTAAAGCACTTTGAAAGCCTTACAATTCTCCATAAAGGTTCTTTCCAGGAGTTCCCCAGGGCTCTGGAGAACAGACAACCCTGTCAGAAGCCAGCCATAGAATTTCCAGCATCCAGTCCTCCAGATCTGACCTGACTCTCCCAGAAGGGGACCCTGGTGCTCTGATGTTTTGATTGGGGAAGGATATCCTGCCTATACTTTAGACATCAGCTCATCATCCTTCTTCTCCTCTGCCTATGGGCTGCCTAACCCAGCCCCATCTAGTGAGAAGCTCTGTGTTTAAGGGACTGGACTTTTCACTGCTGCAGTTATGAATCTGCATTCCCTTGGCCAGACTGGGTTGTCATGGTTACCGTGGTCAGGGTGGGACAAGGCAAGGTCACTGCCCAAGGGGCCAGCCAGGCCATGGGGCAGGCTTTCCAGGAGCTCAAGCCATTGCTGTTCCATCCCCCGCTTCCTTTTCCCTCTCTCCCTCCCTCTCTTCATCCATAAAATGAAAAAGTATGGATTTCCCAGATACCTCTACACTCCCCCCTTTTGCTGTGGTCCAATATAGGACGGACCTGCTATAGGATAGGCTTCCCCCACCCCCATCTCCACTCCCTGCCTTTTAGCCCCAGCAGGAAATCCCTTACATAGGCACAAGATCTTGGGGCTATAATTCCATCTCTGGATACTGTAACTCGGAGGATATGTGGGGCTGTGCCCACACTGAGGGCCTCCCAGGCTTGGCATTCTCCCCATAGACATTATCTGGAAACTCCTTTTCCCTTAAAGGACGATGGAGAAGGCTTCCCCCAACCCCTCAGGCCTGTGTGGGAGTCAGCACTTCCTGTTCAGAGGAGTTTATCATGCAGAGGGGAACTGGGCTGATCCCGCAGAGGGAGGGTTAAGGAGGTGGGGGGGGCAATGAGGTACAGGTCCCAGATCATCTGGAATAGCACCTAGAATTGGATACAGGCTGGGGAGAGAGGTTGGATGGCTCCCAGGTGGACCCCACCCTCCTTTGTGAAAGAGGCTCCTCTAGCTCCCATTTCTGGCTTTGGGAAAAGATAGGGAGGCTCTGGTGAAATGGACACGGTACTTATTCTGCCCCTCCTGTTGTGGGCCTGCCAGGTTGGGCTCCCTGCCCTCCTGCCTGGGATGATATCCCTGTTTGAGAAATTGGTGAGGAAGCATTAGCTAAGAGGCATCTGTAGAAACAGACTGTTTAGTTTGGACTCTGTTGATGCAGCAGGAGATTTGGAAGTTAGACATTAGGAAGCAACATAGCAGAGTGGAAAAAAGGTCCTGGGGTTTGGAGTCAGAACACCTCAGTTCAAATTCTGCCTCTAACATTTACTAGCTGTGTGACCTTGGGCAAGTCACTTAAACTCTGAGCCTCAGTTTCCCTATCCATAAAATGAAGGGATTGGGATGAGATGACCCCTAAATTCCCTTCCAGCTCTAATCTGTGATTATAAAAATCTTCCTGTCAGGTGCAAAAGGTGTTAGGCCATGCTGAGAAGAGAGTAACCTCTTCATTGGACATTTGCCAGCAAAAAGAGACAGCTTTTGTCTGGGAAGGTTTGAATGTATTCCTGCCCTGAAATGAGGAACTAAACCAGATGGACAGATGTAGAGGCTTGTGCTCACACTGAGGGTCCTATTCATAAAGTAGATTTTCTGCCATCGCCTAAGAGCTAAGGCCTTCTTGGTGCTTTCTTCCCCTCTTTAACCTCCCCTTACAGAGTTGGAGCTAGAAGAAGGAGTCCCTGCCTCCCTGGAACTGACAGGACTTTCACCCTGGGCACGGTTCCTGCCCTCACTCCACCTTCCTATTCAATTTTTCTTTCAACTTATCAAAATGGATCGCAAAGATCCTTTAGCCCTCATGACCCCTACCTTTACTTTCATTCCCAACCAGTCACTTAGCCCTTCTTTCTGGTACTCAGAACAGTGAGGAGAATCTTGGCCTCAGGATACTGCCTGAACCCTAGCATTTGAACCTAGACCAGCCCAATCCCCTGTTCCCTTCTCCAGTGGGCTTTGATTGGCCTCTCTGTGACTAGGTGAATGTGCAGTAAGTATCTGCAGCAAGCCCATGACAATAATATTGGATCTGGGGTCCTGGTATAATTTACAATGATGTTCCTACAGGGTTTGATAGAGTGGAGGTCTTGCTTGGGCTGGTCTGGGCAGGGCTGGGTTGGGTTAAGCTGGGGAAACTGGCTGAGGTCCCTAGGTATGAATTAGTCACCATATAAAAGTTTAAATGATCAAAAGATCCTTCTGATCTTCTGGGGACCTTAAAATCCCCTGTATTTTAGCACAGTTATCTAGTCTCAAAATGTTTTTCTCATTCCCAGTGTCTCTATTTATATCTTTCAGACACTGCAGGACATTCTCTCTTCTGAACTTCATCGTACTTAATTCTTAATGGAGTTCTTCTCTTTCCCTCAAATATCAACTTCAGCTATGGAATCTATGGTGAGAAGTTGTGTGTGTGTGTGTGTGTGTGTGTGTGTATGTATATTCAAACTTACTTTCCATGTACAAGCCTGTGTATGCACTTGTACCCCACAATCCATGTATATGTGTCTGCTTTGGTCCCATGTGTTTGGTGACATACACTACTGTGTATGTGTATATATATATATATATATATACGTGTGTGTGTGTGTGTGTGTATGTATACTTATATGTATATATGTGTTTATGTGTATGTGTATTGTGTGTGTATATGTATATGTATATCCTATATGGCTATGTATTTAATTCAGTCAGTCAACAAACATTTAAGTACCTACTCTCTGTGTAGCACTGTGCTCTTTTTTTTCCTTTTTCTCCCTCTCCCATTAGCACTGTCCTGTATACACAATAGGTGCTTAATAAATCTGTGTCCTATGTGTATCAAATTCACTGCTGTGGGCATATATGTATATGTACATGTAGTATATACTGTTGTGTGTTTGTGTATATATACATTATTGCATACTTGTGAGTGTGTGGGAATATGTGTGCCCCCATATATGTGTGTAAGGGAAGTACTCCTCTGTGACCTATGAGAGCCAGGTGGAGATTCCCTGTCAGATGCCTTAGATAAGGGAGATACTTTGAAAATTTGTTAGTGGTTCCCAAGGTAATCCAGAAAATCCAATTGATATCAATGGTATGCTGTTAGGAAGCTGGTGATCTTTTTGTGGCTTCTCCTTTGTGAGTTTCAATTATCAATCAGGGAAGTGCCAGGGCAGAAGGTAGAAGGTCAGAATGCCCGGATCACAAGCTCAGGACACAGAGGAAATGGAACTGGTTTATACTCCCTTCCAAGCAGATATGCAACACTGAGCAAAACGATCTGAATTTTTATTTCCTCCTCCATTCTAACAGTACCCAGTAGTTCCTCTGTGAAATATCTGGTCCCTAAATAAATCTCCATTCTTTCCCTTTCCTTCCCTTCCCTTCACAATCTCTATCTCTGTCTCTCTCCTTGCCTCCCTTCTCCTTTTTCTCCTTCTCTTCCTTCTCCTTCTCCAACACCTCTATTTCTCTTTCTCCTTTTTCTCTTTCTGTTTTTCACTGTCTCTATCCATATAGCTCTCTACCCTTGTCTACCTCTTTATAGAATTATAGATTTGCAGCTGCAAAAAAAAAAAACCTTTAAGATCATCTAGTCTCTTATTTTATAAATGAGTAAACTCATGCCCACAGAAATTAGGTGACTGTCATGGGTCACAGAGTTAATAAAACAGGCTTTGAACCCAGGTCCTAAGACTGCCTGTCTAGTGCTCTTTCCGTGGTATCATGCTGCTTTCATTATCTCTCTATTTGTGCCTGAATGTCTACTTCTTGTCCTCTATCTGCCTCACATTTTTCTCAGTATACAGCAAGAGTCATGTTTACACAATCAACCTTAATGATTTTGTTGCTCCTTCTAAGAAAGATTGAGGCTAGTCTTGTTACCTCTCCCTTTCCAGACATGTTTGTCTTCTGTTGGACATGTATGCCCCACACTCCATGTGTATGTAGGTGCTTTGATCCTGTGTGTATGTACGGGTATGTCTATACTTTGTAGGCTAGAATCTCTTCTTTCCTCCCTGCTCTCCCCTAATTCCTAGTCCTTCAGGGAACAATATATGACCACTGTCTGAGTTCCAGACTATGGAAGCATCCTACATTGGAATCTGAGATTTGTTCTCTTTAGTGTTAGTGAAAGTCCATTGGGAGGAGGGAATACTTTGGAATACCATTACTACCCACATGCACACTATTCTTCAGGCTACTTGAGTTGGGGACTGGAAAGCTATCTTTCTTTATCTGAGATGGCCTGACTATAAAAGCACTTCTAATGGGTATCCCTAACTCATCCCTCCACACATATAGACCCAAACCCCAGATCATCCTGAAAACCAAGTCATTAATCTTCTTGAAGTTCAGATCTTTTCATTCATCTACTCAGAAACCATTGGGTGGGACAGATTTCAACTTTATTTGCTTGTTATTTTCTGATATGCCCTCTATACTCCAAACAAATGGAAATATACCCCGAGCTTTTCCATTTCTGTGCCCAATTTGTTTTATTTTTGTTGGTCCCTCTGCCTGAAATACATAACTCTCCTTGCCCCTTCACCCCCACATTTCTACCTATCAAAATACTATCTCCTTCAAGACCCAGTTCAAATGCAACCTCATTCATTTTTATTATTTACATTTTAAATTCAATGATCTTAGAAATAACCATTTGTGAAGGCTCTCCTATTTGTAAGGCCCTAGGGAGATATAAAGATATATGACAGGATTCCTAACCTCAATAATCTTATAGCCAAGTAAGAAGAAATCACATATAAGCACATTAATATATACATTAGAATTGTAAGTACACAGATATGAATTCAAAGTGCTACACAGTGAGATAAGGGAGAGGTCCCTTCAAGCTGGAACAGCTTGAGGATGGTTTCATATAGGTGACATTTGAAGGATGAGGATGTCAACAGTCAGGTTTGGAGGTGGAGTGGAGAAAGCATTACAGGTATAGGCAATATTGTCTGCAAAGACAAGGAGGAAGGAAGTGAATGTGGAAAAGCATTTATTAAGTGGTTATTATATACAAAGCACTGTACTCGGTTCTGGGAATATAAGAAAACTAAGAGAGACTTTGCTCTCAAAAAGCTTACTTCTAATTGGGGGAGATAATACATAAAGGAGATGCCAGCTACAAGTCAAGGAAAGAATGGGATGTGTTCCAAATAGTACAATTTGGCTGAAGTGAAGAGTGTATGAAGGGGAATAATAGGACATAAAGCAGGAAGGTGATTCTTGAGGATGAGACTAAGCATTTTGATTTTTATTGCATGGGCAATGGGGAGCCAAGATAAGTTTTTGAGCTATTGAGTGACAACATCAATTCTTTGCACCCAAGGAGACCATGCCTCCTCAATGAAGCCTTGGCTGTCACTCCTTCCTCTATAGCATTTAGGCATACTGTCACATTCTGCCTCCTCCAGTTACTTATAGATGTGTCACGTACACAACTTGACTGTGCACTCTTGAGAAGGAAGGGATTTTGTTTTGGTCATATCAGCATTCCTTTCCCAACCTTCATCCACAACCAAAGCTAAGCTTTGCACACAAGAGGCTTCTTGCTAAATAGATGAATGAATAAATGAATGAGAATATGAAAAGGGCAACAGAACTAAAAGAAACTCCAAATAATTGAAGGCAGATGAAGTCCTGAGTGAACTTCTTCACTACTGGATAGGCTTAAAGTTCGATATCTCTTCTACAACTCAATAAGGATCTAATCATTGATCTCATTAAACTTCCCTTCTCTTCAGAGTATGGGAAAAGAGATGATTCCTATTTCATCAAAGAGGCACAGAGATATGGAGTACCTCATTCCATGTCAACCATCAAGGTAGGAGTAAATTCAGGAGTAGAACCCCAGCACCCTAGTTCCTAACCTAGAAGCTGACACTTTGTTGGCTCTACCTACCCTCAAGTCTCCCTAATTTGTATTTATTCAGTTCCCAAAGCTCTTCTTCCTTCCTGTAAGGTTGCTGCCCAAGACAGTACAGGATAAAGTGGGTTGGGCTCTGCTCTCTCCTCAGGGGAGTTGCTGAGCTCAGCAAGATGAGGTGCACCCCCCACACCCTTTCCTGAGGAGGGGGGGGCATCTCAGGGCTCTGGTGCCGGGGTGGTTTTTGATACCCAGAGAGTTGGGCGACTTTATCAGATCACAGGTTTTCCTGAGGAAGGAAGGGTGGGGGTGTGTCGCCCGGAATGGGGGGCCGTCTCCTCTGGGTGTGCCTCACAAGGCCAGGGGGGCAAGGGCAAGGGAAAGGAGAAACTATACTTCTCCCACATGGTTTCCATTTCTGGACTTGTCCAGCCTAATCCCAGATGTCCGTGCCTCCACTGCCCCTCGGTGAGCTCAGTACTATTTTCTTTACTACGGACAGGAGCACTGAGCATCTCTCGCAATGGCTGAGCACCTTAGTCCAGAACAGGCTCAAGTCCATTCTCCTGCTGTGCTAGGAAGAATACACACCATCGAGAGGGGGACTTCCTGAAATGTGTCCAATTTTCAGACCCCTTTTTCTTGCCCCACACTTACAGGAGTAGTGATAAAGGAGAAGGTACGAGGTCATAGCCTGGGGCTAAAGAATACATATCATTTACTTCTTGGACCAACTGGAGTCTTAGGCCAGTATGTCTGGAAAAGAGACTACTCTTACAATAATGTCTGGGAGTTAAATGTACCCTCACAAGAAAATTGAAAGCAAATGATAAAATCTCACAGCTACTGATGAATCCCACTGAAAGACAGGTTTCTGCCCTCTTATAACAGGCTCCAGATAATTACATTCTATATGTCTCCTCCCTCCCTCTGACTTTGGTGCCTAGCTAGAGTAATCCTCTCTATTAGTAGAAAGTCATTGAAAGAACCACCTGACCAGGTCTCTGAGCACTGAAGGGTAGGAGTAGGAATAAGTATGGAGAGAAAGGGAGTTGGGAGGGGAAGGTACAATACACTAAGAGGAAATATGGGCAGTGGCAGCAGGAGGGGCAATAGCAGTAGGTGGTACTTAACTATGGAGTCTTAATCTGTTTAACCTTGGGCATGTCCAACCAAAGAAGGACTTGAGTTGTCTAGCCCAACAATCCGCCAAGCAGATAGTTTGTGTACAATTAGAAAGAAAGTCTTGATCACTGAGAGCCAGCATGGGTTTACTAGAAACAAGCCAAGTCGAATTAATTCTTTTTCCTTTCCAAATATAGTAGTATTGCTATCCTGGCAGAGCAGAGGAATGACAGAGACTTGAGGCCTTAGATGTACTGACACCTGAATTTTGCAAAGCATTTGATCAAATCTCTCATTACATCCTTTTGGAAAAGATGGAGAAATATGGGGAGGATGATACAGTTAAGTGAACTTGTAGCTAGTTGAGTAGTTTTGCATTAGGTGTTGATTGATGAATCAATGTCAGCCTGGAAGGAAGTCTCTCGTGCCATGCTGCAAAGCTCTGAGCTGTTCAACATTTTTATCAATGACTTTTAAAAATGAACAAGCACTTATTAAGCAATGACCATGTGCCAAGCCCTATCTTAGGCACTAGGAATATACAAGACTAAGTCTCTACCTTGAAGAAGCTTCATTCTAATGTAATTCTAATTACATTCTAATAGAGAGGAAGCCTGCTTATGTAACATCAGAGATCTGGGAGCCTAACGTTCTTCTGCTGGACTAGGTCCTGAAGGCCCATGCCCATTCGTGCTGTATGGGGTGGTCGCTGCAGCCTTCACTCCAGCCAATCTAGGGGCTCCCTTGATTGTCCCCATCATACATATATATAAGTATATACAAAACACATACAAAAGCAGACACAAGGTAACCTTGAGAGGGGTTGTTGTGGGTACTGGGAAAAGCTTCCTTAAGAAAATAGTGCTTGATGATTTCCCAAACCAGAGTGGTGGCAGGGTCAGAGGAGGGAATGAGAAGTATATGAGAGATAGCTAAGGTGAAACTGACAGTTATTGGCAATAGATTGGGGATGGAGCAATCTAGGATAACTCCCAAATTGTGGAGCCTAAGAGACTGGGAGAATGTTGTTGCCCTCTATAATAATAGAGAAGGTAGGAAGGGTTGGGTAGGGTTATAAACAGGATTACATTTAATAGGGACAAATGTTAGGTTGCATTGAGAGGCAGTGCCCAGAATATTATCCAGATGTGATAGTCTTTTTGTGCTCTCTCTGGTTAGACCACATCTAGAGTATTTTTTTTTCCAGTTCTGGATGCCATATTTAGAAGGGAAGAAAGATTAGAATTGCTCTGTTTGGCTTCAGAGGATGAACTTGGAGCAATAAATGAACATTGCACAGGGGCAGATTTTAGTTCAAGGTGAGGAATAGTTTCCTAACATTTAAAGCTGACCAAAAGTGGAAAGGGCTTCCTTAGGAGCTGGTGGGATCTCCCTCACCAGAGGTCTTTCAAGTAAAGGCTGAATGACCACTTGTCAGTAATGATATAGAGGAGAATCTGGATTAGATAGCTTCTGAGATCCTTTCCAGCTCCTAGATTCTATAATTCTGTAAAGAACATTGACAAGCTGCAAAGTGTCCAGAGGAGGATAACTGGTTGGTGAGAGGACTGGAAACAATATCACATGATGATTGACTGGAGAAATGATGTGTTTAGATTAATGAAGCAAACGCTTAGGGGAACTATAATAGTTGTCTCCAAATATTTGAAGGGTTATCATTTGGAAGGGAGATGACCCTATTTCCATAAGGTTCCAGGGGGTACAAATAAAATATGAAGTTCAGGAAGGCAGATAAGGAAAAACTTTCTAACAACTAGAGTTGTCCAAAAAAGAATACGCTGCTTCATAAGGTATTGAATACTTCATCACTGGAAGCACTCAAGGAAAAGTTAAATGACCACTAACAGTGATGCTGTAAGGAAATTCTTTCATTAGGTAGGGGGTTGCATTAAATTCTGAGACTATGAAAAAGCTCACTATTTTTAGGGGGTGGTGGTGGAGAAAGGAGAGTAAAAAGAAAGGGAGGATGGGACAGATTTAAGGTGGTGTCCTCCATGCAGAATTAATTCTTTTTTTTTTTAACAAATCTTGACTGATCCCCTCCCCTGTTTAACCTGTTCCACTGTTTCTGGAAGACTGAGAAGACACTAAGCCCTAGGGGGAGTTTACAGTCTGACCCAGAAGGAGCTTTTCCCTTTTTGTGCCAAACAGGGACCTGGGAATTGAGGGAAGAGTTCCCATAGTTCATCGGTGGGGACTTTTAGTCCACGCGGAATCCAGAAACTGGGACCAGTTAGACAACCTGGTAGGGGGCTCCCAGCCTTCACCTTAAGAGCTGTCTCAACAATATCCACTGAGGAGGGAGCTTCCCTGAAGAATGAGATTTCTCCTGAGTGTAAGAGACCTCCAACAATGAATTCTTATCTTGATGTTGAAGGATTTCTGAGAGTGAATCACATGAAAAGGTGAATTCTACTTCTCCTAAGGTAAATTCACCAAGCATGAGGGACCATGATCTGAACTTTCCCTTCTTGGAGTTCACAATTATTCCCACTGAAGATTGCAGTTCCCTGTACCAGAGTTTAGCCCAGATCCTTGGTGTTCTGTAGGAGAACCTGGAAGGGTTGAGGCTCAGACTTATAGAAGAAGGAGACCTCCCATCCTACAGGGAGAGCCTGAACCTCCCCTTCCCCTGAATAATTCTTTTTTAGAGGGTTAAGCGGTTATAATCCTTGAACTGTGGAGCTAAGAGATAAGCTGAGCTCCTCGTGGTAACACTAAGATTAGGGACTAGAGTTCCCAAGACAAGTAGTTCAACATGTGTTCTGCCCTGCTAGTATTCAACCCTAGATCACCTCTAGCTGTACTCCTGAGCTGCCAAATACAATTGGAAGAAGCCATGAAATTATGCTAATAGGATTCACTACAAATTTGTTATCTAACTTCAACTGGGACCTCACTGACAAAATGCAGTGAATGATACTTTTATTCATCTCTGATTGACCCTCCATCCTGTTCCCTACAATGGCCATTTGAAACCTTTTCTTCTGTCTCCCACATCCAGTCTCTCAGTAGATGATCATGCCTTCTGCTCTGTTGGGGGAAAAAAAAATCATCCGTTTAGAACTCCCTCATCTCTGCTCCTTCATACTTTAATATCTCTCTATGTCTTCATCAATTCTCTTCCCCTTTGCTCCAGTCTTAGAAGATTAGTCAGACTTTTTGTCAAGGGCAGTTTCTCTACTTGTGCCTTTCATTTATCTCCTCCCCTCTCCTTTGGCAATCAGTTCCATTAATCATTTCTTTTCTCTCTCATCTTCAATTTTTCCCCATCTACTAGCTCTTCTCCTTGGGTTCAGGTCTCCCATATCCTTCAAAAGACTTCCCTAGACCATGCCATTCCCTCCAGCCATCACCCCATATCTCTCCTGACTTTCACTGCTCAACTCTTACAAAGAGCAGTCTATATTCAATGGTTTGATGCCACCCACTCACTCTTCAATCCCAAAGTAATCTGACTTCTCATTCAACTACTTTACTGAAACTACTCTCTCAAATGTCACCTATGATTTTGTAATTGTGGAATCCAATGGTCTTTTCTCAGTTCTCATCTTTCTTGACTTTTCTACAGATTTTGACACAGTAGCCTACCCTCCTTATCCTGGATCCTCTCTGAACCCTTCTCTCCATTGGTTCCTCTCTCACTAATCTGACCAATCCTTCTCAAGCTCCTTCATTGTTTCATCCTAATCCTGACACTTAAGCATAGGTTTCCCCTCAGATATTCAATTATCATCCCTAAGTAGACAAACAGTAAATCTACATGTCCTTTCCTATTATTTCTCCTGGACACCAGTTGCATGTCTCCAACTGCCTGCTAGGCATCTCTACCTGGTTGCCTATTGGCATCTTCAATTCAACGACATATCCAAAGCAGAACTAAATCCTTCTCTTTCCCTCTCACTCAAGTCTCTTCTTTTTTCTGTTGAGGGCATCATCATCTGCCAGATTACTCAAGGTTGAAACCTTGGAGTCATGCTTGACTCTTCCCTCTCTCTCAGTTGCTAAGTTCTGCCTACAACTCCTTCTTATCTGTGTTCTCTCCTCTCCTCCCATTGCCATCAGCCCTGTTCAGAACTTCCTCACTTCTTGACCAGAGCATTGTAATAGTCTCCTACCTAGCTAGTCTCCTCTTGCCCCAAACCATTCCTCACACAGCTGTCAAAATGATTTTCCTAAGGCACAAGTCTGGTCTTGTCATTCCCCTGCCAAAAATCCTCCAATCACTCTCCATTGATACAAGGATATTTTTAAGGGCCTTCTGATTCCAAGCTACTATTCTAACTTTGTTTTCCTTGATTTACCTTTTAGCTCTCTGTGTTCTAGCAAAACTGAACTACTAGCTCTTCCTCAGACTCACCATGCACTCATCTCTCTTGGTGCATTGAGGCAAATTTTACCCCTCAGTTGGCACGTACTTCCATCTCATGAACGCTTTTCAGAATTCTTTTTTCAGCATTCTATTTAAGTGCCATCTCCTCTGTGAAGCCCTCCTTGACTCCCTCCTCAAAATTTCCTGGAGCATTTAGTCCTGATCTCATTTTTATTTCCCAAACTTTCCAAATTCTGCCACACTTGTCCATGTACATGTTCTGTCCCTCATCATAAAATGTAAACTTTTTGAGAGGAGAGATTCTGTCTTTTTTTTTTTTTTGCTTTTGTAGTCCTAGCACCAGACACTTAGTCCCTTGAATAGAGTAGGCACTTAATAAATGTTTGTTGAATGAATGAATGTGAATGAAAACAATGAAAACAAATGGCAAAACTCTTCCCCACCTCTTCCACTGATTCCCCCACCTCTGCTCCTCCAATCAATGTGCCACCTTGGCCTAGTGATTTAAGGTTTTTCAGCCTTTTTCAGTTTCCTTGACTGGAGAAGTTGAATAGTAACACCTGCCCTACCTAATTCACAGAGTAGTTTGGGGAATCAAATGAGATACTGTGTATGAAAGAATCATGAAAAGCATGCTCGTCAAATCTGCATCAGATATTAAGTTGGGAGGGATAATCAACATGGTGGATACATAGAATTAAGGTTGCAAAAGATCTCAATAGGCTATTACAATAGGCTTAGATAACATTTAATAGGAATAAATTAAAGGTCTGTACTTTGGTTCAAAAATGCATCTTCAAAAGTAAAAGATGGTGAAGTCATAGCTAGACAACTGTTTATGTGAAAAAGACACATGAAGCTTTTAGTGGACACCTCAAATTCAATATAAATCCAAGCATGACAAGGCAGGCAAGAACCTACTGCTCTCTTAGGTTGCATTGAGAGGTGTAGTGTCCAGAACGAGGGATGTTACAGTACTATTGTACCCAATACTGGTCAGACCACAAATGGAGTGTTTTGTCCATTTCCCTCCCCACAATTCCACCCAGTTCTAGGTACTACATTGGCAAGCTGCAACATAACCAAAGGAGGGTAATCAGCATGGCAAAGGGCTTTGAGACCATGCTACATAAGGAGATTATATGAAAGAAATAAGAATATTGAACCTGGAGAAGAGAAGATTTTGGGAGGGGAGGGGGATAAGAAGCAGGGGTGGACATGATAGTTTTAGCCGCATGTCGGAAGGGTTGAAACGTGGAAGAGAGATTGAACTTGTTCTGCATGGCTGTTCAAAGGCCAATTTCAGTTTGATGTAAGGCAAAATTTCCTTATAATTAGAGCTGTCCAAAAATGGAATGAGTTGACTAGGAAGGCAGTAGATTCTCAATGACTGATGCTCTTCAAGTTCAGGTTGGATGCCCACTCATTGGAGTAATTCCTGTTCAAGTACAGGTCAGCTGGGATGACTTCTGAGGTCCTTTCTCACACTCAGATTCTGTGAAGAGCTTTGGAAAACGTTAAAAGTGCTGTACACACATACTTATATATATATATATGTATATTATATATATACTTACACACACACACACACACATATATACACTTACATATATAAAAGATGATTCTTCCTTCAAATATATACCTGGGAAAATTAGGGAGGCCCTGTACTCTATGCCCAAGGGGTGTGTGTGTGTGTGTGTGTGTGTGTGTGTGTGTGTGTGTAAAGTGAAGGTGAGGATGGATAGGGAGAGAGTCCTTGTTGGACCTGAGTCCGGCATGGCCTTGGAGCTGTGGTACCAAGAGAATCCTGGCTCCCAGGCTTGAGGGAGGCTGGATCAGTTGGGGACTGACCGAGTTCCTTCAGTGCAGACCCATCCTGCTAGATCCATTATATGTCTGCCACACCCACCTAAGTACTGTAGCTGGAGGCCACTCAGCCCCTCCCTCGGGTGCTCTCCTCACCCACAACAGCTCTGCATCTCCTCTGCTCACTCTAACTGCCTCCTCCCTGAGCTCCCTCTTCCTCCTCCCCCTCTTCCCCCTCCTCCCTCTATTCTACTGACCCCATTTAGTGGAGGCTGGAGGTGGGGGATGGGGGGGAAGGAGGCTCTCTTTCACCCTGGCCCAGCTCTACTGGGGCCTCAGCCCTTTCTGTTTCCAGAGAGGCCCCAGTGTTATTTTTAACTTAGGGCAGCTCTCCCCACTGGATAAGGCGGAGCAGAGCCCAGTTGAGGGGGAGGGGCAGGAGAGGGAGGGGAAGGGAAGGGCAAGAAAATGGGAGGGAGTTGTCCTGTCTTTCTGCCTGCTGGTCCAGGTTTCTTCTCTCCTTTGGGGCTCAGACTCAACTGGGACATCTGTCCTTTTAGGCCAGGGACAATACCCCTAAGGGTTTCTTTCTTTCTTTCTGATTTTAAAGGTCACCCGCAGCTGCTTTCCATTTTTCCACAACTCCTGTGGCTGTGGAGAGAGCTTCAGGGCCTTGGAGGAGCAGTGCCCAGAAGTCAGGACTTCCCTCTAGTTTACAGTACCACAAAAGCCACAGACAATGTCTAGTCTGGCCATGAAGGGTTCAGATCCCCTGAGGATGGCTCCTCCCCTGAAAAAGGGGCTCAGGCCTTAGCTGCTCCCTCCCTCTTTCCCCCAGCTGAATTCCTGAAGGCTCCAAGCAACTTCTCCCTAGGTGAATATGGCCTGTGGGACCCCATAACCTTCCCCACTGACCATCCTCTAGTCTTCCTCCTCATATCCCCATGACACCCAGAAGGTCACAAGCTCAGAGTGTTATCAACCACCTCCATCCATTTCCTATGCACACCTCCCTCTTCCCGAACCCCACCCCCCAACACAACAGCAGAGCTGAAAGAACACTGATCTGGGACTCCAGAAGATTAAGTTCTAGTCCCAAATCTGTCACAAACTCACTGTGTGACCTTGAGAAAATCACTTCCCTTCTCTGGGCCTTAATTTCCTCCTCTGAAAAAGGTGGGAGAAATGTTGAACTACAGGTGGTTTCTAAGGTTCTCTTCTGTACTCAGATTTGAACCCTAGAGGAAAGGAGATGGGACCCAGAAACCCAGAAGTGAGTTCTTTAAGTACTGGGAAATGGGGTGGAGCAGATGAGGGGTAGGAGTCAGGCAGTTAGCCAGTCAATCAACATTTGTTAAGCACCTTCTATATGCCAGGCACTGTGCAAAGTTTTGGGGATACAAAGAAAGGCAAAACACTATCCCTGCCCTCTAGGAGTTTACAGAGGAGACAACATGGAGACAACTACATACAAACAAACTATATACAGGATAAATAGGAAATAATCAATGCAGAGAAAGAACTAGAATTCTGAGAGATTTGGGAAGGGTTCTTGAAGGCTGGGGAGCTGACTCAAAACTTGCAATCTTGTTCAAGTGGTGGCCTGAGCTTCTCAAGGCCCTTCCTGTCCCTTTCTCCCTTCTCTCCCCTTCCTCTTCCTCTTCTCTTCTGTCTCTCACTGTCCCCCTCCCTTCCCTTCCAAAGCCTTTGTTCACAGAAGCCCCAGCCAGGCCCTGGCTGCCCTGAAATCTGTCCAAATGAAACCCCAGATGGATCAGGCTGTGCCTGGGAGCCCTGGAGAGGGGTGCAGGCAGGGGCCTTGACCCATTTATAATGTGACCATAGCCCCAGACTATCTTCCTGAGGGGTTCTTGGCTCAGGCCTGGGTGAGTAGATACCTCAGACTGCTGATTCCGATCCTTCATGCCCTTCCCAGGCCTCAGCTAAAAAGGATCAACTTCAGGGATTTTGTGGTTTTCAGTGAAGTATTTCTAGTCAGTATTCCTACCCACGGGGGTATAGTGGCAAGGAACATGTGATAGAGAAAAGAAGGGGAAAAAGAGATTTTGAATATGAGAACAGGGCACCAGTGACATCCTGTCACATAGGAAGCTGTCTGAGCACTAGAATCAAATAGTCAGTGAGGGTCCCCAGCTAGGGACTACAGAAGAGAAACATTACATAGGGCTCATAAATAGGCTAAAGATAGACTCCACACCATTCTCCAAAGTTCCTGTGGCCTAGCCTATGCAACTCAAGGATTCTTAGCCCTACCCAGGGAGCAAAACTTCCTGGAGCAAAACTCCTTCCAGCATATCTGGACCAATCATAGGTCTTCTCTGATCTCCAGGGGTTTGTTGTAATAGGGCTTGACCTGATAAAAATCTCCTCCTAAAACCTCACTCAAACAGTGAGCTGGGTATTACTCATGGCCTATAGACCCATGACCCTGCCCAAAGATGGTAGCCTCACACACAGGAAACAGGGTCCATGGCATAAAAATTTGTAAGGCAGAACTAGGGAAATTCCCCCCCCCCCCCCATACACACCCTTTAAAAAAGACTTAGCCTAGTCTCCTGTTTCTGTACTCTGCCCTGATTCTTCTGGGACCCTATCTGAACCCCCATCAGCTGGAGTTTTATTATAATCAGTCTGTTGACCAGTGGAAGAGGATATCCAGGCTCACACAGGCCAAATGGGTGGTCCATAGCACAGTCTGTCCTCACTGTGACTTGGGACTCAGAATCCAAGCAATTAAAAGAGAACATGCTTAAAGAGGGCCTTGTGATTACCTTGAAGGGAAGCATGTGGTCACCAAGGGAGGGAGGTGGATGAGGACAGCTTGCCCTTGGCAGAGGGCAGGAATTTGTCGATTGACATGGAGTTGGGGACGGGGAAGGGAAAGGCTATCCATAAGTTAGGAGATTATTATCTTTCCAGTCAGACTATGAGCTACCCAGGGCAAGGACTCTGTCTCATCCTTCTGTTTCTCACACAGAACTCCACATATAAGGGTCTGGCACCCAGGGGCTCAACAAAGGCTTCTTTATTGACTGATGTATAAAACAGGAATCCTTACAGAGCTGCCTGTATGAGGCAGCCCCCTAGGGACTTCCAGGAATCAGAGGATTGGAGGGCTTTTCGCAGGTAACTTTGTTCTTCTCTACCTGCTGCCCCTCCATGTGCTCCCATTCTCTTCACTGAGCATTAAGCCAAGAAAAGGGAGCAAGACACAGAGAAAGTAAGGGTTGTAGTTGCATTGTTGCCTCAGAGATTCATTAACAGATTCTTTCCAGTCCCACAGAGAGCCACATGGTCTAAGCGCCCAGCACTGCTAGGCTTAGGTGGAACTTGGTCAGGAGAAAAGGTTCTTATCTCCAAGGCCACCTGACATCTCAGAACAGGGATTCTGGTCTTGCCTTTCCCTGGAGACATCCTGACCTCAGCCACTGGGATCCAGAGTCCTTCAAATAGCAGACAATAGACCATTTTGTTGCTTGTTTAAGCTTTAAAAAACCTGACAGGATCCACAGATTCACTTATAATTTATCCAGCAATACTACATTGAGAACAAATACTTCATTCAGTTCAACAAGCATTTACTGAGCACCTACTATAGTGTCAGGTACTGTGCTAGGTGCTGGAGATGCAGTTTAAGGGGTTCAGGGGCCCCTCAAAGACTGAAGTACAGGACAGGGTCATCTGGAATGAATTCATAGACTCAAGCCTTCTTTAAGTCAAGGTTTATTGCAAAGATTTATTGTAATGCCAATATGGTGGGCAGAGATCCTTAGGGAACTTGCCACTTAACAGGAATGATGCTGAAGCTTATATAGGAAAAGTAGTGGATTATCTGGCAGATATGCTAATTAGGTGATAACTTACAAACTTGGTCACAGGTGTCATTCACTACTGGAAACCAGGGGAAGGGTTTTCTCAGGGGTATACTTTTGGTCTGTTATGTCTGTAGCAAGATAGCTTTGAGAGTTGATATCTATAGCTTGACCTCTGGATTGAATATGATAACTTTGACAATCAATATATGATAATTCTGTGGTTTCAAGATAGTCCTGTTTTTACAAGAGAATTTCTTCAGAGGTCAGTTTGTTCTTGTGATGGGGAAAAATAGTTTGTTTTACTGGGGCTTATTCATGAGTAATTGTGGAGAAAGGTAGTTTGTCTTACTGGGGCCCATTCATAAGTTATTGCTAGGCATAGTGTCCTTGGGCTAGGGAGAAAACTGTCAGGGACAGTGTTTTGAGGCTAGGGAGAAATGTGATGTTGGAATTGGGGCCCAAACACAAGCACCCAAGCACCCTATCACTAGGGATACAGAGAGAGTAACAAATCTCCCTGACTATAGGGAGCTTTCATGTTTGGGGGGAATACAATATGCACATAACTAAATAAGCAGAAAGCATAGATGAAGTAATGCAAAATAATTTTTAAAGGTAGAGCGCTGACAATGGTGGGGTGGAGAATCAGGAAAGGTTTCTTTTTTGCTGGCGGAGCTTCAGTGTGCTTTGACAGAAACTAGGGACTCTGAGTGGCAGAGGGGACAAAAGGTTGATTTCCAGGCAAGAGGGACTGACTACCTGTGCAAAGTCTAGCCATGGAATATCCTGTTCAAGGGAGAACTAGCAGGCTGGTCTAACTAGAAAGGAGAGTGTGTAAAGGGCAATGAATGGGAATGAACCTGGCAAGGTAGGTGGAAGCCAAATTGTGAGGGTTTTAAGTGCCAGGCTGAGGACCTTGTATTTGATCCCAGAGAGCCATTGTGGATTTTTGAGTAGAGGAGGGACATAATCAGATCTATGGATTAAAAATAACAGTTTGGCAGCTTTGTGGAAGATAGATTGGATGAGGAAAGAGATTTCAGGCAGAAAATTAATCAAGATGCTATAGTCCAGACAAAAGGTAATGAGACTCTGATCTAGGGTGGAGGCTATGTGAGCAGAGAGGAGAAAGAGTTGAGAAATGTTATACAGGTAGAATCTTCAAGGCCTGGCAACTGATTGGAGGTGAGGGAGGTGGTGAGGGAGAGGGCAGTCAAGAATGACTGTAAGATTAAAAACCTTGGAGACTTGAAGGGTGGTGAGACCTTTAATAGAACAGGAAAATTACAAGGAGAGGATTTTTTTAAGGAGGAAAAGACCCTGCATTCTATTTGGATGTGCTAGATTTGAGTTACCTACAGGATTTCCAGGTGAAGGTGACCAGGGGACAATGGCGATTCTGGGCTGGGGTTCAAGAAAGAGATTAGGACTGGATACATAGATTTTGCATTCATCTTTGTTGAGCAGATAATTGAATCCACAGAAGATGATGGGGTCATCTTCTATAGAAACGTAGAAAGAGAAGGAAAAAGACTCCAGGACAGAGAATGTAGAAAGAGAAGTATAAAAAATCTCCAGGACACAGTCTTGGGAATACTCACAGTGGTGGGAGAAGAGTAACGATCCACCCAAGGAGACTAAGAAGGAGTGGTCGACAGACAGGGGGAGAAACAAGAAAGATAAACATTAGCAAAATCAAGGGAGGAGAGCTCCAGAAAAGGAAATGTCAAATGCTGCAGATAGGTCAAGTAGAATAAAGAATGAGAAAGTGCCATTAGATTTAGGAGTTTAACCACCAGCTGGCAGAGAGAACTACTCACTCAGATTGAAATACTGAGTTAGAACCTTGTTCTTTGGTTACCAAACAGAGAGATCTTTTATCCTCCAACTCTGCTCTCACCACAGGACAGCATCCCTTACCTAGGGTTGTGCAGATTTGGGGATCTATCCATTAGAGATTATCTCAGAGACCTTACTTACCATCTAACCCACCTCCTTTAGTTTCCATGAGCACTATTCATATTACCTTGCCATAATGGAAT
The DNA here is from genome assembly GCF_011100635.1 of Trichosurus vulpecula. NCBI lineage: Eukaryota > Metazoa > Chordata > Mammalia > Diprotodontia > Phalangeridae > Trichosurus > Trichosurus vulpecula. Next base: position 178,840,601 of record NC_050575.1, on the reverse strand, counting down.
CGGCTCCGCAAGGAAGTAGACACACATGCTGAGATGCTGACTGCAGCAATTTTACTTAGCATAGAATTGATAAATAAATAACAGTGCTTAATAACAAGAAGACCATGAATAATAATAAATGATAAACATTTACTGAGAGACTGCAGTCTCTGTAGTCTCATCACTGTCCAATATCCGCCAAGACTCCCAGACATAGGATCAATGTGGACCAAGGAGTTGTAGGTAATGTAAAATTTGAGTCATCCTTGGAGCAAGAAAACTGCAACATTGTCACCACAGGATGTTCAGTTCACACTTCCCTTAGGTCATCAGTCATAGACACAAAAACTCTGGAATTATAGTCTTGGTTCATGATGTTAGAGTATGGAACAAGGTGTCTGGTCAAAATTGGAACTCAAAAGAGTTGATGCTTCTCCTGTCTTGGCTATCTGGTCACTGTTAGGGACCTCTGGCCTCATGCAGCCACAGTCAATAGATGGAAGAGTAGGGTAAATGGAATCGGCAGCCGGCCTCAGTCATGAGCCATGCCGCCACACTTCTGTGCCACTTTCACTCTGACCTTGACCACCATTCTCTGCTGCCGCTGTGTCAGATTACTTCCTCTCTTACTCTCACAGCCCAAATCTCCCACTCCTCCAGATAGGCTTTGGAGGTAGAGAGGGGGTGGCAGTTGGACAGATGTTGAGATGTTGTTAGTAACTTTAGAGTCTGGTAATGGGATAGTACCGTAAGGCATTGCCATCTGCCCTACAGCTGAACCCTCCTTTACTAGAGTGCAAACTTTAGAGCAGGGACTACCAAATTTTTGTTTTTGTGTCTCCAGAGCTTGCCACTATTCATTGCGCATTGTAAGCATTCAGCACAAGCACTTTCACTTGTTCATTCATTCACAGCAAGTCAAATTACAAAGGGTTATGGAGTGCTGGGGAGGCAAAGAAACAGTGGAAATAAGTGCAACTTATTCACCTTCTAGAAGTTTGGCAGCAAAAGAGGAGAAAAATTAATAGGATAATAACTTGAAGAGGTGGCAGAATTAAGTAAAAGTTATGGGGACACCTTTGTAGGTGTCATGAAGCCAACGATAAGGAGAGATTGAGGATAAGAGAAAGGTAATACTCAGACGGGGCAAGATCATAGAAGAGATGGAGGAAATGAGATCAAGAACACAAGTAGGGGCATCAAGGTGGTGAAGTGGATGGAGCCCAGGTCCTTGAGTCAGGAAGACTTAAGTTTAAATCCCACCTCAGACACTTACTAGAAATCATTTAATCCTCTTTGCCTCAGTTTCTTCATCTATAAAATGGGGATAGTAATAACACCTACCCCCCAGGATTGTTGTGAGGATCAATCAAGATGATGATCGTAAAGCTCTTAGCACAGGGCTTGGCACACAGTAAGTGCTATATAAATGTTAGCTATTATTTCTATTATTATTATTATTATTATTATTATTATGCCTTAGTCTTGCCAAGGTGAAGGTTGGCCACCTCTTCATCAGAGGCTGGAACAAAGGAGGGTAGCATGAAACATGATGATGAAGAAGGGAGAAAAGGAAGTTCATCTAAAAACACCTAGTAAAAATTAATTACCAAAATAAATAGTATTGTTCCAGAAACAACATTATTTACTTAAAGATAAAAATTTGCCAAGTTAAAAAAAACTCTGGAGAGATTTTATAATTGTTCCTTGGAAGGAATTATTTGTGTAATTCATGAAATTTGAATTGTTTCTTTCTGGCTGCTTGTAATATTTTCTCCTTGACCTGGGAGCTCTGGAATTTGGTCCTGGAGTTTTCATTTGGGAATATTTTTCAGGAGGTGATCAGTGGATTTTTCAATTTCTATTTCATCCTCTGGACCTAAAATATTGGAACTGTTTTCCTTTATAATTTCTTGAAATATGGTGCCTAGTTTCTTTTTGTTCATGGCTTTTAGGTAGTCCAGTAATTCTTAAATTACCTCTACTGATCTATTTTCCAGGTCAGTTGTTTTTCTGAGGAGAAATTTCACATTTTCTTCCATTTTTTTCATTCTTTTGACTTTGGTTTATTATTTCTTGTTATCTGATTAGCTTTCATTTGCCCATTTCTGATTTTGAAGGAATTATTTTCTTCAGTGAGCTTTTGCATCTCTTTTTCCATTTGGCCAATTCTGCTTGTAAAGAGTTCTTTTTTTCAGTGAATTTTTGTGCCTCTTTTACCATCAGGCTAATTCTATTTTCTAAAGTGTTATTTTCTCCAGTATTTTTTTATGTCTCTTTTACCAAGCTGTTAATTCTCTTTCCAAATTTTCTTGTATCACTCTCACCCCAATTTTTCTTCTACCATTCTTAGCTCTTTCTTTAACTCTTCTGGGAATTTTTTTGGGCATGGGTACAATTAGTATTTTTCTTTGAAGTTTGTTTTCTTTTTCTGTGTCTTGGTCTTTCATGCCACCATTTTCCCAACCTATTTCTTGACTTTGAATTCTATGTTAAAATTGGGCTCTGCTCACCTGGGAATGGGGAAGTGTCCCAAGCTTCAGGCTTTTTTGTGAGGCTGTTTCTAGTGCTAGATCCGGAGGTCTGAAAGTTTTCAAGGCTTGCAAGCAGATGTGATTTAGGAGAGGTGCAGTTTGAGTCCTCCTGCTCTCCTGGTTTGAGTTCTAGTTTTTATCTAGGAAGGTCCCCTGTTTCTCTTCAGCTACAAGTGCTAGTGTTCCTCTTGGCCCTAGAACTGTGACCAGGTTCCCTGCTATCCTGCAGCCACAAGTGCTAGTGCTACTTTCTACCCTGGAACTGGGACCAGGGCCAGGCTCCCTTGTGACTCACAAGAAGTGCTCTTCTCCACCCTAGAGCTGCAACCCAGAATGATTTATGGGCAGTAGGGTTGCCAATCAATGTATCTAGTGCCAGCAAAGGGTGGCTCTGCATAGAACTCCACTGGGTGTTACAGACCTCTCCTGCCAATATCCTAAATTGTCTTAGGCTGGAAAAGTGTCTCACCCAGACATTTTGTTGGCTCTGCCTCTCCAAAATTTGATTTGAGGTGTTATTTTAAAGTTGTTTGGAGGGAAATGTTGGGAGACTTCTACTAGGTTACTGCTTGTTCTCCATCTTCTGGCCTTCAATTTTAATAAAACCCACATGTTCCACACAATATTCTTAATATTCCAAAGGGCTTTCATATCCACTGTCTCACTTGGTTCTCATCATAACCCTCTGAGATAGACAGGGTATTATTCCTCATTTTGCAAATGAAGAAACTGAAGGTCAAGTCATACTTCCTGTTTGAATTCCTGACCTGTCTAGTCCACAGTGATCTCTGCCCTCTTCTTCCCTTGAATTCCCCTTTGGGTGTCTATACAATTCCTATGTTGCTAATCATCTGAATGTATGAGGTTATTATCTCCTCGTTGGAATGTGTGCTCAAGGACTTAGTTTACGAGTCTCTATCACAATGGAAATCTGCTCTGTACCCACCAACATAACTATTCATTTTTTTTTCCTCAAGCTACTTATATTATTACCTTCCCCCCTGTCTTAGCATCTTCCTCTCATACTTCACTGAAAAAGTTGAGGTCTTTTATTTCAAATTCTCTCTCTTCCCCAGTTCCACATCTGAAATCATATTAGCATCACGGCTCATTCTCTCATTTGGTCCACTCTCAGAGGATAAGGGTACCCTCCTTATCGACACCAACTCCTCTACTTGTACCACTGATCCAATCTTCCCCATCTCCTCCAAGAGCTTGTCCTTTCTATTATCCCATCTTTCCCTAATGTTCAACCTCTCCCCTTATCTCCTAACTCCTTCCTTACTGCCTATGAACATTTCTCTATCTCCCTCATCTTTAAAAAACTTTCATTTGACCATACCATCTCATTAAGCTGTTGTCCTATAGTTCTCTTCCCTTTCACAAACTCCTAGAAAAAACTGTCTACATTTGTTGTCTGTACTTTCTCACATTTTGTCTCTTAGTTCCTTGCAATCCGGCTTCCAGTCCTACCACTCAACTGAAACTGTTCTCTCCAAGGTAACCAACGATCTCTTTACGGCTAAATACAACGGTCTTTTCTCAGTTCCCATCCTTTTTTTTTTTTAAAACCTATTTGCTATAACTCACACTGTTGACCTCTTTCCTGCCTGGGTTTTCATAACAATGCTCTCTTCCTACCTATGTGGTTGATCCTTCTCAGTCTCATTTGCAGCAGCATCATCCATGTCCCACCCCTTATGCATAGGTGTACTCAAGATGTTGTCCTAGTCCCCCATCTCACTATGCTTTTTCTCATCCTAGAAGTTCCCCCAAAGCCTGTGGCCTCCTTGCCTTGGAAAATCCCTCCACCCTTCTCCCACTGGTGAGTTCCTCCTGGAAGCTCCATTCTGAGGAAGCACCCAAGACAACCATCTTTTGCTTCTGTCTCAACTCTGCTTCTGACTCTCTGGATTTGTTCACCTTAATAAGTGCTTAATAAAAACTTGTTGCCTTGACTGACTTGACTTGGTGATCTCAGAAGCTCCTATTAATATGATCTCCATGCTCCAAGATCTACATAGTTCATCTTTCTCCTGAATTCCAGTACATCATTTCCAACTACCTGCTGAACATTTTTACCTGAATGTCCCACAGGTATCTCAAATTATCCAAAATATGGTGTGTTCCAAAAATCTTAGTGCAGTTTTAATCTTTAATAGTTTAATAGTTTAAACAACTATTTAAACAACTACTTAATATGTATTCATGTATATTTATTTTTACATTACTTATATTTGATGTAATAGCTATTAAATAGCTACTAAAACTTAAAACTGCACTAAGACTTTTGGACCACTCTGTAGAACTCATGAATTTTCCCCTTAAAACCTACCCTTCCACCTAACTTCTCCATTTCCATTGAGGACAACACCATTCTTCCAGTTATTCAGGTTCACAGTTTAGGATTAATTCTTATCTCCTCCCTGTCACTCAGCCTTCTTATCCAATCAGTTGTCAAGTATCCTTGATTCTACCTCCTCAACATCATTCACATTTTTACTCACACTTCAATCACCTTAACCCTAACCCTAGTTAAGACCTTCATTTGCTCTTGCCTAGACAATTGCAAGAACCCCTTAATTGGTCTCTCTGAATCCCCTCTTGAATCCATCCTTCCCAAGCTACTGAACTGATAATCCTAAAGGACAGATCTGACCATGTCATGTTGCAAAATAAGCTTTAATGAATCCCTGTTGTTTCAGAGGTCCCACCAGTGACTGAAATTGGTAGCAGAGATGGCAACAGTAGTCACAGGAGTTGGAAGCTGATTAAATAGAAGCTTTGAGATAGACATTCCCAGGAAGCCAATTTGTGAGCATTTCAAGATCTGGAAAGATTTCAGGGTGGCAGTAAATTGACCTACCCAGCATCATATCATACCCTGACAGAAGACAGCCCAGTGCGGCATCTCAGCTATCACTGATGCCTCATTCCTCCATGAACTTCATGAGAGCTCCACAAATGTGAAAAAGGATTTCTAGTCACTAGGAGTTGTTAGTTTACCCTTTGGCTATAGATATTTTCTATGTGTGTACTTCGCCACTATTTTAATAGAAGTTTGATCCCAGTCACTGTAGGGACTTTGTGTATACAAAAAGAGAGTGTGCTTCCAGTTTGGGGTTCTTACTACACCTGTTTAGCAAATCCCTTTTACTAAAAGGTAATTGAGACTACTGGGTGATTATCAGTGAGAATCACAGTGGCGGAAGATCCTGAGTGATACTATTAGAAACCTAGGTCCTCAGGGTATCTATACAGTCCTGAAAGGGATAGTAGTAACTGTCCCTCTGGGGACCACAAGCTGTGAATTTAAGTTCACAGTTGGTGAGAATAGTCCCAGAGGAAGTGTGTATATATTTGTGATACATACATATTATATAGGGAGATAATATGCACATACATACACGTTTTATATGTTTATATAACAAATATGTGCCATGTAATTTATATATAAGATGTATATACATATAATGTTCACAGATGAGTAAACATGGGCTACATGCATATATACACATATGCACACATTCACACATGTACGTATACATATATATATATATATGCATGTATGTTATGTCTAAATACCCTGCATTTACTCATCTGTGAACATATTGTATGCTCCCTCCCCCAAAGAATACAAGTCCCTTGAGGAGCTATATCTTGACTTTTTGAATTGTAGTCCCAACACCCAGCATAGCACCTGGTACATAACAGGTGCTTAATAATGTTTTTTGATTGGCTGATTGAACATTTTGTCCTTAAAGCTGACAAACCAGAATCATGGAAGGTGCTCATTAAATACTTGTAAATCAGTTGATTTCTTGATGGATTGCGAGGTTTGTACAAGATCTAGGGTCATTGCCTGTTTCCTTATCCTGTATTCTGTATATTGTCACCTTATTTATTTACTTAACTTACATGCAGAGTATATCATGTGAAAAGCCAGGTTGGATGAATCAAAAGTTGGAATTAAGGTTACTGGGATATTTGTCAATGATCTCAGATATGCACTCTGAAGGCAGAAAGTGAAGAAAAATTAAGAAGCTTCTTGATGATGGTGAAAGAGGAGAGTATAAAAGCTGACTTGAAGCTTAACATTAAAAAAACTAAGATCATGGCAACTGGTCCCATCACTTTCTGGCAAATAGAAGAAGAAGAAATGGAAGCAGTGTCAGATTTTATATTCTTGGGCTCAAAGATCACTGCAGACAGTGACTGTGGCTATGAAATTAAAAGACTCTTGCTCCTTGGAAGGAAAGCTATGGCAAATCTGAACAGCATACTAAAAAGCAGAGGTACCACCTAGCTAACAAAGGTCCATAGATGGTTTTTCCAGTAATAACGTATGGCTGTGAGGACTGGACTCAGGAAAGCTGAATGCCACAGGATCAATGATTTTGAATTGTGGTGCTGGAGAAGACTTTTGAGAGTCCTTTGGATAGCAAGGAGATCAAATCAGTCAATACTTAAAGAAATTAATTCACACTATTCATTGAAAGGACAAATACAAAAGCTGAAGCTTAAAAACTTTTGCCACAAAATTTGAAGACAGGACTCATTGGAAAAGACCCTGATGTTGAGAAACATTGGAGGCAAAAGGAGAAGGTTGAGATGGATATACAGTGCTGTGGAAACAATGAATCTGAACTTGGAGAAACTTTGGGAGATAGTGGAGGACAGAAGTCCCTGGTGTCCATGGGGTCACAAAGAGTTAGACACCGCTGAATGACTCAGCAACAACAACAAATTCTTTCCATTAAACCACCCCTCAGCAAAGTGGATTACAAAGGGAGTAGAGAGAACTGGGATTCAGAGAGCAGAAGGCAGGGGATTGTTTTCAGATCCTCCTCACAAGGCCCTGGGGAATAGTATCTTTGTATATATTGGGGACCAGGTCAATGGGACATCATTTGTTCCCCGAGGGAATAAGAGACGGTCCCAGAATCCTCACCCAATGGTGTCTGAGACTCAGGCTATATTTCCAATTCCATGTCCCATAAGATGAAGCACCCCGAACTTTCTTCCTCCTTCCTTGAGAGACCTGCTGTTCTGTCTTCTACCACCACCTCAAGCAAAGGATAGGCCCAGGTTATCTCAGAGTATCTCTGAGTATGCCCAGCCATAAGAAGTTTTCAAAGCCCTCTGAAAGATCTTTGTAAATATTAGTGTGGAAAGGGCACGCTGATCAAATTCGGAGAAGGTGTTTTAAACCAGGAAAAAACAAAGGAGAGAAAAGAGAAACTATAAGACAATCTATAGAGAATCTTATAGTAACAGAAAGGGTGTTGGCAGTCACCTAGTCCAACCATCAGCAGAATCATTAATTCCATCTATTAAATGACCAACTGTCTACATGAGTCTCCATTTGAATACCTATTTTGATGGAAAATTCACCACGTTTTGAAACAACCAATTCCAATTTTTTGACAGCTCTGAGAGATAATATGGTAGGGTGGATTGGGCCTTGGAGTTTCAGTAAGAGAGACCAGGCTTCAGATCCCAGCTCTGTTACTGTATGACCCTGAGCAGCCCACTCTGCATCTGTCTCAGTTTTCTCATGTGTAAAAGGAAGGAATTAGACTTAGTGTCCTCGAAAGTCCCTTCCATCTCTAAATCTATGATCCTACAAACCGTTAGCAGTTTTTCTTTTTATCAAGATGAAATCTATCTCATTGCCACTTCCACCTACTGCTTCTAGTTCTGCCCTCTGGAGCCAAATGGAACAAGTTTAATCCCCTTTTCACAGGACAACCCTTCAAATATTTGAAGACAGCTATCACATTTCCCCCCTAAGTCTTCTCTTCTCCAGGCTAAACATCCCTAGAGTTTAAAGAACTGAGCAAAAATCTATAGGCAGAGATTCAATTTAGATAAATGCCAGGAACATCTCAGCAGGAAAGGAATATGGTCTAAGGAATCCCTGAAGGAGAACTGGTTAGAAACCAATGACACAGGTAGAGCCCAGGGAGCCTGAAGGGGACTGAAAAAAATTGTGTCCTGGGACGACACCTAGAGGAATCGCCTTCTCTAAACCCAAGTGCCAGTGTATCTATTCTTCTCACACAACAGAACCTGTAAAAACCACCCCAAGTTAAGAGGGTACACTGTGAAGTCAATTGGTCTATTCTCCTGTTCCTTGGGTATATCAATTAGTCCATTTCATTAAATAAATAAAAGTGAAATTAAAGTGAATCCAGAGAGGACCTCTCCAGGGCCTTCTGACCCCTAATAACATCTCATTCAATATTAATTTGTTGAATGGGTATCTACTAGGGACAGGTCCTACACTAAGACAGCATGAGATACACAAAGATGAGTAGATAAGGGAGATAAGAAATGCACACAGGCAATGAGAACACAAGGCAGAATATAGCAGGAGAGAAGGGAAAAGTGCTATAGGAAATTTGATGAGGAAGAGAGAGTTTCCAGACTTGGTAGGGGAGCCAGGAGAAGGATCAAGGGAACTTCATGAAGGAAGCTGAATTTGAGCTGGACTTTGAAAGATGGATAGGTTTTTTGACAGTGAAAAATTGGGAGAGAGGGAAATTCAGGTGTAGAGAACATGAAATCGTGGGATTTTAGAATTTGAAGGGCCCTTAGATATTATCTAGGTTAACTTTCCCATTTTATAGATTAGTAAGCCAAAGTCTAGAGAGGTTAAGAGTGATGTACCCATGCTCAAACAGACATTAAGTAGATGCACCAGGATTTACACCCAGGTGTTCTGATTTCAAGTCTAGTACACTGTCCACTATATTGTGCTACCTTATGAGCATGAGTTCAGAAGAATGGAAATGCAGGGTGTATGTGTGTGAAAGTAAGCAGCCTAGTAGGCCTGGAAAAAGAGGGAGGAGGCAGAGAGTTTGGGGTATTGTAAGCATGGTAGTGCTAATGAACAGAAATAAAGAAATCAGGAGAATGGAGGAGAAGAATCCCAAGCTCCTAGGACCCTTAACCTGAATAATCTTTCCAGTTTTCCTTCTCTCTGAGTTCAGCCTCATCCTTACATCTTGTTCCCCTTTTTGGGCCTCTAGGCAGTCCTCCAGCTCAGGTGGTTCTGGGAGCTGCCCCAGGGGCACCCTGAGTTGACTCTTTCTCTGGGGATGAGGGAAAGCCCTGGCAGTTTGTCCTCAGGAAGCTGTGGTAGTGAGGTGAGGGGGGATGGGGTAGAGAGAGTGAGGAGAGGATGGTCAAAGGAAAGATGATTTTCCCCACCCCCGCTGACCTGTTTTCCTCCACTCTTTGCCTAGACAAACTTAGAGAAGGCTGTGAAGTACTATAAGGAAGCCAGACCAAGCCAGAAGGAGCTGAGGTAAGGTCAAGGGGGGAAAGGGGATAGAGAGAAAACCCTTGGCCCAGTCTATCATTCACCTTGTCCTCACCCATTCCTCTGAGAACACTGCCACTGGGTTGACTCCAGGCTGCTGAGGAAGCGCATAAAGTAGAGAAAGGGTTGGGAATAGGACAAATTAAAGCAGATGGATTGTCCTCCCTCACCTGGATGTGGCTATCCTGACCATGTCCATAGATTGTACCTCCTTTTTATGTTAGGGGATCCAGGACATCATTCAGTGCTATCCCTAACATCACAGTGGAAACTGGACTGATATTCAGAAAATTGCAGGAAGTCTCTAACAAACAAGATGAAGTCCTCAGGAAGGGAGTGCTAATTATGGGGTTGTAAAGAGGGGAGGGAGTATTCCAGGACTCAGGTGCAGGGACGCATGGGAGAGGAACAGAGATCTAGGCAAGAAGGTTTCCCAGCTCCAAAGTCTACAATATTGCTTCACATATCCCTTCACATCAGAGCTGTAATGTTTTAGCTTCACAAAATATACCTCTTAATCAATCTTTTAAGACAAATTTATTTGAGGAAAGGGGAAGACCCCAGGACACTGCCCCCATGAAGGGAAGATAAAGACCTCAAGATGCACTCCTCCTGGTAGAGACCGAAGCCAATGCTGAGGTGGCTGGAAAGACTATGATCAGTGATAGTCAGAAAAGGGATTAGCATGGAGCCAACTTAAGGAAGATCTCAGATAGATGCAGTTAGAAGTACTGGAAGGAAGAAGGTTGCCATCTGGTAATTTCCTGTTTTAACTAATTATTCTTACTAACTTGGTGCTATGCTCAATTGTGTCCATGATGCTGAAAGAGTGTAAAGCCTCTAAATTTTGGCACTCTGGCAAAAAGCCCTGGCCACTCCACCCTAGTTATTTCTCTTCTATACAGGAAGAAGAGAAGTTATTTTAGGATAGACTAGGTCTTAGACACATGGGAAGCTAGTGGTGCAGTGGATAGAGTGCTGGCCCTGGAGTCAGGAAGACTCATCTGTTTTCCTCAGTTTCCTCATCTGTAAAATGATCTGGAGAAGGAAATTGCAAATCACTCCAGTACCTCCGCCAAGAAAACCCCAAATGGGGTCATGAAGAGTCAGACATGACTGAACAATGACGAAGTCTTAGGCACTGCTGGCTTCTCTTAGCTGGGGGAAAGGGGACCTTTGGATCCTGTCATTCATTTTACCCAAGGGCTCTCTGATAGGATTAGATCAGTAGGATTCTATGTTTCAATCAAACTGAACAATTCACTGTTCCTCAATCCCATCAGGCATGCTCTCTCTTGTCTCTGTATAGGCAGTTCTCCCATACCTGGAAAGCACACCCTCTTTATCTGATTCTATTCAATCAACAATAAACAGTTGAACTCCTCTCCTTTCCAGGCCTGGTTTAGATGCGTCCCACATAAAGGCTCTCTTGATTCCCTCAGTGAACTTGATCTCTCCTTCCTTCAATTTTCCTGGAGCACTTTGGCTGGATTTTTCCTTTGCCTTATTCTATTTCTGCTTTAGATCACACTCTTTGATATACATGTTATTTCCCCCCTGTTGTATTGTAAGGTCCTTTAGGGCAGGGACTTTGTCCCTTCCCACCCCTGCCCCATACCTGTATCCCTAGTGCAGTGCTTTGCATATAGTAGACTCAGTGAATATTTCTTTGTTGAATTGATCTAAATGTATACAGAGCCACAGACAGGATAGAGTGTTGGGCTTGGAATTAGGAAAACCTGAATTCAAATCCTGTCTCTAATACTTACTAGTTGTAAGACCCTTGGCAAATTTAAGCCCCTATGTGCTTCAGAAAACTCTCCTGTGATCTATTGCCACCTAGTAGAGATCTCAAACCTCTCCATTAGACCCCCTGATGAAAATCCCAGATCCTTTGGGTATTTGAATATGATGTCCCCATCACAACTATGGATGGCCTGTCTCACATGAAGAGGTAGCCTTACTCCTCACCTACACTAACCCCTCTACCTGCACAAGTGATCTCATTCCATCCTTTATCCTCTAACACATTGTCCCCTCTGTCATCCCTACACTGTCACTTATCTTCAATCTCTCCTTGTGTGCTGGCTCCTTCCCTACTGCCTGCAAACCTGCTCATGTCTCCCATATCCTCAAAAACCCTCACTCGATCTTTCCATCCTTGACAAGGCCATTTACAATAGGTGCCTCCACTTTCTCTCCTCTTGTTTATCCCATTACAATGTTGCTTCTGACCTTCCATCATTCCATGGAAACTGCTCTCTCCAGTTATCAATGGTCTTTTAGTTGACAAATCCAGTGGCCTTTTCTCATTCCTCATTCTCACTCATTGCTTTGCAGCCTTTGACATCATCGATTACCTCTTCTTCTTACTCTCTTCTTTCTAGATTTTTGGTATACCATTCTCTCCTGGTTGTCCTTCTACCTATTTGACAGTCCTTCTCAGTTTCCTTTGCTGGATCCTCATTCTGATTATACTCTCTAACTATAAATGTCCCTCAGGGTTCTGTCCTAGGCCTTCTTTTCTTATCCCCCTATACTACTTCACTTGGTGATCTCATCAGCTCCCATGGAATTAATTCCCATTTCTACGCTGATGACTCACAAATCTACCTATCCTGCCCCAACCTGTCTGATGACCTCTAATCTTACATCTCAAACTGCCTTTCAGACATCTTAAACTGATGTCCAGTAGACATCTTAAACTCAACATGTCCAAAACAAAACTCTTTCTTTCCCCTAAACCTGTTGAAGTTTAGGGGTGCTGGGATCCCGAAATAGCAACACACAGGTCCTGCCCAACGAATTCGACCCAAGCCTTCTTTCAGCCAAAGACAAGGATTATTAGAACACCATTCTAGGTGGGCATGATTCTGGCCATATTGGCCAGACTCTTAAGGAATCTAATCATTTGTATCATGAATGCAAGAGGGCCAGATTGAATCTGAGCACCTTAGTGGAGGCAAGATCTTATATACAGAAAGACTGTGGGAGAGATCTAGGAGTGGTCAAGTAGTCTGAGGTGACTGGGAGAAGGGGTCTAGGGAGGATCTGGATGGGAGTGGCCAGTAGGCTAAACTGGGAGGTAACAGAGAAGGGCCAGGAATGCCAGGGACCTGGAGCAAGAGGCCAAGGGAGAATGAGGTCTAGATAGGAAAAAGGGTGGGAAGTAGTCAGGGAAATCTGGAGGTAACAGAGAATGGAGGGCTGGGCAACAGAAAATTGGGAGATTAGACACAGGCCACAAAGAAAGGCCACTTGAAAGGATTGCTGGGATGCCATAGGCCAACACCCGAGACTTGACCACATGGGAAAGTACAAGGAGAGTTCAGGGGTGGCTCATAACCTAGGCATCATCCTGGACTCCTCACTATCTCACACACTCCCCACTCCACCCCCATATCCAAGCTGTTGCTAAAGCCTGTTGATTTCATCCTTGCAACATCTCTTAAATATTCTCCCTTCTCTCCTCTGACACTGACACCCCTCTGATTATGCTCTCATCACCTCATGCCTGGACTATTACAATAACTTGGTGGTCAGTCTGTACATCCAAAGTCTCTCCCCACTCCAATACATCCTCCATTCAGCCACTAAAATGATTTTTTCTAAAGCACAGGTTCTATCATGTCATGCCCCCACCTCCCTCAATAAACTCTAGTGGCTCCCCAGGATCAAATTTAAAGTGTTCCATTTGGCATTCAAAGCCCTGCATAATCTAGCTTCCTCCTACATTTCCAGTTTTCTTGTGCTTTACTTTCCTCCTGCCTTCCTCCTAGGTATTCTGATCCAGTGACAATGGCCTCCTTGCTATTCCTCAAACAATACCCTTCTTTTCCCCACTCCAGGTATTTTCACTGGCTGCCCCCTAAGCCTAGAACAATTTCTCTCCTCAGCTCTGCCTATTGACTTCCCTGACTTCCTTCAAATCTCAACTAAAATCCCATCTTTTACCCTAAGCCTTTCCCAGTCCCTCTTAATTTTGGTGTCTTTTCCCTGTTAATATTCTCTATTTATCCTTTTTATAACTTGTTTGTTTTTATTTGTTTGCATCTCCTCCATTAGATCATGAGCTCCTTGAGGGCAGGGACTGTCTTTTGCCTTTTTTTGGTACCCAAGGTTTAGAATAGTGCCTGTCACATAGTAGGAGCTTAATAAATGTTAATTGAATGATTGATAAGCCTTATACTCAGAGACTCAGTAAGCACAACGTGATTGAAATTAGAATACCAAGAAGCCTTACCCTTCCCAAAATTGTGTCTTCATCAACCAGGAATCAGATCAAAGAGTCAATCATCCGGGTCGTGCTATTGAAGGTCCCTGTTAAAATGTCAGCGCCATATGCGGAATAGGTGTGTGTTAGTCATTATTCTTTCAATGCTTTATTTGGTTCTCAAATTATTTAATCGTATTAGGCCATCTGAAGAGGGAAGAAGAGAAATAGGCCTGATGTGTGCCATAAGGTTCTGAATATGCCTTAATAAAGATCTATTGAATTGAACTGAATCATCAGAAGATATTATGGTCTATACCCTTGACCTAGATCTAGGGGGAAAGCTTCAGCTGGAGTTCTGGGTTCTAGTCTCCACAAAGTTACTAACTTACTATATAATCTCAGGCAAGTAACTTCACCTCTATGAACTTCCATCTCCTTGTCTATATAATGAGGATACTAACATTAGCCCTCATAGGTGAGATGATAAAATGAAATAATGAAATATCAAGTCTAAAAGAGTAGAAGGGGTAGATTCATAAAATGTTAAAAACTGGAAAGCTTCTTAGAGATCATCTAGGCCAGTACTCCCACTTTACAGATGGGAAAACTGAGGCTCAGAGAGTAAAATGACTAATCATCCATTCACTGTGCTATGTACATGATCATCCTTAATAAATATTTGCTGAATTTAATTGACCAACTCATTAAACCGAGAACCTCTAAATGCTAGGGCAAAGGGAAGTGTGTATGGTATCTATGGCTGACTTCAGATAAGTGCTGAATGGAAGAGATATAGGAAGTGGGTAACAGGCAGAGAGATTGCAGAGGGGAGGGAGAATCATTACTGCAGGATTATAAAGGTAGCCACTTAATTGAAGGAAATCTCAACTGGTGCTTGATTTGTGGGAAAAGCTTAAGGAAAGTTGATTTCTGACTTCTCCAGAAAGGTGTTAGAGGAATGCTGCAAGTGTAACCAAGGAATAAATGGTCCTGCTCAGCAACTCTGAAGGGACTAGGCTACAGCCACAGGTAACTCCCAGCTTTGAATCACCCTACCTTATCATATGCTATAGCCTGTAAGCCAGACCTGCACAACTTGGCAGTAGGTAAAGGCCCAAATTAAAATGGACTAAGCTTTTTAGGGTCACAGATAGGTTTTTAGAGGCTCATTTTCCTAGTAAAAGTATAATTAATGATTAAACCATTTTGCAAATAAACCATATTAGAAAGGAAAATTTCAATTAATCTCAATTGATCACATTATTTAAAATTTTTATTCATCATGAAATCATATTAATGTTAAAAAATTACTTTGCTAAGCAGTACAAGTTTTAATACATTTTTCAGATTTTCTTTCTGTTTACATTTAGTTAATGGGACATATTACACTTCTTGTCAGTAATCATCTTCAGAATCATGTTTAAAATCAATTTCTTTAGAAATCTGAAAACTAACCTTAGTAGCTGCCTCATTTTCTGAGTTTACTTTCTTGAAAAATCATTGTTCCCCACTGAGATTTTTCAACAATTTGGACACTTTAATTCGTTCTTCATTGGTGTCCAATTTGCTTAAGTCAAGATGTTTTGATTTGAAATGGAGACCAAGATTGTATTCCTTAGGAACAGCTATTACTTCTCAGCAAACAAGGCACAATATTTTATTTCTCGTGTAAGTAAACAAGTATCTATTTGTCCATTCCAGATTACTCTGTTCTGATTTGATCTTTCATTTCTTTTTATCACCCATTTTACAAAGTCACCCCCAAAACTTTAATATTTGAACCAAAAAAATCTCCACAGCAACGGCTCACATACAAAGAAATACCTTATTTCCCCATGTATGACTCATTGTTTTTTTCAAAAAATTTGGGGTCTAAAAACCGGGTGCGTCTTATACAGTGGTTGTAGTTTTTTTTACTTGCATTTCCTGCTTTTTCACGCTTGTTGTCTTTGCGCTCATTGTTTCACATTTGTTACGGGTACATTAGGTTACATTTTGCCACGTTCTGCCCAGAAATGGCTCAGAAAAGATTTTCGTACAGTGCTGAATTCAAGTTAAAAGTGATCCAGTTTGAAAAAGTGAATGGAAATCGTGCTGCTGAGTATAAGTTTGGTCCTCTTCCAACTGAGAAAACAATCCAAGACTGGCTACAGGAAGAAGAAAGCCTACTGAAAACGCCAGGGCAGAAGAAGGCCATGAGAGGCAAGTCAGCAAAATGGCCTGATTATAGAGGGAATTGAAGATATGGATTGAAGAGCAAAGGGCAATTGGAATTCCTGTGTCCACAAAGGTAGTTCAGCATGAGGCAAGAAGAACTGCTGATGAAAAAAGAAGTTACTGATTTTTCCAAATTTTTGGCCCCAAAATCAAGGTGTGTTTTATACATGGGGAAAGACGGTACTTCACTAAGTGTCTGACCTTGGAGAAAGCACCAGACACTCATGTAACTTGGAGGGCAGCTGTGCAGTGAGGGAGGGGAGGAAGCCCTCAAGTTGTTGCCACTCATCACATAGCAGGCATCAACCGCATTGGCACATGTCTGCACTCACTTTATCCCCATTCAATGCCAGTAACAACAGAAAACACAGCAAAAATATATGACTCTTGTTCCTCTTAGACCAAAGAGAGACTAATGATAGTTGGTTGCTGCAGGTCACATGACAAACAGGAGAGAATGTGCAGTGGCAACTCACCTGCTCAGTTATGTGACAGGCACAACAGTGACTAGTGGAAGGCGGGTTAAGCAGGGTACAAACAAAGCACTCGTATCGGTTTTTTTTTTTTTTACATCCTTTACATTTTTTTGTGGGCTGCCCGAAATCTTTTGGCGGGCCACGGGCCACAGGCCATATGTTGTTCAGGCCTACTGTAAACTAAGAAGTGTGTGTGTGTGGAGGGGAAGTCCTGAGTCCTCAAAACATATGGCAAGTCCATCTATTTAGGACCTTTATGGGAAGGGGCTTTTGGATTCTGGGGGTATCTCTGGTGGTTCTGGCCAAGAATCATTCTCAGGTACCCTGTTAGGCATTAAAGACATAAACATATCCTTGCCTTTGAGGAACTTTCTATCTGGAGAAAAGAGCAGGGCACAAATAGATACATCCAGGGGTAACCAATAGGTGGTGCTATCTGGTAAGGTTGGTTAAACAAAAAGACATTTCTAGAAGATTCTTTCACCATTCAGTTCAAAGACTCCATGCTAGGATAAAACCTTAATTGTTTGAACTGAGGTTCAAATAGCAATCTTATTTAGTTCTGTGTACTACAAGCCATTTACTACATTGTAATTCCCCTGTACACAAATAGACACGAAACATATGGAAATCATAACTGGTTATAGTTTTATATGAAATTCTCAAGAATTAAGAAATGTTTAAAGAAATTGCACCAAAAATTCATGCCAGCTGAAGGCACAGGGGAAGGAAGAAGGGAATTAAAGCTTCATTGGCCTTTCTCTGATCCCCAAAAGTGACAACAGTCAGAACCCACAGTTTCTTCTAGCCATACCCACCAGAATTTATTTTTTATTTCTAATAAGTGGTTGGGTCCCTGGAGCCAAGCCTACAATGCCTAGAATCTAGTTTATGAATTCACATCACAAAATACCTAAGGAAGCTTCTCTCTCTCTCTCTGTCTCTCTCTCTCTCTCTCTCTCTCTGTCTCTCTCTCCCCCCCCCCCTCTGTGATGCTGCTGTATACTTGCTCTTCTCTTGTTACTAAAACTTCATCCCAAGTCTAATCACTTTGGCTCCTTTATCTATGTTTGACTCTCATGAGAATTTCCTCCCCCCTCTCCCCCTACACAATTTCTGTCTGTGATTACAATCCCCAAAATTCACAGAGTTTGATTTTACAGCCTTTCACTGGCTCCATGGAATTCATTCTGAACACCTAGTTACATTTCTCCCTGGGGTTTGGAATTTTGAAATCCCCTGCAAAATCAGATGGAGTATGTTTGGTATCTAAAACTATAGAGCACAGCATCAAAATGAGCAATGCCACTTGACAGAACAAGAATGATTGAGAGTCCTTAGGGTGCCATCTATAGCAAATACCCATCAACCATACACACAATCAACGTAGTACAATGCAAAGCATCAATTGACAGGGTGCTTTAGTGTTTACAATACTAAAGGAAAGTAGGAGCAGAGGAGGTAGATGGTGGGGGTAATCCATGTTAGGGATATGGCTAAGCATAATTAGTGATAGGACAAAGGATTTGAGAATGGATCAGATAGTACAAAGTTGAAATGGCTTTTTTAAGCTGGGACTTTCTTACTGTTTTAGAATGATTAATTATCTTTGATTGAGCCTTAACTGAGCCTTACAAAGCAAAGCCCCAGGCCCAAACCTCTATCTACTAGGTGCTAAACCTATGTGGGGGTGAAGCCCTCAGGGTCCTAAGGGAAGTTTCTAAGAGCACAGCTAATAGTAGGAGCCTCAGTTCTGGTCACTCTAATGATGTTCGATGACAGCAAAAGAGTGTATAGAAAGAGAGAACAGAGCTATTTGTTGGGGGGCTCTCACTCATGGAGGAGTGCTGATGTGGAGACTCTGGGCAGCCATTGTTAAGAGCCCACCCCCCCCACCCCCACCCCCAGCTTGCAAACCCGGATGTTGGGACTCTGTTAAACCCTGGTAACTATGCATTGAGATTGGAATCAGACAAGGTCTGTCTGTTGATGTTTGTAATTTGTTTGCATTTTCTCTGAAGTTCAGGGTGCTGGCTTCTTCCCCCTGTACTAAGTGAATGATATTTGTATGTTGGATTGAAATAAGACCGTTAACCCCATAATGTTGCTTTCCTTTGTAAAGCAGATAAAAAGAATCTGTGTTGGAAGCCTTCTGTGTGCTGGTTGTTGGTGGGTCTTACACCCCTACAGCAGCTGCTAGCTGAATTGTTGCAACAGGGTAAAAACTTGGAAGTGAGGAAAGTGAAATCTGAGAGAGCACTGAGGGATGGAGAAACAGAGATTTTAGTGAGGACAAATAATACGTTTAAGAAGAGTTGATGGGGTACAGGCTCTGGGAACCCCCTTGAACTCTCCTTGAATCTTCTCACTTGATCTGTCATTAGTCTGAGGCTATAAGCTTTTCATTATCTCTATACCCAAATCTCTGTTACCTTCAGATTGCCTCAGGTTACTTCCCACCTTTGATCCTATCAAAATCCCATTCTCTTGGTTCCTGGCACCTGACCTCTAGTCACCCCAGCCTACTGGCCACTCCCATCAATACCCTCCCTACAGCCCCCCCCTTCCTCCAGGCACCCCAGACTACTTGGCCACCCTAGATCCCTCCCACAGTCTCTCCACACATAAGATCCATCTTGCTTACATGAAGGTGCTCAGATTCATTTTGGCCTGCTGGTCAATAAAATGCTCAGATTCCTTAGGAGTCTACCCAATATGGCAGAGCTTTAATAAACTTTGTTTTTCTTTGGCTGAAAGAAGGCGTGGGTCAAATTCATTGGACAGATCCTGCGTGTCACTATTTTGGGGTCCCAGGACCCCAAACCCTCAACAGAGTGAGAAATGAGGAAAGATAGAAAAGTAGGAGGCTATGGTCAGATAAGGACAGCTAGGTGGGGCAATGGATAGCGTGCTGGCCCTGGAGTCAGGAGGACTCATCTTCTTGGGTTCAAATCTGGCCTCAGACACTTATTAGCTGTATGACCCTGGCAAGTCATTTAACCACATTTACTTCAGTTTCCTCATCTGTAAAATGGGCTGGAACAGCAAATGGCAAACCATTCCAGTATCTTTGCCAAGAAAACCCCAAATGGGGTCATGCAGAGTTGGACACCACTAAAAACGACTAAACAACAAAAATAGTCAGAGGCCTTTCAGAATTCTTAATTATAGAATTGAGACACTTGTGGGTGGGGTTGGGATAAATGGTGTAAGCATCTGTGGCGTGAATTGGAAAGAAGGTATAGGCCATAGGAGTTGAGGAGGAGGATGTATTGGGAGGAGAAGCTGTTTAAAGGAGCTTATATATATGCATATGTATTGATACTGGACATATATAGACATATGTGTACAAGTCCTCCAGCATGAAGGCTAAGGCTGGAGTTGAGAGGAATACTATGGTCCAGGACTTAAACTCTTTAAGAAAGGAGGCAGTTAGTTAACTGCCAGAGAATTTGGAAACGCTAAATTATCTTTATAGAAAGAACTTCAAAGGAGATGCTGCTGAGTGATAACAAGAGGAGGATGTGGGAGTGGCAATTGGGAGCAAGAAGTAAACCTACTCCTTCCTCCTCCTGGACCAATGTGTTTGGTGGAAGTGTAAGAGAAGTTTTGTCCGGTACTGGAAAGGGTGGTCAGAGATGCACTGTATTGGAGGGTAAATTAGGTCTCTGAGCACAAGAGAACAAGCCCAAGAAGAAAGGAAGTGTATTAATGATAAAATAGGATTCAAAACAACACAAGGAAAGGCATAGGCAGAACTGGATTGGGTTTAGGAGAGTTAGGGCTGAAATGGATAGGGATAAAAGCCAGAGGGGTTGCTGGAGGAACTAGAAATTCAGTATCACTGGAAATAGAAGAATATTTAGGAAATTGGTTGAATGGGGGAAGGGGAGGAAGAGAGAGATAAGGAAGAGACGCTGGAACCAAGCTACCCCTTGTTGGGGGTGAAGGGTAGGAGGTGGGAAAGGGGCTCCGTGTGTAGGACTGGGGACCTGGTTCTGGGCCTGGGCAGGTTCCACAGATTACCACCTTTCCCAGCGCCAGTAGGAAAGGCTGAGGTTCGCTGGACAGCAGATTCTTTAGTCCGGCCCCACTCTGCCCTGGGAGTTTCCACTGCAACCGCACCCTGTTTGCATTAGAGCTTTTTCCTAGCGCCACCGCAGCCGGGGGTATTTCCTGAACATTCCTCCCACCCCTGTCCCACTCCTGTCCCACCCCACTCCCTACTTTAAGATCCGGCCGCTGGGCCTGAGCCCCCACCCTTGCCCCCCAGCCAGCCCGCTTCCTCCCATACACCCCAGGGGCTTTCCGCTAGCCAGAGGAATACGTGTTCTATTTTTAAATGTCGGTGCTCTTTCTTGACCCGCTTCCTCCCCACTGGACCCCTGAGGGCCTGACGGACTGACTAAGGGAGGGTCCGGGAGGTGGAACGATTGGGGGTAACTAGGTGTGGGAGCTGGTGGGGAGACAGAAGATTCTCTGAAGGGGCGGGCAGCGGGGTTCGGGGTGGGAAAAGGAATAAGAAAACACGAACCCAGTTTAAAATAACTCTTGACCTCAAGGGATTAAGGGATTAAAGCCTAGTTCCAGGGGTAAAGAAGGCGTGGGAGTGCAGGTGGGATTACTTGGAGGGAGGGGAAAGGGGGTGCTGTTCGTTGTTTGCCGCAAGCCCTGGATCCACTTGGGAGGTTTATTCTTTTCTTTTTTAAACCGCTGTTTATTCCCTGAAGCTTTCTTTGAGGCTGTCCTTTGGTCCGTCCTCAGTCCTCCCCTCTATCTCCCTCCCTCCCCCCCCCCCCCCACGTGGTGACCTAGAGTGGGGGCTGGCGTAGCTGTCTCTGGTCTGGAACTGGGTGGGGAAAGAACTCAGCCCTAGCGCAGGTGGCCGCTAATCCTTCCCTACTAGGTTAGGGCAGGGCGCGAGGCCGAGGAAGCGGGGAGGAGAAGAATGAGGATTGGAGTCCGCGAGATCGGAGTCTCCTAGGATAGATAGGACCTTGGATGGTCAAAAGTTGGCTGAGGATGAGAGATCCTGGCGCAGTGACGTGGGAGCCAGTCAAATGTTTGGCTGGGCCTTGGAAGTGAGGGTCAGTAAGGTCCGCCTACGGAACCGTCAGGGTCTCTATCTTTTAAGACCGGGATGGGGGGGGGGCACCCCTGTGTAGGGTGCTCTGTGCTTCCGGAGGCCGTGGCTCCGCAGATCAAAGCCAGACTCGCTCCCAGACGGCTTGGCCCTGTGGTCACTTCCCCAGCTCCCACACAGGCAGAGAGCAGGTGGCCCCAAACGGTCAGGGAGGTGGGGTGTGGTCAGAGCAGCCTTGCGAGCAACGTCCCCCAAGCTGGGCCTCAATAACTCCACCACAATCACATTCCCCCTCCCCCCGGAAAATAATCCTATCGGCTTCAAAGGAAGATGAATTTGGGCAATGAACGCCTGGATTTTTTCTTCTTGGACAGGGAGGGCAGTCGGGCAGCATAAGAAAAAAGGGAGATGCTTATGGTGGCCAATGGAAGGAGGTCTCTCAAGATGTTCGGCCTACCCGCCAACTTTCAGCCATCCTGAGTGGGCTCAAATGGAAAGCCTCAAACACTACAGTGGAGGCAATATATCACAGTGGAAGGAGCCGGGGATTTGAATTCAAATTTGTGCTCTGCCGTTTGCTAGCTGTGTATTGTTGAGTTGTTCAGTCGACCCTTCGTGACCCCTGTGGGGTTTTCTTGGCAAAGATACTGGAGTGGTTTGTCATTTCCTTTCCCAGTTTGTCCCATTTTACAGTTGAGGAAACTGAGGCAGAGGTCAAGTGACTTGCCCAAGGTCACACAGCTAGTAAGTATCTTGAGGTTGGATTTGAATTCAGGTCTTCTAGACTTTAGGCCCAGCCCGTTATCCATTGTGACACCTGCCTTTGCTAGCTTTGTCACCTTGGACAAATCACTTAACCTCTCAGAGAGATCAGAGAGGAAAGGAAGGCTGAGAGAGATTAAGTAACTTGCCCAAGGTCACGGCAGCTAATATGTGATAGAACTAATATTTAAATTCAGACCCCCAAATTCCCTGATTTTAAATCCATTGTTCTTTGCATTGCACCATACTGCTTCTTTCTTGCTTTTGAGACTTTCCATCTGAGCCTACCCTGAAGGCTGTGGGGGGAGGAGGAGAGAGGGAGCAGGATTTCCTTCCCTTTTACAGATGAAGGAGTTGGACTAGATGACCTCTAGTCATGAGAGATGAGAGAGTCCTTCTGACCTTAAATCAGATCTTATGACCATTACAACCAGATAGCAAAACCGGCTCTGCCTTCAACTAGCCTGGCCATACAAGGACCCTGAGTGACACATCCTTGAAGAACTACTTTTAGATGATGGGATGAGGTGAAAGAGATAGGAGCAAGCTGTATGTATGGGTATCCAAGTATGTGTGTGTGTGTGTGTGTGTGAGAGAGAGAGAGAGAGAGAGAGAGAGAGAGAGAGAGAGAGCACGTGTGCTTGCATAACATACAGGGTGTTATCGTATGTACAACATTGTTTGCAAGACGATATGACTGTCTCGTCACCTTGGACATTGATCACTCTAGAGTGCCCCGTCACCATACAGAAAAGAAGGGTTTGGGGAGGGATCATGGTACAGTGAAAAGAGCCTTGGCTCTAGAGTGGAGGGGGTTTAAATTCCAACTCTGAAACTTAATACCTGCATGACCTTGGGCAAGTCATTGAGTCTCTGTGGGCCTCAGTTTCCTTATCTGTAAAATTACTGGGGTTTGACTAGATGGCTTCTAAGGTTCCTTCCAGTTCTAGATCTATTATTCTCTGAAGTACTTTGCTCCCTTCCTAGGGAGGAGCTCCAAATTATGAGACACCCCCCTCCCTTTCCCTCACTAGCCCCCAACCTTATTTTCTGTCTCCCTACAGAAAGACAATTAAGGTGAGAATCACAGAAAAATAATCCTTTCTGAACTTAGGGGTTGGGTCTTCCAATAAACCAAGCTTTCTGGTTGGAGGAGGGGGAAGGATTTTCTGCTCCACTCTTCCTCACCAACCCCGCCCCCTCCCCTCCAAGTGCCAGAATGAGGATCATCTGATGGAGTGCTAGGGAGAGGATTCCTCTAGCTTCTTGGCCTGTAGTCTGTTTCTTCCCCTGGTCTCTTCTGGGGGATTGAGGACAGGGAGAGAGGGTGGCTGGGTTGGGGAGTAGGTCCAGGGAGGGCTGCAGTTGAACATGCAAGGACTCTGGTTAAATTTGAGAACAGAGAGTGCCTGTGAGAGAAACCGGGGAGGAAGTCTTCAATGAGGTCCCCTGGGGTCAGGACTGGGACAGTTGCTGTTTTTAATCCATGTAAGTGACTTAGAGAGAGTTGAGAGAACTATAACCTAGATCTGGGTAGAACTCAGGGGCAGGGAGGAGGGGAATAAGTAATGGGCAGAGCTGGAGCATCCTTTCCTCTGCCACCCCAGACTCATCCTGCCTCCTCCCCCACTCCACCCCCACCCCACAGAGGAGCTGTTGAGCGCCGGAGGGGAGAAGAGCCACGTATCACTTGGATCTGAGGAGATTGTGGGGCCTTTGATTTTAACCACACTCCTTCAAATCTGTCTCTGCCTCTATAGCTGTCCCTACCTTGATTTCTCCTAGTGGTTGGACTTCGTGATTTCCTCCATTTTCTAAATGCGCGCGCTCTCTCTCTCTCTTTCTCTCTCTGTCTCTCTGTCTCTCTATCTCTCCCCCCCTCCCTCTCCTTCCCTGCTTCCTTTTCTCTCTCTGTCCCTCCCTCTCTCTCACACACACAAACACACACCCGCACAATCTCCTCTATGTCAGTATAGCCACCAGGTAAGAATGAGTATTCTGCTCAGGAAATCATGACTTTGAGGACATGCTATCTCCCTGATAATCCTTTTGGCCACCCTGATGGGACAAAATGAGTAAACCAACCCAGAAAACCCTGATGTGCAAACTCATATCACCAGTATGCACAAGTGTATTCATGTCTCTGTGGAATGCACCTATATATGAATGTGTGTGTACTATCATTTGTGCATGCATACATGTGAATTCATAAGTGAGCAGGTACATCTCCATGTATATATGAATGTATATGTTCACAGGCATGCATGTATGTGAATTATTAGTGGGCACATAAGCCTGACTGGAGTACATGGGGTACACTAGAGAGTTGGAAAGAGTCTGATCTCTGTGCATAGAGAGAGCAGCTGTTCAGAAAAGAGGGAAGCCTCCTGGGCCAGACTAAAGGCTACCACACAGGACTAAAGAGCAGAAAGGCTGGAAATCAAAGGGTACCAACTCACCAGTATCTCTCGCCTCCCTACAGGGTATCCTGTGCTCTGTGCCTTGTGTCCTAAGGAAAGGAGGTCTCAATATTCATCCACCCACCCCGAAACAAAGGCATACAAACATCTACAAATATCAACAGACACAAACAAACTAGCAAAACTATACATGTGAACATACACAGACCTAAAACATTCTCACACGATGTGGGTAGGGTGGGTTGAGGGGAGTGGTTGGGGAGAGATTGCTGGGTTTGAATTCCCTTCCCTCAATGTCTGAATAGAGAGCAGTTCTGGCTCCCTCCGCTCCCCTCCCCTTACACTAGTATCTGTGAGCTAAATGGAGAGAGGAAATTAGAACAAGGAACTCCTCAATCTCAGGCTCTGCTCTTACCCACATCTCCTTTCTCTTCGGCTTTATACGTAGCAGATCTGTGAGTGTCCAAGTCCAAAGCAGGTATGGATAATGATGATCATAATAACAAGTGACATTTACATCATGCTTAAAATTTTTTAAAGGGCTTTATATACATTATCTCATGGAGAGTAAGGGGCCTTGAGAACCTTAAATACTCAAATCTTCCTGTGATCTCATCAATTCAGGAATTCGCTCCAAAGGTGTAGATCACAATACCTGCCCATCCTGTGGGATTCTCATCCATGCCTTCTCAAAAGTTCACTACAGGGAATCTACCCAAAATGCTGGAAGCCTTCCTCACTTTCTGCTGAGGGAACCAGTGTATCACTCTGACTGACCACATGTCATCTCTCCCCATATGATTAGCCCATCTTCCCTTTCTGACATACAAGTCCTTGATGATAGCTTTTAGCCCTGTTCTTCTTTTGGATTTCCTCATGATGTAGATTGCAACCTGCTCACACACCCACCATATGCATTTTCATTGTTCACTCTGTGATGCTCATGTTTAATACTCGAGTGATAATATTATTTATTCCAGGTCTTGCCACAGTACAGCAATACTAGAAAAATGTTTGCATTGAAAAGATGAGCCTGTGTTGTTATGGGAAGCTTAGGGTCAATAAAAGTGCTTTGCAATTTCTGGAAAAAAACAAATAAATAATCCAGCCCACTTTTCTTCTCCTTTTCAAATCTAAGACTGTCCATCTCTATTGTCTATCCTAGATATATAGACTGTTGGACAAGTTAGGTGCCATTCAGATACACATTGAAATCTGGGCAAAAGATATTCTTCATCCATTTGGTCTTTCATGTGTACATGGACAGAAATGTCAGACTCAGGCCTTTCTGTGAAATTACCCATTGCAGCCCAAACTAGATTAAAGTATAAGCGGGAATTGTTTAACAAAATAAGTAAAAATGCAGTACAACATAGATAATGTTAACTTCTGGTTTTCTGAATCAAGGCTGGCCCTACAGGGATCCATTTCTAATTGGGTTTGATACCATTGATTAGGATAATTACAGATCTCTCGGAGGAGCTTCTGTAATGTCTTGGGGCTTGACGCAGTCAGCACAAATCATGTGAAAACAGGAACATCTGGAGGACCTCACCATTTGAAGGGAATCAGTCCTTCCTCACCTCAGCTTTTTGATGGATCTCCTTCATCATAACTCTTAATAATTTTAGCAGGTGTACATCTATGCCTCACCTAACATATATTATCAGAGATAATAAAGACATGGTCCATTGTTGAATATTATTTGCAAAAGCCTGCTTTTTCTTTACTAATATACTCATCAAGGATGCCTCCAGTTCTATCATAGATAGCTTTCACAAAGATTTTGTATAGGTGGTAAGGTAGGCATATAGGTCTACTGACCTATATGGAATTGTAGTCACCTTTTTTTTCAATACCAGTAAGGTCCTAGGGTGGTTGTTGTTGTTGTTGTTTAATGCTTTTGGTCTCTTCCTCTCCTTTAAATGCCATGTGTATCAGCAAACATTAATGTACCACATAAACAGGAATTATTATTACCCTATTATTTGATCTTCATAATAATCATATGAGATACTAATATAGGTACATTATTCCCATTTTTTCAAATAAGGAAACTGAGGTTCAGGGACATGACATTCCCATGGTCACATAGCTATTAAATGTCAGAAGCAAGATTCAAACCCAAGTCTCTTGACCCAAAGGTCAATGTGTTTGCTTTTTCTACTATATTACCTTTAGCCAAAGCATCAGATGGGAGCTTGGAGTTTCTACAAAAAGGATGAATTTTCTTCCTGTTCCTTAAACATGGAATCTAATCTTATTGTGTCTTGGGATCAGTGGCAGAAACTCAAAGGTTAGAGGGAGTTAGAGGGAGGATTTTGGTGTGAAGAAAATACTTTAAAGGATTATGAATTGTGTTGAAAATCCATTTGCCCTCCTACCATTTTAGGAACTCATCCCTGTCCATCCCAACCCCTCCCCCCAACAGTCTATATCCTCCTTTGCCCCTTCTTGTCCATTGGCGGGGCCATCTCCAGTCATCCTGATCCACATCTGACCACTGGACCCAGATGGCTCTGGAGGAGAAAGTGAGACTGGTTACTTTGCACAGCCTTCCCTGGCTTAAATCCAATTCACTTGCAAGTTATGGCATTATCTTCCTAATGTCATAGTCCTCTTCAAGAATAGAGGACAAACTGCAATCTGTTCCATTGCCTTCTATAATCTCTGCTCTGCTGTTAACTAACTCTCTTTCATCTACATCGTTTCTTTGTGCATTTTAATTATAAAAAATAACTATTAAAAACCAAATAAATATACAAAATAAGGAGTAAAATCTTACATGAAACCCTAACATTTAATAAAGTAGAATCCAGGAAATCAACAAATAACAAATGGGCAAAGGCAATTTTTTTGTTCTGTGTTTCCTTCCAGGTTAATTTGAAGTTCCACTATCTCTAGCTTTAATTTCTTTTTTTCTCTTTAAAAATATAGTTGTAGTGCCATCGATGGAGCTGTGAATTGTTCTAGCCATTCTGGAAAGCAATTTAGAATTATGCTTTTTTTTTAAAAAAGTGAGTAAAGTGTCCATATTCATTGATTGAAAGAACCCACTGTTAAGTATATACCCTCAAGATGTCAAAAACAGAAAGTAAAGTTCCATATACAACAAAATATTCATAGCAGCATTTTTTGTGGTATCAAAGAACTAGAAATGAACAGATGTCCATTGATTGGTGATTAGTACATGAATGTAATTTCAGTACAAGTATGCAATGGAATGTTATGGTATTACATGAAACAATAAGTATGAAGATTTATAGAAGTATGGCATCTCTTCTGTCTTATTCTACCACTTCCCATTAACAGTGGCAGGTTGGATCCCCAGAAGGTAACTGACTTCCATTCCCCTCAAGATTCAGACAGGTTGTAACTTCTAACGTTGTTTATGAGCTTCCATCCAAAATGCCCTCCAGGAGAATACAGAACTAGGTGATACAGTGGATAGGGTGCTAGGTCTGGGATCAGGAAGACTTGAGTTCAAATTTGGCCTCAGACACTTACTAGCTCTGTGAACCTGGGCAAGTCACTTAACCAATTTCTGCCTCAGTTTCCTCAACTGTAAGATGAGGATAATAATAGCACCTACCTCACAGGATTGTTGTGAGGATCAAATGATGTAATATTTATAAAGCTCTTAGCACGGTGCCTAGCAATAGTAGGCACTTAATAAATACTTCTTCCCTTCCCAACTCCATCCAGATGCTATTAATATTTAGAAAAGAACGTTTGCTAAAAAAAAAGTAGAGTAAGAACACTAGTTAATCAGTCAATAAGCATTTATTAAGTGTCTACTATGTGCCAGGCAATGTGCTAAGTGTTGGAAATACAAAGAAAGGCAAAAGTCAGTCCCTGCTTTTGAGGAGCTCCCAATCTAATGGGGGAGGCAACATATAAACAAGCTATGTACAGGGTAAATTGGAACTCATCAACAGAGGAAAGGTACTAGAAATAAGGGGAATTGGCAAAGCTTTCCTATAGAAGGTGAGATTTTAGCTGGAATTTGAAGGGAGCCTGGAAAGATAGGAAGTAGAGATGTGAAAGCAGAGCACTCCAGGCTTGGGGGACAGCCAGTAAAAATGCTCCATCAGAAGAAAGAGTGCTAGGTGAGAGGAATAGCAAGGAGGTCAGTGTCACTGGACATAGAGTATGTGGAAGGATGTAAAATGAAAGAAGAGTGGAAGAGTGGGGGAGAAGTAGCTTATAAAGGGCTTTGAATGTCAAACAGAAGATATTATATTTGATCCTGGAGATGACAGGGAGCTGCTGAAATGACTGAACTGGGGGTAGGGGTGATATGCTCAGACCTGTACTTTAGAAAGATTACTTTGGCAGCAGAATATCTATCTAGACTAGGAAGAGATTTGTGGCAGGGAGATCAACCAGCAGACTATTGGAAGAGTCCAGGCATGAGGTGAGAAAGGTCTGTTTCAGAATGGTGGAAGGGTCAAAGAGGAGAAGGAGTGTAAATGAGAAGTGTTATGAAGATAAAATCATCTTGGCAACAGATTAGGGGATGAGAAAGGGTGAGATGTCAAGGATGGCTTGTAGATTGTAAGCCTAGGTGATTGGGAAGATGATGATACTCTCCGTTGCAATAAATTCAGAAGAGGGGAAGATTTTGGGTGAAAAGATAAATTAGTTCAGTTGCTGAGTTTAAGATGTCTCAGGATATCTAGTTTGCGATATCTACTAGGCATTTGGAGATGTGTCACTGGAGGTCCACAGAGAAGTTTGTGCTGGATAAGCAGATTTGAGAATCATCAGCATAGAGATCACAACTGAACCCCTGGGAGCTGATGAGATCACCAAATGAAATAATGTAGAAGATGAAAAAAAGAAGGCCCAGAATAGAGCCCTATGGGACACCCTCTATAGCAGGTATGATCTGGTCCAGCAAAGAAAACTGAGGAGTAGTCAGATCAGTAGGAGGAGAACCAGCAGAAAATAGTGTCCTAAAAACCTAGAAAGAAAAATCAAGGAAAAGAAGGCGATCTACAATGTCAAAGACTGCAAAGAGGTCAAGAAGGATGAGGACTGAGAAAAGGCCATTAGGTTTGGCAGTTAAGAGATCACTAGAAATTTTGGAGAGAGCAGTTTCAGTTGAATGATGAGGTCAGAAGCCAGACTGTAGAGAGTTGAGGAAAGAAAGTAGAGAAACCTATTGTAGGCAACCCTCTCAAGGAATTTAGCTATAAAATGGAGAAGATGGGGCAATACCTAGTGTGCATGGATAGAGCAAATGAGGTTTTTTCCTGATGATAGAGGAGACATTGGCATATTTGTAGGCAGTTAGGAACCAGCCAGTAGATAGGGAAAGATTGAAGGTAAGTGAAAGAGTGGGGATGATAGAGGGGAAAATCTGCTGAAGAACATAAGATGGAATAGGATCTTATACACACAATAGCTTGACAAGGGAAAAAAGCCACCTCTTTGTGTGAAACAGGAGTAAAGGAGGAGGAAGTGGCAGAAGATATCATAGTGATATGAGATGAAGGGAGAAGAGATGACTCTTGGTGAATGCCCTCAATATTTTCAGTGAAGTATGAGGCACTGCTCCCAGCAAACACGTTCACTTAAGAGAAGAAAAGAATAAACACAAAAGAGACAGGTGCCACATGCTCATGGACACATGGCCACCAGATGGGAGATAGATCAGCTACCCTTCCTCCCAACTCAGTAACTCGTAGCAACTTTACCTCACACCCCACCTAGAAGGAAAAGAAGCAAAAAGACTTTCATATGGGAAAGTCATTCCTCTTGTATGTACATAGAGTTCTGGTTCAGCAACTAATGAGTCCTCAGTCCTTCTAGCTGCTTAGAAAACCAGAAGATTCTTCATCATCACATAGTACCAGTCACTCATGAGCAAAAGTACCATTACACTAATATACCTTAAGTCAGTGGTGTCAAACTCAAATTGAAATGGATCCCTGGGCCACGTATTGACTTAGAAAATGGAAAATTAATAAGATTTTTTATATTGTATTTTTACTTATTTTGTTAAACATTTCCCAATTACATTATAATCTCCTGTACTAGGGAATGTTGCAGTCCTAATGATGAACAGCAGGCTGCATGTTTGACACCTCTGATCTAGTCCAACCCACTCATTTTCTAAATGAGGGAACTGAATTGTTAACTGACTTGCCCAAGATCACACAGGTGCTAAGAGGTCTATCTGAGATGATCTAGCTCAACCGATACCTGAACACTAGAATCACTGAGTGGTCAGTTAACAGTTTAGTTGGTGATCCACAAAATGGGTGTAATAATAAATAGCACCTATCTCCTGGAATTGTGAGAATATAATTATATAATATTTGTAAATACTCTGTAAACCCTGAAACACTATATTAGTGCTATAAGAACTATTTGAATGCTAATAAAATATTGTTTAAAAGCCATCATTATCAAATTTTTCTCTCAACTTTCACCCATTGTTCCTAGTTCTGTCCTCAGGGGCCCATCAGAAGGAATGGAACTCTTTTTTCAAATACCTGAAGTTGTAATTAATATTCACATTCTTCCTAAGTTTTTTCTTCTCTAGGATAAATATTCCTAGTTCCTTCATCTGATTTTAATAGAGCACAGTTTCCATTCCCTTTACCATCCTGGGGAACTTCTTTTAGATATCACCATCATAATGGTAGGCAAGTGAAGAGAAATCAAGCATGGAATTCGTTTCTTTGCTATAGGTATCAGGAGTTTTCCTCCCCCTAGAAATAGACTTTTGATGGAAATTAGTTCAATCCCTAAGACTGGCTGATCAACAACAAACGCAGCTTCTGGGCATATAATGACAGTCCATTCCCTATCTTCAGAGAACAGCCAATCACCAAAAGGGGCTATGTGCTGACTCTCCACCCCTTTGTCTGCTAAACCTATATCGGCGTCCGGGTTCCCAGTCTCACACAGTTGTTAAGTTCTTGCTGAAATGGAACTGTCCTGGCGAGGGGGGAGAACTTGGTTAATTCTCTGATTTAGCAAACAATGCGGTGCTTCCTATGTGCTTGGTGCTGATTAGGAAGACTGACCAAGACTTGACTTGAGGCTTTGGAGAGAGCAGTGCCCCGAAGTTGCTATGGTGCTAATCTGGCTGGCTGCGCTGGGGGTGAGGCATGGTGAAAAGTGTTGTGGGATACAAGTTTGGTACAAGTCAGCGCCCCAGTATCAGGAAGCAGGATTAAGGCCTTTCAACTAAGTGAAAATCCAAGTCAAACCTCCACAAACTGTCTCCCAGTGTTCTTGTCTCTGCTTTTGAATCAGGAATCCTGAATTTTCTACTTGTTTCCTTCCCTCCTCCCTACCCCAGACTCAGTATCACACACATTCACATCCCTCTCCCAGTTTCCTGTGTCCCGGCCCCGGCTTAAAGCGGTGGAAGTGTCAGACTCTGGGGAAGAGGAAACCTGAGCAGACGAAGGGGAAAAGACGCTCTGACCTTCATGCTTTTACCAAGAGCTTCCTTTCTCCTATCTGCCCCAGATGCCACTGGCGCATACAAGCGGTCATGGACCAGCCCCCTTTTGCGCGGCTGAGTGTGGGAGAACTTGGCCTCAGGGAAATCCAGGACAAATTTTTTGTCTGACCGTCTCACAGCAATCAGATCCAGGAACTGATCTCTCAGGTAGCCATCCTCCAAGAAGTAGGGAAAGGAAAGGCTGGACTGGATCTCCGGGACTCCTGGAATGGCTTCTGCATCTGCATTTGAAACCTCGCATCAGGAGATGTTTGCAGCTCTCATAGGCCAGACCCGGTCTCTTCTCTTGTCTAGCCCAGCTGTCCTCCTCCTTCTCCCACTCCCCTTCTCAACAGGGTGTTCCCCTTGCCTGGAGTGACCCTGCTTGTGTGGCTAGGTGTTGATTGATCGTGACGCTTGAGCCAGAGGCAACCTTTGTGCTAGGGGCAGCTGTGAAGGGGGGTGAGGGGTGGGAATCAATAGTTCTCAAAACACCAAGTAGGGGAGATTGAATCTCTAGGATGAGGGAAAGCTAGGGAACAGGACCAGGAATATCCTGCTTAGGGCAGGCCAAGAGGGAGAGAGCAGAGATAAGCAAATTAGGCATGACCAGAACTTAGAGGCTTCTCTTCCCACCCCTACATAGACAACCAAGCCAACCTGTTTCCTTTCTCATGGCCAGGCCAGTCCACCTTTGCTCACCTTGGATTCCCAGGATCACTGGGTTCTAGGAGGCTGAGTGAGTGAGGATCCTCACCAGGGACTACTCTGTGAGGTTCTAAGCATGGCAGCTAGGTAACCCCTGGTATATTCCAGGTTCTTGGTAGAACTCAGAACCAGCATTTCTGTAAGTTGTTATTAAGGGACAATGTAGTATGTGGAAAAGAGTTGGGAAACTTGGGTTCCAATCCAGCCTCCAGCCTCTACTAGCTGTGTGACCATGGGCAAGTCACTGAACTTCTCTAAATCTGAGTTTTGTCATCTGTTAAATGGAGATAATTATGCTTGGAGTGCCCCTACGTCACGGGGCTGTTGAGAGGCTCAAATAAGAGAAAACAGAAAAGATATGTTATCTCATCAC
The DNA here is from genome assembly GCF_011100635.1 of Trichosurus vulpecula. Taxonomy (NCBI): domain Eukaryota; kingdom Metazoa; phylum Chordata; class Mammalia; order Diprotodontia; family Phalangeridae; genus Trichosurus; species Trichosurus vulpecula. The sequence continues at coordinate 178,807,041 of NC_050575.1, read as the reverse complement.
AACAGTACTACAGTCATGATGATATCCACATTAATTTAATTCAATAGCATTTATTAAGCACCTACTCTCCCTGGTTGTAAAATGAGCTGGAGAAGGAAATGGCAAACCACTCCAATATCTTTGCCAAGAAAACCCCAAATGGGGTCACAAACAGTCGGGTATGACTGAAACAAGTGAACAACTGCATGTCCCTGGTACAGTACTAGGCCACGTTAAAAAGAAACTGGAAAGCTTCTCTTGGCAAAGAAAAATGATCAAAGCAGAGAAAAAAGGGGAAAAAGATCAATAATCAATGCCTTGAGTGCCTTGCTCTATATTGGATTGCTAATCTTTTATTAGCTGTAATCATTAAGATATGAAATAACTGTGTGATTTATAGTAAAAATAGTCCCAGGCAAAAAAAAAAAAAACCAACCTGTGTGTAACCAAACTATGATGTAGTTCCAGGGAGATTCCTGTGTTAGTTAACCCTAGAAGTGTAACTAAATTATTATGAAGTGTGGATCTTAAATATGTGACCATCATAATCATACCTATATATTAATCTTGATATTACAATGATAAAGTAAGAAAGTCCTATGAAGGGCTAATTGAGACATCATGGAAAGTATAAAGTTAAGACATCACAAAGTTAGGACATAGTGACCTGCAAAATGCAATCTGGCATGAATCAGCTTCTAGAGAACTTTTGTTGCTCCATACATGAATCAAGAGACCTATAAATAACTGTGAATTCTGTATCATGGGGTCTCAGACCATACTGGGCAGACTATAGATCCCACCTTTGTTTTTCTTAATAAAAGTTGGTTTCTTTGCCTGGAGAAGCCTCCCAGTATCTTTTTTACAGTCATGGGGGAATACAAAGACCAAAATTAAAACAATCGCTGACCTTAAAGAGCTTTGGGGGAAGTGTGGGAAGGGGAGAAGTAACAGAGATGTTAATGCAAAATCTATACAGTGTAAATTTAAAGTGCAGGGGAAAAAACTACTGTCCCTCACCACTCCATTTCCCACTTTGAATCATGCCTTCTCTCCCACATCAGCACCTACCCATGGGCTCTGCTAGGTACCTGAGATAATTCACCTGCTTTAGGATACAGTGAGTGGTCTATAAATGCCAGCTATTCCAAGGTTGATAGTGCACTTCTGTCTCAATTAGAACCCTCTAGATGTGGAGGCAGAGTTACTATCAGAACTCACATCTCTTGAGTTGGTCCTACTGTTTCCAGCTCTACTCTGTAGCTCTTGGAGTCTTGAGTGTGTGAGGCGAGGGCTGAGAGCTCAGGTGTTTCCTCATTATCAGTGTCCTAAAAGGACTGGGTGGGTTGTGAAGGGAGCCAGCCTTTCATAAGCAGTAGGAAGTGTGTATGTGTGTGTGGGGGTGTGGGTGTGTGGTGGTAGTGGTAGGGTAGTGTAGGGATGGGACAGAAGGATAATAGGGGCAGCATTCCTAGGATTTTCCAGTGTGTGATAGGCTATCCTTGAATGAAATGAGAGAATAAGCTGGAGTCTCATCTGTTTCTTTAGATGGTGAAACTGGAGAGGAGGGTGCATGAAGGAGAAAGATTGGGTTAGCAGGAGAACTGACCATGGTTATCTCTTTCCTTCAAAGCAGGGTCATATAGAAGGTGTGGTCAGTATAGCCATTTGCTAAATACAGGGCAGGTTGAGGCCTGAGGTTGGAGGGTTTTTAACATGTGGATGAATGTTTATTCTTAGCCTGGAACTACTTGGTAGGAGCAGTTACCAACTATGCCTGAATGAAATGAGGGAATAGACAATGAAAGTCTCATAGGATGGAACTCAGAGGGGAGGGAGGGTCACTGTGTATGAGGGAGAGAGAATGGGTTAGCAGGAGAGCTGACCCTCCATGTTATCTCCTATCCTCAAAGCAGGGTCATATAGAAGGTGTGGTCAGTATAGCCGTTTGCTAAATACAGGGCAGGTTGAGGCCTGAGGTTGGAGGGCTTTTAACATGTGGGTGAAGGTTTATTCTTAGCCTGGAACTACTTGGTAGGAGCAGTTTCAGGCTTCCAGTTTCCTCAGTCTCTAGGGGTGGAGGTAAGGAGCCAATTACATATGCATGTACTCAGTCCGGCTCTAAACTCAGATGTCCCTAGGCTCAGCCCTACCTTAAACAATCTGCTCTGAGCCCTGGCTCTGCTCAGGGGCCATTGTATGTCCCTAGATCCAGCTTCAAGCTAGCAAGGAAAGGAAGTTAAGCTCATTTCAGGGGTAAAGGGAGACAAAGGAAGAGATGGAGGTAAACATAACATGAGCTGCACAGGAAGCCAGGCGTTGGCGGTAACCATCCCTCCCCCTGAACCCCCGACTCCCTGGCTGTTCAGCTGTCCTCAGGGCTCTGGGTAATTCTCTTCCATACCAGATGTTCAGCAGCTGTCTTGGCCATTTCCTCCCCCTCCTGCCTGACCCCAGCATCCGCCAGGAAGTTCTCCCCTGCCTGTCCTCAGGCACTGACCCTGTTCCCCACCTTTCCTCCCTCCGCACCCCATTTCCTGAGCTGAATTGTTTGTGCAAAGGAAACCTTGCTTCTCCCTCATTTCTTCATCCCTGTCTGTATCTCCCACAGATTCTAAGTCTGTCTCCCCTTCTCCTTCCTCTCAGCCTTGCCCTCCCTTCATGTTTGGCCCTTACCTCTCTATCTCAGCTCTAAGCAATGCATCCTTTTCTCCCTTTTCCACCCTTCCCCCCCCCCCCTTTGCTCCTGCCAACTTGCTCAGCTTCCCTCCCTCTCTGTCCTCTGGGGCTCAGACTACTCATGTGGTCTGCTCAACCCACGGACAGAACCTTATTCTTTGTTCTCAGGAGGTAGTTGGACCCAGGGCTTCTCTCTCTAGAGGGGATCCTGGGGTAAGGAATCCTCCCCAACATGTGATCCTAAATTTCCCCCATCCACACGGGAGAAGACCCCATCTCCTCGTTCTCCCCCACCCTCCCCACAGGCCTCTTTAGCTCTCCTTTCTTTATTTAGCTTCTTCCTCTCACAGGCTTTGCTGGGCTCAGGGCGGAATAAATCACTCAGCTCCCTGGAGGCCACTGAGAACACAGGCCAGGGAAGGGAGAGGTCTCTCCTGGCAGCTTGCAGAGGCCTGGAGGAGCTCAGCCGCAGTGGCTGCTTTGGGGGAGGGATCAGAGCTGGCTTGGTGACCCTGAGGGCTAGTGGGGCTGAGGTCAGAGGCCACAGAGCTTCAGCATAAGAAGGGAGAGTTGAGGGGGTGGGGGCAAGGGGTAGGTGGGGGCTCAGATATCTCTTAGGGACTGGTATTGAGGGATAGAATACGGTGGGAGGATTGTGAAGTCTGAAGGAAGAAAAGAGGTGGTCTCTTAAGAGCTGATAAACAGGGAGATACGGTACCTCTCCTCCCTGCCCCCCTTTCTGAAGCTTTCCTGAGCAGATGGGGGTGGAGGGGGCAGGAGGTCACAGTGGTTGCATCTGGTCCTGGCTGGAGGGGGGCTGCTCAGAAGTGGACTAATGGGGGGGTAGCTCCTTTCCTGTCACATGCTTTCCTGTCTCATAGCAAAGCTGGCGACTCTGGGGCAGTGATTTTTCCCAAGGGGAAGGGTGGGGGACAAGCCAGACACAAGGCAAAGAAGCAGGGCCCTAAGGGGTGGGGGTGAGGAGAGATTTAACCTTTGCCCCCTCTGAATCCATCTCTGATGTGGGCTCTGGGCTCTGGCTGACAACTCTTTCAAATGTTTCCCATGGACTGGGCCATTTAGTCTCTTGATGCCAGGGGTGAGTCCCACTCTAGAAAAACCCAATATGACGAATTGTATATTTGCAAAAGCAATAAATCACCATTAGGAAAGGATTCAATGTCCATAATCAGCTTTCCTGGTATATTCAAAATATGATTTGACATACACAAATTTGATTTATGCACAAACTTTTCAGGAATCCATCTACTGTATAAAACAAGATCCTCCTTTTTAGATGAGATACCCTTCCTTATCTCCTCCTTATAGAGAACCCAGGCTGAAGAAACATGACTGTAGGCTGGAGATTTAGGGTACTATTGCCTTCTACAACTGGGAATCCACCCCAACCAGCCCAGGACCTTCTTCCACATACCAGTGGGATGAGTGTTCTCTTGACTCCAGGCATTTTCACTAGTGGTCCACCACGCCTGGAATGCTCTCCCTCCTCATCTCTGTCTCCTGACTTCTCCAGCTTCCTTCGGTCCCAGCTAAAATCCCACTTCCTATGGGAAGCCTTTCCCAATTCACCTAAATTCTAGTTAGTGCCTTCTCTCTGTTGATCATTTCCCCTTTAGACCATATATAGCTTGTTTATACAAAGTCAGTTGCATATTGTCTCCCCCATTAGACTGGGATCTCCTCTACAGCAAGGACTCTGTATCACCAGGGCTTAGCACAGTTCCTTGTACAATACAAGAGGTTAAAAAAAATGTTTGATTGACTGACTAATTCCTAGTCCCTGCTTTTTGCTCTCCAGAGAAAAAGCCTGCAGGACAGGCTCCCATCCTCTCTCCTTCAAGGGTCTATTTGTCCCTTCAGAATTCCATCCTTGGATTAAAAATCCATCCTAGTATCTCTGAGGCACCCTCCCCCAAGTTTTGAGACTGAAAGTAGCATCAAAAAAAAAAAGAGGCACCAAGTGATATCCCACATTTCCCTCCATATCCTTTTCCCCCTGTCCCAAAATGTCCATTTGTCACCTATAAGTATGCTGGCTTCCTTCCCTGCCTCATGGAGAGACAAGTTGGAATATAAATGTCAACAAAACATTGACCACCAAGAGGCAGCTCAGCTCATTCCTTGCCCATCCTCCCAGCTTCTAGTCCTACTGCTGAGGCCCCTCATCATTCCCAGGCCTTTGCCCTGTCACCCAATGAGTTCTTCAGGAAGGAGGTCAGCTCAGGGCTACAGATCTCCAAGGTCCAAGGTCAAATTCACATGGAGGAAGAAGAGAAAGCCAATGAGAAGAGGCAGCCTGTTTATTCAGTATCTTACTGAATGAGAGAGCTCTTCATGAAAAAGCCTTCTGTGTTGTTACTTAGCCCCATGCTTGATCACAATCTATTGTTTATTTCTCCCTTGTCCTTCCTAAATCTATGCATCCCTCCATATTCTCTCTGCCCCTGTTGATTGTCCCTGCTTTACCCACGATTTCCCCTCTTCTCACCCTTGACCTTGTTTGTCCTTCACTCTTGACTCCCTTGTCTTCTTGTCCTATCACAATTTTCTCTGTGCCCATTTTCCACCTGAAACCACTCCTGGTATTTGCCTTCTTTCTTTGTATTCCTGAGCCGCTGAATGCCTGTGGAGGAAGTTATACCACTGTGAAAGCTGGGTCCACTAAAAAATTAATGCCATCTAATTTCAACTTGGCCTTCGCTGGTGTGCAATTTTTTTTCTCCTTCCTTGTTCTATCCCCCTTCTCTCAGTGCCTATTCCAAAGCTCTTTGTTGCTCAGTGCCCCTTCCACACCTTTAAGCGTAAGTCTCTGCCTCCTACTTTGAGAGAACGTAGAGGGGGGAAGAAAGGACAGGAAAGAGAGAGAAATAATAAGGCAAGCTTCTGGAATAAGATTGAGGGCACAAGTAGAAGTTAGGTACTTCAGAATTACTTTCTAAAATCTAATTAATGGGACATATGCCAGTGGGGTCTAATGAACAACAATAACAGAAACCCAGACCCTTGGTATTTCCCACAGGACCCTCAGTAGTAAGTAGTCAGCTGACTCTCTGGGAACACAAAACCAGAGTCTGAGTACAGATTGAGGGAATGGCTCCAGAGGAGGTAGGACTTTACATAATCATGCACCACCAACTAACTTCCTGCAATATGTCTCTCCTGGATGTTACATAGGCATATCCAAAACAGAATCATCATTCTTCCCCTTAAACCTGACCTCCGCCAACCTCCCCTACTTCATATGCTGAGAGAGACACCCTCTTCCCTGTCGCCCAGGTTCACAACTTCGGAGTCATCTTTCAATCTCTCTTCTCCCTGATCCCCCATATCTAATCAATGGCTAAGACCTGTCAGATCTGTTTCCTCATGTCTCACATCTGTCTTCTTTTCTCTGTTCATTACTCTGGCTCAGGCCCTATCACTTCTTACCTGGACTGCAGTAATGAACTCCAGCCTAACTGGCTTACCTGGTGTGAATCTCTTCCCTAATCAATCCATCTTCCGTGCAGCTGCCAAAATAATCTCCTTAAGGCAAAGGTTCCCCCACTAAAAAAGACCTTCAGTAGCTTCTCCATTGCCTTGGTTGTTGCTGAGTTGTGTCCAACTCTTCGTGGCAAAGATACTGGAGTGGTTTGCCATTTCCTTTCTCCAGCTCATTTTGCAGATGAGGAAACCAAGGCAAACAGGGTTAAATGACTTGCCCAGGGTCACACAACTAGTAAATATCTGAGGTCAGATTTGAACTCAGGTCTTTCAGACTCCAGGGCCAGCACTCTATTCACTTCACCATCTAGCTGCCCACCCCACCTTGCCTACAAATGCAAACTCCTTAGCCTTATCGTTTAAAGAATTCTGCAAATAGGCTCCCGCCTACATTTCCAACTTTCTCTCATCCTATTCCCTTTCATGAAGTCTATACTTCAGGCCATATTATTGTTGTTGTTGTTGTGTAACTCCATCTCCCGTCTCCAGGAATTTGTACAAGCTGTTACCCATGCCTGGAATACACCACTTCCTTAACTCCTCTCAGAATCCTTTTCCTTAAAAGCTCAATTCATGTGCTATCTCCTTTAGGAAGCCTCCCCTGATCTCCTTCCCCTACGCTCCCAACCCCTACCCCACTCCACCAATTGTCAATGTTCTCTGTCTCCTCAGTGTTACTCATACCTACCCTCTGGTAGAAAGTTCCCAGAAGATGAGGATTGTTTCATCTTAACCTTTCCCTCCCCAGTGCCTGACGTAGTGCCTTGCACATACATAGTAGGTGCTCAATGAATGGTTGCTAAACTGAATTGGTATAAAGGACCTGGGCATCTTTGGGAACATTTGCGGTCAACTGTTTGGTTTGATTTCTTTTCATGGTGATAGGAAGTACTGTCTGTGACAGTATGTGATGTGAGGTTTCCTGGCAGAGAGAGAGAGAGACAGAGTGTCAAAAGAAATGAGTCATAGATAGGATTCTGTGGGTAGAGTGCCAGAAGCCCACCAGACATTTTGAGGCTTCCTGATGGCCTGAGAGGCAGCAGGGTGCAGTTGAAAGAGCTCTGGATTAGGGACTGGAAGACATGGTTTGAACCTCTGTTCTGCTTGCTGTGTCACTGAGCCTAAGCAAATGATTTGGCCTTCCTAAAATATCTCAGATTGCTCACCTATTTTAAAAAAGGGTAAATAATCTATGACATCTTCCAATTTTAAGTCCTGTGAATTGCACCAGTTTTGTACCATGGAATGAATGATTGAACTGTGGCCAAGATGCTCTGCTGGGGAGGAACCCAAGTTCAGGATATTTGGGAAATGCCTGTTGGAAGCACCAATCTTGGTATTGTACCAAAGTCACCAAGAGGGCACAACAGCTGGGTAACTTTTCTGTTAAACACTTTTAGTTATCTGTGTGTGATAGTATGGGGGCAAATACTATCAATTATTATTTTTTCTCCATAAACTCCAGAAGCAACTCATTTGTCATCTGAGATGTGTGGCAAAAGAAAGATATGTGAAAGAAAGGACACTGGAATTGAATGTATTTCAATGAAGGGACAGAGCTCTGAACATTCAGGCTGAAGGATCACAGTGGCAGAATTTAGCTTTAACCAGGACAAGGCCAGGACACAGGGATTAAGTAAGATACAGGTTTAGAATTTATGGGAAAGACTCAGCATCTACAGCCGACTTTTGGTTTGAGAGGCACATATTTGTTACCTCCTGAATCAGAAGGTCACACCAAGGAATTTCTCAAATTGATCATTTCCTAGCCTATGCTGCTTCATAAACCCAGGTGGATGGGAACTACCTACCTACATGGCAAGGGTGGCTTACTGGTCACTTGAGCATCATTATACCATTATGAGAATTCAAGGGAGACCGTGGATCCCTACTCCATTAAAATTTCAGCCCAGAAGAGAAGGATACATCAATAGGGGGAGAAACTTTCCTGAAGAATTCAATCATTCATTTAACAAGTGTTTGTAAAGCACCTATTATGTGCCAGGCACTGTGGAAAGTACAGACAAAACCCCCAAGTTGCTTATATTCTATTGGGAGAAAACAATGTATACACACAGAGATTCAATACAAAACAATTGGTATAATTTTAAGGTTTTCAAAGTATTTTACATACAGCGTCTCATTTAATCCTCACAGTAAGCTTATGGGGAAGGTGCTATTATTATCCTCACTTTACAAATGATGAAACTGAGCCTGAGAGAGGTTACCTGACTTGTCCAGTCACAGGACTTAGCCACCTAGCTAACTCTATACAAAGAAGACACAGTTTCTTCTAGGGGGTTCAGGATAGACTTCATGTAAGAAGTGGGACTTAAAGGAAGCTGGGTGGAGGTGAGGAGGGAGTATATGGTGAGGGAAGAAGAAGGGGAGACAGACCCTGCAAAGGGAGATAGTATGTCTTATACAGAGAAAAGAAAGCAGGACAGTTTGTCCTGAATGTAAAGTAGATAAAGAAAAGCAGTGTATAATAAGCCGGAAAGGTAGGCTTGGACTAGATATTGAAGGATTTAAAAACCAAACAAAGGAAGTCATCTGAGGTTTTGTTACAAAAACCCTTTCTTGGGGAAAAGGCTAAAAAGAACTAACCCCATTGGGTGACCTTTGCTTCTGACCTTCTTGACTTTTGTTATTTGTTGATTTCCAGGCCCTGTTGTTGTTCAGTCATGTCTGACTCTCTATGATCCCATTTGAGGTTTTCATGGCAAAGATACTGGAGTGGTTTGCCATTTCTTTCTCCAGCTCATTTTACAGATGAGGAAACTGAGGCAAACAGGGTTAAGTGACTTGCCCAGGGTCACACAGATGGTAAGTGTCTGAGGTTGGATTTGAACTCAGGTTCTCCTGATTCCAGGGTCAGCACTTTAGCCACTTCACCACCTAGCTGCCCTTCTAGGCCCTGACCTCTCACTTAATTAGAAATAGCTACATTACAACTTCTTAATGGTACCCATCCCCCAATCCCTTGAAGATTCAGCTTCCTGCCTCAATCTGTTATTTGACTTTCACTTTGTGACTCTTTCCCCCCTCTGCCGAAGGACCTCCCCTTTGGGGAACTCAGCAACTTCTTCAACCCTCCCCTATTCCCCATGCCCACTCCCCAACCCTCAAGATTTTGGGAACATTTCTTAGTCAAAGAAGGTGCATCAACACCATTTATATTATTAATAACCAGCATTTATATACCTGCTTTAAGAATTGCAAAACACTTCCTTCCTAATCACCATATCATCCACCTACTCAATAAACTCCAGTGGTTCTCTATCATCTCCAGAATCAAATATAAAATTCTCTGGCATTCAAAGCCCTTCATAACCTAGACCCACCCCCTCCCTCTTCCTGGCTCCTTGTACCTCATACCTCCCTCCTCTCCCATCCAGTGATGCTGGTCTTTTTGAAGTTCCTCAAACAAGATACCTCCAACCCCAGGCATTTTCACTGGCTATCCCCTGTGCCTGGACTGTTTTCCCACCTCATCTCTGATTCCTGGCATTCCTGCTTTCTTTTAGGTTGCAGCTAAAATCTCACCTTCTATAGGAAGCCTCTTGCAATCCCCCCCTAATGCTAGTGCCTTCTATCTGTTGATTATTTCCAATTTTTTCCTATATATAGCTTGTTTGTACATAGTTGCTTGCACGTTGTCTCCCCTATTAGCCTGTGAGCTTCTTGGGAACATTGTCTTTTACCTTTCTTTGTATCCCCAGCACTTAGCCCAGTGCCTGGCACATAATAGGCATTAAATGAATATTTACTGACTTACTGGTTGAGGTAGGTGGAGCAAACACTTTTCCTTCATTTTTTCAATGAGAAAACTGATGCTTACTGATTATTGCACAAACATTCTGTGTCCAATTCAAATCAAATTCTGACTCCAAATCTAAGGTTCATTCCAATCCCGGATTTGAGAAGTAAATCTTCTCAGGATATGCTCACTTACAGATAGATGCCTGTCTACTGGGGCAGAACTGAGTCCTTCCCTTTCCCAAAGATACTTGCCCTCCCTCTTAGGCTGATGTGCTCAGGGAAAGAGGGGAAGAAAAGGCTAAAGCCTGGAGCTGGTGAGACAATGGTGAATGCCAGCAAGGAAGGAGGAGTCCCCTGGCTTCTCTAGCCTTTCTGGATCTGTCTATCTTCCTTCCAGAGACTGAGCTATCCATGGAGGAAAGGGCAGGGGACCAGGGAACTCTTTTAAATTTGTATTTTAAAGCTCTTCAAAAGAAGCACAAACCTCTTCTACCACAGTTCAACTTCTCTGAGGGCTAGGTGCCAGATCCTCCTTCCACCAGATTTTTGAATTAACAGAACCAAGGGTATTAACTTCAGCTTCTTCCCTCAAGGCTCAAGGCTTCAATCAGGTGACCCCAATCAACCCCTTCTTCCCCATGAAAGGAGAACCTGTCCCCACAATCTGTGAAAGAGGAACGAGGGTGAATGGGGTGGTTTGGCTGGGGTGAGGGTAGGAAGGACAGGGCTGGAGGGGAATGGACTTCAGGAGGCTGAGAAAGAGGAAGTCTCTACCTCTTCCCCACCTCAAACACAGAGAAGGTCAAACACTACCAGAGTTGCAACAAAGCAGATCTAGGACAGCACTGGGTGGATGGGGATTTCCAACATGGATTCCTACCCCCTCTTTTCTGGGAAGGTCCCAGCTTCCTGAAGTTGCCCTTTTGCAAAATCCCTGACATTTGGAGTCATCAGGCTCTTCAAAGACCTGTCTTTGGCCCCTGTCCTACCCTACCCTTAGGAACTAGATATGACCACACCCCTTGGGTGGTACCCTCTGCCTGAAGGATTGGGATGCTTGATAGCATCCAGCCCACTCTAACGAACCAAAAGAATAATGGTATTGTGGCATAGAGATCTAGCTGGCAGGACATCAGACACCCATTGGCTTCTCCACTAGGTGACTTCATTCCTATGTCCTCAGGAGTTGAGTCACAGAGGTTTTAGGGTAAGGTTTGAAATCAATCATAAATGTGAACTTGATTCCCCTCCTCATTGTCTCTGCTTGGAGACTCTTGCACTGATCACCATCCTGCTCTTTACATCTTGTTTCGAAAGTGGGGGAATGAGGAGAGATGGGATTCCATGGTCCATAGTCCATTGACTATGATCCTTAGGTAGATAGAAAGGAAGGGTCAAAAAACAGAAATGTAAATTGTTCTGGAGAAAAACCTATTCTAGCTGGGGCAGGATCATTAGAAAAGTCAAGGTCTCTGGCTTACTCTCATACCAGTGACCTGCAAGAGACATTGACATTATGACAAATGTCTATAAGCATGAACCTGAATCATAACACCTAAAAAAATGAATTTCCTTGAACATCGCCTCTTCCTTACCCAGTTCATTGTGAGTTTGGGTAAAGGTGTGTGTATGGGGCGGGGGGAGGGTGGGGTGGCGGGGCAGCAGTAACTTTTGGAAAGCAATTTTATTGGGAGTGAAAGTGGAGTAGTGGTAAGAAAACTGAACTTGGAGTCAGAAGACCTGGTTGGAGTCACAGCTCTGACTCTTACTAGCATGTGGAAGGACATGAGACAAGTCTCTGGGTTTTTTTCTCTGCAAAAGGTTGATAGTGATACTTGTAGTATCACAGAGTTGTTATGAATAAAATACTCTGTAAACCTCTTAGTACTACAGAAATGTGAATTATCTTCCCTCCTTTTGGGGGTCCTAGCCTCCACTGGAACTGGGCCACTCTCTGTCTAATGTAGGTTGATGGTTACTCCCTAGTTCAGGGTGAGGGTGACTTTCTGGTCACTCTTGAACATTGTTATATCACTGCAAGAATTCAAGGAGACCCTGGATTCTTACATCTTCCTTAAGATCTCAGCCCAGAAGATAAAGATGTATAGGCAGGGGGAGAAATCTCTGAAGTTAAAGCTTCCATTTATTCATTCATTCAACAAGCATTTATTAAGCATCTACCATGTGTTGGGCAATGTGTTAGACTCTGGAATACATAGAAAAAACCCCAAATGGTCCCTGTCCCCAAGGAAAACAACATATCGCAGAAAAACAGCATATAGACAGAAAATTCAATATAAAATTTAGACAAAATAACTTCCTTCTGGAAGAGGGTGCTAGCAACTGTGGAGATCTGGCTAGATTTCTAGGAGATGGGACCTGAAATTATTCTTGAAGGAAGCCAGGGATACCATTAAGAAGTATGACATGCCCACTAGGTTTGGGGAAAGTAGATTTCAAAGCATCCACAGGAAATATAGGTAAGGATCATCCCATAGACTAAAATCCTTGACAGGAAATCAGCCTAGAAGGGATGGAAGATGAAGGGAAGGAAATTCAGAAGACAAAAAGGAACAATTCCAGTAAGAAGAGGAAAAAAGGAGATTTGTCTGAAGAGATTGATATGCATGCAGTGGAAATTTGCCAACTAGCTTAGATTTTTAAAAGAAATGTACAGAAGATGGAAGTAAGGCTAGGTAACATAAAAAGATTATTAAAGTGTATGCTATTAAAGTGGTGTGTGGAAAGCTAAAGTTCAGAATGAGCTGAGGCTAATGAAGGAAGCTAAGGACTATGAAAAGGGAATTTTTAGCTATTTTGGAAGAAAAAAGAGGATCAAAGGAGGGATAGGAACTTTGCTTGGGATGGAGGGAATGATGATAACTAAACACAGAGAAAAGTTAGAGTTGTTCAATTCTAGTTTCTGTTTTCTCTGCAAAGGAAATAACTTTTATACTAAAAATCATAAAATAAAAATGACTAACAGGGAACTGATAGCCAAGCTAAGTAAGGAGAGAGAATGGAAGCACTCAACTGCCTTTGATCAATTCAAATCACTCAGAGAACCAAATCCTTAGTTCTTTAAAGAATTTACAGATCTGATTTTTGAGCCCCTATTGGTGATATTTGAAAGATCATGGAAAAAATGGAAGAGGTACAAGGTTGGAGCAGGGCAAATATAAAAAATGGAAGGGAACAAATTCTACAAACTATAGGCCAGTGATCTTGACTTCAATTCCTGGGAAAATTTTTAAATAGATCATTAAAGGAATAATTGGTGAGATAGGGTAGTAGAGATTGCAAAGAGCTAGTATAGTATCATCAAGAACAGTTCATACTAGACTAGCCTCATGTCCTTGCTTTTGATAGGATTATTAAATTAGGAGAGGGAAGACATGCTGTGGATATAGTTTATGGAGATTTTCACAAAGCTTTTGATAAAGTTCCTTATACTATTCTGGAGAGAAGATGGAGAGATGTGGATTAGATGATAATACAAACAGATGGATTCTGAACTGGTTGGATGACTCAACTCAAAAAGTCCTTAATGTAAATGGTGGGAGATCTCCAGGGAAGTAACCCTATGGATCTGTGCCTGACTTGGATAAATATATAGATGCTATGCAAATTTAAAGATGACACAAAGCTAATAGGAATAGCTAACACAGTGGATGACAGAATAAGGATCCAAAAGGATCTTGACAGGTTAGAACATTGGGCTGAATCTAATAAGATGAAATTCAGTAGGGATAAATGGGAATAGTCTTTCACTTAGGTACAAAAAAATCAACATCACAAGTATAAGATAGAAGAGACATGGCTGCACAGCAATTATTCTGAAAAAGATCTGGGGTTTGACAAGCTCCAAAGGATACATGACTTAAACATGATGGTTGACACCATAAACAAATTAGAGACACAAAGAAGAAATTACCCTTTCTATGGATAGGGGAAAATATTTCTAAGAAAGGATAAAAAGCATCACAGAAGATAAAACTGACAATTTTGATTACATAAAACCAATACAGCTAGCATTTAAAGGGAAGCAGGTAACTGATAAAAAAAAATTTTTTGGCAACAAATTTTTCTGATAAGGTCTCTTTCTAAGATATATAAAAATAGATTAAAATTTATAAGAATGAGTCACTCTTCCATTGATGAACAGTAAAAAAAATATTGACAGGCAGTTTTCAAAGGAAGAAATCCAAGTTATCTATAGCCATATGAAAAAAATGCTCCAATCACTAATAATTAGGAAAATGAATGTTAAAGCAACTCTAAAGTTCCATCTCACAGTCATCAGATTAACAAAGTTGACCAAAAAAATGTTGGTAGGTTATGGGACACTAATGCACTATTAGTGGAGCTGTGAATTGCTCCAGCCATTCTGGAAAGTGTGATGAATGAAAAATCTGAGAGATAGAGTTTCTGGGTAATCAATAACCAATTTATTGGTTAGGCTAATTAATAATCAATAAATTGATGGTCAGTGGTTTCTCTTGGTAACCAAAGATACCTAATGGAGACGCTGAATGCCTTAAATATTTTTTTGGAAGGGAATATCCCCGACGGGAAAAGTTAACCCTGATTGGTGTATATTTAAATGAGGAAGTGGGCTAAAAATCTTCAGTTCCTCCTGCTGAGAACTGGCTTGATCACAAGACTCGGCTGCCTCCAGCAATCTGGACCAGAGAATCCATCTCTACCCAGACCACTCTGCTTGGTTTTCTCCTTCATAAACTCCAATGGAGGGGTGCAAGGAGATGGGCTTATTCTCTGAGGGCAAGAATTTACTTAGATTAGATTCTGTTTATACTTCAAACTGAAGTAAAATCTCCTAGTTGAATGGGGTCCTGCCCATGATTGAGAAGCATGTACCCAAGGATTAGGGCAATCTTTTCTATCAGGCATGCCCTTCAGAGATTGACTGACTGACCTACAGGGGCTGGTCCTTGAATGAAGAAATAAAAGGCGTGGATCCTAATTAATAATGGATTATTAATATTAAAGAAAATAACAATTTAACTCAAAAGCAATTTGGAACATGACCAAAAAGTTGCTAAACTTTGAACAAACCCTTTTACCTAGAGATACCACTAGTAGGTCTAAAATCAAGAGATCAAAGAAAGAAGAAAAGGACCCATATGTACAAAAATATTTATAGCAGCTCTGATAATGGCAAAGAATATAAGGAGGTGTCTATCAGTTAGGGAATGGCTAAACAAATTATGGTATATGAACATAATGGAACACAACTGTGCTGTAAGAAATGATGAAAGGTTTGGTTTCAGAGAATTCTGGGAAGACTTGTAGGAACTGATATAAAGTGAGCAGAACCAGGAGAACAATTTATATAGTAACAACAAAATTGTAAAGACAAACAACTTTGAAAGACTTAAGAACTCTGATCAACAAAATGACTAGCCAGGATTCCAGAGGACCAGTGATGAAGCATGCTACTCATCTCCTAACAAGAGAAGTGATGGGCTCAGAGTGCAGAATGAGACATAGTTTTGATTGTTGTGTTTTTTTTTCAGTATTGGGGGTGCAGTGGCAGACATGTACAATATGGGGGTTTGTTTTACTTGACTGTACATATTAGTTATAAGGTTTTATTGTTGTTTGTTTTTCAAGGGAAGGGGGAAAGTGAGAGAAAAAAGAGTTTTTTAATTGAAAAAATAAAATAATATATGTGTATATGTGTGTATGGATTTCAGTGGATTATATGCTCAATATGAGCTAGCATTATGGTATACTAGTCCCCCAAAATCTAATATAATGTTGAACTACATCAAGAGAGGAATAAAGTCCAGGAATAAGGATAATTCCTTTGTACTCTTCCCTGATCAGATCATGTCAACAGTATTGTGTTCAGTTCACATTGTGTCACAGTTTAAAAATGACATTTCATAGTGTCCAGAGGAAGGCAACCAGGGTGGTGAATCGTCTTGCATCCATGACCTGTAAGGCTTGGTTGAAGGAAGTGGGCATGTTTATTTTCTTGAAGAGAAGACTTAAGGAGACATAATAACTTTCAAGTATCTGAAAAACTGCCATATGGAAGATTAGGTTTGTTCTGTTTCACCTGAGAGGGCAGAATCAGGAGAGATACATAGATGTTGAAAAAAAATGCATATTTCAGCTTGATGTGAGAAAACTTCATAATAATTAGAGCAGTCCAAGAGTGGAATGAGTGGTATCCTCCTAGGAGGTCTTCAGGCAGAGTTAGGACAATCACTTGTGGGGTATGCTGTGGAGGGGATTTCTTTCCTGTTTGGATTGAACTTGACAGATGAAATCCCTTCTGCCTCTCAAATTCTGTGATTCTGGAAGCTGCTGTTCAGGGAAAGGTAAAATTTCAGAGCTTTCCCTCTAGTATGCCCATCAGTCCTAAGAAAAGAGGAAAGCAAGAAAGCTAAGTCCATAGAATGGGTTCTTAACCTTTTTGTATGTGTGCAGGGATACCTTTGGCATCCTGGTGACATCTGTGGACCCCTTCTCAGAATAATGTTTTTAAATGTGTAAAATAAAGCGCATTAGATTGAAAAGTAAACCAATTATACTGAAATGCAGTTATCAAAATATTTTTTAAAAAATAAGTTCATATACCTAGGTTAAACTGTGAGGGATCATAGAGCCATAAGATTGTGAGCTGGAAGGAAACTTAAAGATTATGTTCTCCAATCTCCCAATTTTGCAGAGGAAATTGATACCCAAGGAGGGGAAGTGACTTGTCCAAGGTAATACATATTGTAGGCAGCAGAGTTCAAATTCAATCAAGTTTCCTATTTTAAATGTAGCACTGAGAGAGGCTTCAACACTCATATGACCCACAGTCTGGGGTAGATCATAGGTTCATAGATTTAGAGCTGCAAGGAACCCTAGAGAACATCATTTTACAGATGAGGAAACCGAGGTCTAAAGAAGTTAATTAGCCTAAGGTCACACAACTATTACATGTCTATTCTGCCTGACTCTAAATCCAGAACTCTATCTAAAACACCAGCTGCTTCTCTTTTGAGTGGTTTGTCATTTCCTTCTCTACCTCATTTTACAGATGAAGAAACTGAGGCAAACAGGATTAACTCACCCAGCGTCACACAGCTAGTAAGTGTGGGGGGCCATATTTGAACTCAGGCCCTCCTGGCTCCAGGGCTGGCACTCTATTCACTTGGCCACCTGGCTGTCCAGAGATTTCAAGTTAAAAGTGTTCAGTGTTTTGAAGGAGCAAGAACTGTCCAGTCCCCAAACCTTTAATAGCTTATAACCCAGAGCTTCTCATGGTTCCCTTCTTTTTCACTTTGTTTTGACCAGCTCTGGACTAATGCTAATTCACAAAGGACTACTACCATCATTTTCCTTTGGCTGGCCTTCAGAGTCCCTGGACTGGTGACTTAGCCAGCATAGGTCATAAAGGCAGCCCCTATAAAGGGATTGAGAGAGTCAGGCTGGCTCAGAGCTGCGTCTACTCTGAGATGGGGGAGAACGGAAAAGAATGGAAACCACAGAAGCCGATCAGCCATTCAACTGCTTCTTCCAGGGTGATGCCTGACATTTGACGGTCCCTTGGGGCTTCTATAGACTCCCCTCCTGCCTCATCATACCTCCCTAGCCCTAGTACTTGCCCCATGTCATCCCTAACTCCATCCCTATCCCTACCCCGCTATGGAAGCCCCTGTCCGTTGCTGCTTATGTGTATGAACTGCTTTGCGAAGGCACTCGGGCACGTATTTAAAACTTTAATTGCCGACCGTTACAATGATTTCAGAAACTGGCCGGTGGACTTTCGCTGGGATGAAGTAAGCACCCAAAGCAATGGCCACCCCACACTGAGTGGCGCTGAGGCTGCTGCAGGTGTACTGTTGATGCAGGCTACTCCACAGGGAGGCCGCGATGGCTCCCAGACCCATTTCCTGAACCAGATTCGAGACCTGCCCCGCCAGCTGGTCAGTTATGCACTGGCACACTCGTTAGGCCGCTGGCTAGTCTATCCCGGGTCCATGTTCATCACGACCAAAGCGCTGCTGCCGATGCTGCTCGAGGGCCAAGCTCTCCTCCTGGACAAGTATAAAGGACAGCGAGCTAAGCTGAAGGCTTGTGACGGCAACGAAATTGACACCATGTTCCTGGACCGACGTAAGCAGCCTGGCAGCCGGGACCGCGGCCTGAGCCTAGTCATCTGCTGCGAAGGCAACGCAGGCTTCTATGAGATGGGCTGTCTTGCGGCGCCGCTGGAAGCTGGCTACTCGGTCCTGGGCTGGAACCACCCAGGTTTTGCTGGGAGCAGCGGCGATCCCTCGCCACAGAACGACGCCAATGCCATGGATGTAGTAGTCAAATACGCTTTGCACCGATTGAACTTTCTACCTGAGCGCATTGTGATCTACGGCTGGTCCATTGGCACTTTCACGGCCACGTGGGCCACCATGACCTACCCACAGCTGGCCGCACTGGTGCTGGACGCTCCCTTTGACGACCTCATGCCACTGGCCCTAAAGGTGCTACCTACATTCTTCAAGGGACTGGTCGAACACACCGTGCGGGAGCATTTCAACCTCAATGTGGCAGAGCAGCTTTGCTGTTATCCAGGGCCCGTGCTGCTCATCCGCCGCACGCTGGACGAAGTGGTCAACACGGAGGCTCTCTCCTCGGAGAACGACGACGATCAGGCCCCGCGCTCTATCGACTTGGAGGGCAACCGAGGTAACTACCTGCTACTGAAGCTGTTAAAATACCGGTACCCCAGAGTGATGACGGATGAGACCGTGGCGGCTGTGAAACACTGGCTGCAGGCGGCTAACCCGGAGCAAGAGGCTGCCATATGCCAGAAATATCGTGTGGATGGCAAATGGTGCTTGACTATATTGCAGAACTATAAGACTAAGATCAATAAGTCCAGAAGGAAATTAAGGTGGAAGGACCAAAGCACCTCCCCAAAGCCCTACAGCCCAGACTTCCCCTGGAGTGTGGGTGAGGGCCTGACCCCTGTCCAGCGGAAGAGACTTGCAATATTCCTAGCCCAGAAATATATGAAGAACGTTGAGGCCACTCACTGCTGCCCTCTGGGTCCTGAGGACTTCCAGTTGCCATGGACATTGTAGAACTGGGTTGGGTTGGGCAAAGGTGGAAGGGGAGAGGGAGCTGAGAGGGAGGCTGGAAGAGGGACGGAACTTTCCTCTCTACTGCGACTGGCCTGCTCTAGGCTCCAGTTTTGTCCTGCCTCATCCTGCCCCTCTTCTGGGTGCCAGTAAAACTGCCTCTCAAGGTGTGAGGCCCCAAAGAGGTTCTTCCTTTGGAGGTGGGGGGGGTGGGTTGGGAGGAGATGATTATAACACCATTATGGTATATAATGGACAAAACCCTTACCCTGGGAGATAGGAGATCTGGAGTCAATTCATAACTTGACCTTGCCCTCTCTGGGCCTCCTTTTCCTCACCTGAAAAATAGGAGTGGGTTTGATTAGAAATATGGGTTTTATTTCATTGAAATGTTGATTTCAACCTATGAACATTTATTAAGAGTTTCTGTGTGCAGAGTATTGTACTGAACATTTGGGAGAGATATAACATTTAGGTAATATGAGGACCCTACCTTCATAGAGCTAAATCTAATAGGATAAAAATTAATACAGATAATTCTAATACGCACTAATACACGACAAGTTTGTTTTTGTTTTTTTTAGGAGTGCTAAGCAAAATGCTATGTGAGGTCCTAGGAGAAAAAAAGTCATGACTAGCAGGAGGATCAGGGAAGGCTCCGTAGAGGAGGTAGCATTCGAAAAATAACCTTAAAGGATGGGCAGAAAATCAACAACAGGTGAAAGGAAGGATATTTCAGGCAAAGGGAAATCATATAGAAAAGATACAGAGAGGGAAGAGTAGTCTAATTTGAATTATAGACATCATGGAAGGGAGTGATTATGAATTAGGGCTGGAAATATAGGAGACTAACAAATTAGAGGACGCTTTGAAAGTCAGTCAAAAACATTTGAATTTTTACTGAATTTTAAACTGTCATAGACAATTTAAGCAAAGAGATGACACTACTAGATGCTGTTTGGATGGGTGCAGATAAAAAATTAGACACTGGCATGAAGAGGATTGAAGTGGGCAGGAATAGAGGTAGGAAGATCTATTAGAAGGCTATTCTGCAGTAGAGAAGAAATAGAAAGGAGAATAGATATAGATTTACAGTATAATTGGAAGGAGTTTATGTTGGGTTCATGTAGTCCAATTTTCCCTTATTTTGTAGAAGAGGAAACAGAGGCCAAGAGATGTTAGGTGACTCATCTGAGGTAACACAGGTAGCAAATAACAAGAATCTGGACTTGAACTCTTTGCATTATACCTGGTATCTTAAAATCCAAAATTGGCCCTTTGGCTTCTCTTATACAAGTTTCTAGAGTTTAGTGAACTCCACCCCAAGGGGAAAATCTTCCCAACTCCCAAATACCTTAAAGAAGTCTTTCAACTGTGGCCTTCCTGAGCCCTTTCTCTGTGATCCAATTCAATTACCAGGCCCCCTCAGTCAGTCTGCCAGCTTCTGAATGGGGAGATAGAATCAGCAAGACTTCTTTATGATAAGGGGTCAGGCAGAAGAAAAAGTCAAGCTTCTACCACGGAGAAATTGGCCGAATGGACCTTTGTGGACATTCTTTGAGTCTATGATTCAACAATTTGAGATACCAGTCAATTGAAGGACTTAGAACAATGCCTGGCACATAGTAGGTACAAAATAAATCCTTGTTGATTGATTGGTTGACTGATTGAAGGAAACTCCAGAGATTCTGGAGATGTCATTCCCTCTTTGCCAAGTTTTCCAGGGATAATTAAGAGATACTTACCCCTTCCATGGAGCCCAACTAGAACCCTGACACAGCTGAAACAACCCCTCTGGGCCACAGGTTCCACATTGGTCTAGAGTATAGACACGCTGCCCAAAGCACTCATTCTTTTCTTCGGCACATACTTCCTGAAGTGACATGACTAATTCAACTGACTGGATGATGGTCGGACGTAGATGTATCCCTGAGGGGTCCACTAAATGCTGGGCATTTCTCTGATCTATAGCATGAGACAAACGAGAAATTGTCTAGAAGCCTGGACTCCAGCACTAAAGTTTCCCTGTGGTAATGCTGCCCCCTTGCGCCCAACAGAGATACTACAACCAGGATCATTCTGGCCAATGTAGTATAGAGTCCCATATTCTTGGAGAAGGCAGCCAAGGTATCTAAAGTGGGGCTTAGCCTGAAGCAGGGAACCCTCAAATGATCTCCAAGCACCATCCATGGGATGCTGAATACACCTTCAGGAAGGTATGAGGAATTCAATTAAACAAGCACAGATTTACTGTATGCAAGGGCACAGTGCTAGGAGCCAAAGGAAAGATGGGGATGGAAGTGATTCACTCCCTGTCCAAGGGGAGCTCACAGGTCTAGTAGAGTAGGCATCATGTGCACACATATATGTGATACAATGTAAATATAACATATGGGTGCAAGAGGAGGCACAAGACAATGCTGTGTGGAGTAGGAATGGCATGAGATGTTGAGAAAAATGAAGAGAAGCTTCATAAACTTCCCAGCCAAAATGAGCAAACTCCATGTCCCTGATATGCAGGTTCTCAGAGGCTACCTTTTGGAATACTGAAAGATTCAAAAAAAGAAAAATATCAGCCTAGAGAGTGAAGAGATTGGGCTTGACCTGTCTTCAGGAGATAGGTACCCTGGTATGAGATCGACAGACTGGCCCTAGAGACCCTTGTGTGAAGAAGACAGGGCTTGAGCCCCTTTCTTAGGGGAGGAGAATCCAGGCAGGAGGGGAAAATCATCTTAATTCCCAGGATTGTCCCAGTGCCTTAGCTGGGAGAAAGAAACACGCATCTCAGACCGAGCTCACCATTTTGACGGGCATCCTCTTTTTAACTCCAGTTTACCATTTCCCCCAGTTGCTCCTTCGGGTACTTTATGCACACTGGCTAATTGATGTATGTTGAACATGTCTCAGGATTAGCCAACTCCAAGCCTTTGTTCATGCAGTTCCCTCTGCTGAGTTCAAGTTTTTCAGCAATACTGTAGAATAGTTCCAGATTTAATTCAATTTGATAAGTATTTATAAAGTGCCAACCATGCATAAAATACTATTCATAGGTGCAAAGAATACAAAGATAAAGTAGAAAAAAATAGTCCCAAGTAATTAACAATCCTTCTTACTGGGGGTGGGAGTGGAGTGGGGGCTCTGGACAATACAACCTAGAAACAAAAAAAAACCTCACACTTGATAATCTGAGGAAGAGAGAGAAAGCAGGAATACTTGGAAGTTATCAGGAAAGTCTTCTAATCAGAGATGGATGGCATATGAGCTGAGCTATGAAGGAAGCTAGGGATTCTAAGAGACTGAAGTAAGGAAGGGAGAGAATTAGAGACATGAAGGACAGCTTGTTCAAAAGTGTGGAGATGGGAGATGGAGTGTTAAGTTTGCTTTTAACAGTAAACAGGACAGTTTAGCTGGAACCTAGAATGTGTAAAGGCAAGTCAAATACAAGGTCAATAAACCTGAAATGACAAACTAGAGCTAGATTTTGAAGGGTTTTACATGCCAGACTCTGAGACATTTTGTATTTTATCCCAGAAGCAATAAAGGGCTACTCCATGTTCTTAAGCAGGGGAAAGAGTCAGATTAGACTTTAATAAAATTATTTTGGCTATAGTAATGGAAGATACATTGGGATGGGGAAAGACAGCCTAATCAACAGGCTCCTTGATCAGACCTCTTTCCAACACTGATACTTGGCCTAGACATTACAACCATTCCTTAATGATTAGCCTTTTCCTATCCCTGTATTCTCCAAACTCCCTTCATCTCAGTGATTCTACACCCCTTAGTGGCTGATATACAGATCCTATTGCCCATCCCCAAGTGCCAACTCCATTGCTCCCATCCCCCTCAAACTTACCCTTCTCCCAATGTCCCACTCAAAATCTGCCTGACCCTTCCATTCATTCTAAACCTTTTCCTTTCTCTTTCCTTCCATCTTCTGACACTCAGTGAAGCCTGTCTCCCTCCTGATGACTCTGCATCCCTAAACACCCTTTCCAGTACTAGTTGCACTTTAATTTATAACTTTACCTTGTTCCTCTTTTCCCACACAAACACCGTTCATGGTGGAGGAGTCAGAACACTCCTTGCCCCTTATTGCCATTTCCAGACTCTTCTCTTATGGCCCTCATAGCAACATTTCCTTTGAAGTTATACTGTACAAATGTCTCACCCAATCCAGATCTATCAACCTACAAGACATTTGCCTCTTCCTTCCTCAATGAGTTCAGTGTGTGAACCAATCCTTTCCACCTCAACTGTTTCATACCCACATACATATTGATACCTCCTCAAATACCCTAATTTTCTAGTTCCTCAATTCCCATGATCTACTCCACCTCAGCTACACACAGAGATGGTCATATGCTTGATCTTGCCATCCACAACTGTTCTAATTACATGAACTCCAAAATTTCTTTATGTATTTGTAATCTTTTATAATTCCATCTTTGTTGTTGTTTAATTGTTTTTGTCGTGTTCAACTCTTCATGACCCCATTTGGGGTTTTCTTGGCAAAGATACTGAAGCAATTTGTCATTTTCTTCTTCAGCTCATTTTACAGATGAGGAAACTGAGGCAAACAGGGTTAAGTGATTTGCCCAGGGTCACCCAGCTAGTAAGTGTCTGAGGCTGGATTTGAACTCAGGTTTTCCTAACTCCAGACCTGGCACTCTATCCACCACACCACCTGGCTGCCCATTCCATCTTTACCTATGTCTTGACCACTTAATCCTATTCTTCATTCTTACTGTGGTCCCCCTTTCTTACTCTTGGGCTGCCACCTCTGCAGGACTGAACTCTCTTCCCTTCCCCACCTTGAGTGACCCAGTTCAGTGCTATAATATGCTCTATTCTCCAATCCCTTGCCTACTTCAGCCTTGCCAAACCTCAATTTTGGATTGCTCCCATCATCTACCCTATTCACTCCAATTCATATGCTGCTGCATAAGGCTAGAGTAAATAACAAAACTATGCTGACAGTGACATCCACAAAAAATGTATGTTACATGATCTCAACTAAGCCCTCATTGTAGCAAGGCAATCCTTTTACACATCCCTAATCAATTCACTATCCCACTCATCACAGTTGTTCTTTCAAACGTTCTCCTCCTCCTTCCTCAAGCCACTCACAGAATGATCTCCTCCCAGACTCTCAGCTGAGGAGGGCTCATACTTCTCTAAAAAAAAAAAAAAAAAAAAAAAAAGGAAAGAAAAAAAAGGCAATTTGATGAGTTCTGTCTTTTTCCTTCCTCTTCATTTCACATCACTCAGACCTATCTTCCCCTACTATCTCCCCTGTAACTTCAATCTCACATGAAAATGTAGTACTTCTCCTTGCCAAAACAAACGCTTCTCTAAAGGTACTCTTAATCACATTCCCTCCCCCAGCCTTCTCCAGCAAATTGCCCCCACCATCATCCCCATTCCCTAATCTCTAATTTTTCTCTATCTGTTGGCTCCTTCTCTGATGCCTACAAACATCAAGCTTTAATAGCATTCTTTAAAAACCCTCACTTGATCCTACCATCCCCACCAGCTAGATAGTCTATATCTCTCCTTCCCTTCTGAAGTTAACTCTTTTTGAAAGAAGCCCACACTAGATGTCCTTACTTTTTCTCCTCTCTTCTTAGCCTTCTGCAATCTTATTTCTTACCTCATCATTCAATTCTGAACCACCTAGCAGCTTATATACAGATCCTGTTCCTCCGCCCTCTCCAAAGTTACCAGTGATCTGGTAAATGCCAAATCTAATGACCTCTTCTCAATACATTCAGTTCTTGGCTTCTCTGTAGCATTCAATACCAATGACCATCTTATCTTCTCCTTAGGTACCCCTTCCTCTCTAGATTTTTGCAATTCTCTTCTTGGATTTCCTCCCACATATCTGACTGTTCTTCATTTTCTTTTGTTGAATCTTCATCTGTGTCACATCCACTATCTGTGGGTATCCCTAAAGGCTCTATACTGAGTCTTGTCTCTTTTCTCTGTACTATATTTCATTTGGCAATCTTGTCAGCTCCCATATGCACAATTATCTCTGTGCAGATGATTCCCAGATCTATGTTATCCAGCCCTATTTTCTCTCCTGGACTCCAATCCCATGTCACCAATTGCCTTTTGGATATCTTGAACTAGATACTCCATAGGCATTTCAAACTCAATATGTCCAAAAAAAATGTATAATCTTTTCTTCCCAAGCTCTCCCCTCTTTCCAACTTTCTTAACAATGTCCATGATACCACTTGGTCACTTAGGTTTACAACTTGAGTATTATCCTCTACTCCTTACTTTTACTTACCCCACCTCTCTAATCTGTCATCAAATCTTATTATTTCTCCTTTTACAACATCTCTCGTATGTGTGAGAGTATGCTTTCTTCTCTCTACTCACACAGCCCTGATCACCTCTCTTCTTGACTACTGCAAAATTTTTCTGATTGGTCTCCCAGCCTCAAGTGATTTCCCATTCCAATCCATCCTCCTCTTAGCTGCCACATGGAGGCCAGCCTTCCTAACACTCAGGTGTGATCATGTCACTTCCTCTACTCAATCAATCACAGTGGTCCCCTATTATTTCCAACATCAAATATAAAGTGCTGTTTGATATTTAAAGTCCTTCATAGTATGGCATATTGCTACCTTTTCAGTCTTTTGGGGGGAAAAAGTAGTTAGGTGGCATCCTGGATAGAGTATTGCACATAGAGTCAGGAAGTCCCACATTCAAATGTGACACTTAACTAGCTGTGTTGTTACCCTGGACAAATCACTTAACCTCTGTCTGTCTCAGTTTCCTCACTTGTAAAAAGGGAAGAATAATAGCAATGTGGTTGTTATGAGGATAAAATGAGATATTTGTAAAGCTCTTTGAAAACCTTCAAGAGCTCCACAAATGCTAGTTATTGTTACTACATGTTTTACTCCTCTCTCCTTCCTCTCTTCCTAAATGTGCTGTTACTGTCGAAGGCACCATCATCATTCTCACGGCAACCTAGGTGCAACCTTGACTTTTCACTGTCTTTCACCTCCTCCCTCATATCCAGCTGTCAAGTTCTCAGCTCTCCACATTCATAAAATCTTACGTATTTCCCTCTTCTGATGCTGCAGCCACCCCAGTGCAGGCCCCCGTCACCCCACACCTGGCCCACTTCAACAATTTGCTAGTTGGTCTCTTTGCCTCAAGACCCTCCTCTTTTTTCCACTCAGCTATCAAAGTGATGTTCCTAAAGTTTGATCTGACCGTATCACACCCTTTTCAGTCTATGATAGTGTCTCCCTATTACCTCCAGGGTCAAACATAAAACCCTCTGTTTGGCTTTTCAAAGCCTCTCATTACCTGGCCCTTCCTACCTTTTTGGTCTTTTTACTATTTACTCCCTTCTACTCACTCTATAATACTCTTGTTTGGTGTCTTTGTGGTTCCTCACATACAGCACTCCATCTCTTGATTCTATGCCCTTGTTACCGGCTGTAACCCATGCCTGGAACACTCTTCCTCCTCACTTCTGCCTCTCAGCTTCCCTGGCTTCCTTCAAGACTTAGTAGTGCAAACGCCACCTTTTGCAGGAGGGGTTTCCTGATCCCCGCTGCAGTGAGTGTCTTTCCTCTGAGATTATCTCCCATATACTTTCTGTAAATATCTTGCATGTGCATAGTTATTTCATTTGTCTTCTCCATTACAATGTGAGCTCCTTGAGGGCAAAGATGGTGTTTGCCTTTGCTTGTATTCCCAGTGCTTATCATAGTAGTAAGTAAATAATAAATTCTTTTTGATAATACAGTATTGCTCATGAGAGGTGATGAGGGTAAGAGAGGAAGCATTTTTTAAGCTTCTACAATGTGGCAGGAACTTTGCTAAGCACTTCACAAATATTATCTCACAGCAATCCTTTGACACCAGTGTTATTATTATCCCCATTCTACAGCTGAGATAGAAGTTAAGTGACTTGTCCAAGGTAACATGACTCATGCCTAAAACTGGATTTGAATTCAGGTCTTCCTGACTGGAGATCCAGACCTCTATCCACGGTACTATCTAGCTTTTTCTGATAACGATCTGAACTTGAGTTGGTAGCCTTGTGAGTGGGGAGAAAGAGATGAAGAGTTGGTAACTGATTGGACATGTGAATGAAGGAGAGGGAAGTGTCAAAAATGACTAAGATTGTGAACATCCTTGACTAAAACAAAGAGGTGCATTCAACTAAAATAAGGGGAGATAAATGACTTCTCTTTTGGATATGTTGTTCGATGTGCCTCTGGAATATGCCTTTTAAAATGTCAGACAAATAATTGGTAGTGAAGTATGTCTAGATATATAGACCTAAGATTCATTTCCAAAGAGGTGATAATCAAACCCATTACAACTGATGAACTCAATTAGAGATAAGAAATATAGAGAGAAGAGGCCTAGGGCAAAACCTTGGGGGATAGCAAAGGAGACTGAGACTAGGTTAGACAGGTAGAAAGAGAACCAGAATAGAACAGGAGCCTTCTTCCCAGTCCAGAGATGAAATGGTCATGTGTCTAGAGGATGAAGAGAAAATTAGATCCTATCTCACCCTGAAATAACATTGGAGTAGGAGTCAAAGAGAGGAGTTTGGTTCTAGTTCTGGGTCTGAAGCTAATTCTTTGTGTGTAACTTTGAGGAAGGGACTCCATCTTTTGAGAATGCATGTATCTTCCCTCTGTAGACTGCCACAATAAGGCTATATGATCCCCAGTAGCCCTTCCTGCTGCGAATCTTGTGAATTTATGACCCTAAACTTCTTTACCACCAAGGCCCTGGACACTGAAACATCTTTCTCTGACCACAATCTCCTGTCCTTTTCATGTCTCCTATTGCCTCATACTCTGCCTGAAACTACTCTTGGCCCTACAAGGGATCTGCAGTAGCTCATTTCCTCCTCGTTGTTTTTATATTTCCTTACCTTCACAGTCTTGGCCATATAGTTAATGATTTCATTGCCCTCCGCCCTTGAAATCTAATCTATTTTGTCTCCTGCCCTTCCATTTTCCACTACAAATTCAAGTTATCTAACATTAACTGTGACCACTGCAGTCAGTCAGTCAATAAGCATTTAAGTGCCTACTATGCGCCAGGGACTGTGCTGAGCATGAAAGGGATACAAAAAGAGGGAAGAAAGTCTTTAATTTCAAGGAGCTCACAATCTAATGGAGGAGGCAATGAGCAAACAAATATGTACAAATAAGCTAAATACAGGAAAAAATATGACATAATTAAAAGAGGGAAGGCTCTAGAATTAAGAGGGGTTGGGGAATGCTTCCTGTAGGAGATGCGATTTTAACTGGGACTTGAAGGATTCCAGGGAAATCATGAGGCTGAGTTGAAGAGGTAGCACATCCCAGGCATGGGGGACAGCCGGAAAAAATGCTCAGAGCCAAGAGAAGGAGAGTCTTGTTCCAGGAACAAGAGGCCAGTGTCACTACACCATGATCGTATTCATCTCTGCTTGACTCTATAGCATTTCTCATAACAAATGCTCCAGACCTTCTTTTTCTCCTCAGACCTCTAATTCCACTCCTACCTATATGCTTTCTCGGACCATCAACTTACTGAGAAGACTGAAGTCATACGTTAGGAATCAAAGGATTTAGAGCTTAGAGGTCATCTGGTACAGCCCTCTACTTAAAAAAAAAAAGACTTCATTGATTCCTTTTGCCTTTACATCACAGTCATTTCTGGCAGTGTCATAACTAGAAATTGCTGCACCTGGGCCAATCACTACAAATTTGCACCTACAGCAAAGGGCAGGAAAGAAACCCTCCCTTATTTGAAGGGGGACTGGGTACCACCCTACAGAGGAAGACAGAGATGCTAGGATACCACAAAGCTACTGCTGAGGAGGCTGTCCAGACCCAATTAGATAGCTCCCTATTTGGATCTACCTTAGCACCTAGTTTTCAAGAATAATTAGCTTTTTCTTTACAGTTGGCATCCCTAAAGTAAAATTAGTAGGGAATGGGAAGATGGAATAGTAACCTTTACAGCAAACAGATGCCTTTAGGAAGGGGCTTGAAAGAGGGATTGAAGCCAACTCTTACAAAATTCTCAAAGTATCATCTTAGGGCTAGAAGGGACCTCACAACTCATATGATCATATATTTACAACTGAATAAGACCTTAGAGGCCATCTAATCCAAGATTAGGAAACTGAGGCACAGAGGTGATTTGTCCTAGGTCACTCGGGTAATATAGTCATCTAATCCAACTACACAGAAGGAAAATGAGTCACCAACAAGGGGAAATAACTTACCTAGATCACAGAGGAAGCTTTATTCATTCACTTCCCACTGAAATTGAGGCTGGCCTCCAGTAGAATTAAATGGAGTCCACATCTCATAGCCTTACAAACTATAGGGGCTAGAAAGGACTTTAGAGATCTCTTTTTTCAACCTTTACATTTTATAGCAAAAGAAACAGAAACCTTGAGTTAGTACCTTATACATCATCAACTCTAAGAAAAGTGAGGTGGCTATGCTTCAAGGCAAGGGAGAAAGCCTTGACTTCCTGGGGATGCCTCTTCTTCCCCCATCTCTGGGAACTTTTTTTTTTCCTTCAAAGCTTATTTTCCCCTCAAAGTTGTTTAAACTTTTCTGTTGACATAGAGATATCAATCTTATCCCACCATACTTGATTCTTCTGCTATGCCTTCTGGGATTCTCTTATATTGTTAATAAATTGTCCAGAAAGTGCCCCCTGTTTCATAATTCAAGAGAAGAAGCTAATCAAAGGCCCTTCAGTCCTCCCAAGTATCCCTTTGCCCCAAACTCTCACCACTCCTACCCTCACCTTCTCCTGGAGAGTTTAAGCAGCTTGGAAAGTAAAAGAAAATTGTTGGGTGAGACAGAGGAATTACCAGGAAATCATGTTTCCTTTACTTACCTTTCCTTTTCTGAAATCCCTCCTCCACATTCCCTCTCCCACTATAGACTATGCTGAAAGCCTGAAGAGAGCTCCTAAGTCAGGGGAATCATTTCTGGAATAGGGTGCACTTTCAGGATCCTTGGTGTGTCTTCCCCTCTCACTGGGGAGCCTTCATTGGTAACAGTAAGAAAATGGATTCAGAAAAGTAAAGTGACTTGCCCACCATCTCACAAATAGAGTCAGGACTTGAAACTCAGATCATTTGGATTCAAATTCAACATTTTTTCCACTGCACCACATGACCTGCCATCTCAGAGCACCTTTAGACATCTCCTCACCTTACAGGATATGTTATGTTCCTCAGACAAGGTTCAAGCTAGCTACCCCAGGTTCTAGGTACTCTGTGGGTCCACATCTACTTAAAATTAAACCCCATGAGTCCCTACTGATGGGTTTCACTTTAAACACAAAACATGATTAGGTCAAAGCAAAGAGAGTTAATAGATAACATAGGAATGAAAAGTAAAGCACCTCAAATGGAATCTCTCCACATGGAGGAGCTCATGATTTTGCTTCTGTCATGACGACATATAAGGGCAGTGCCTTGGAGGGACTGTGGTGCATGTGGAGACATTTTGTAACTGGTTTTGGTCTACTAATCACGTGACTTTTATCTTTAACTGGATGTGTAAGTATTCAAAAGTCCTTAGTCAGCATTCTTCATGTCTCTCTTGCCTAAGTCCTTTCAGCTGCTATTGGTAGTTGGACTCCTTCACTCAAAGTGTCCATTGAGAGAAAAATGCTATAAGGCTAAGAAGTCTTGGGACTTTCTTCTCATCAAGGCCGCATGCTCCTAAGGAGCAGGCTTTGGTCCTTGGCCTCTGTTTGTTTGGTTTTTTTCCTCCTGGATGAAGGAAGTGGAGTCTCTGACCCTATTAGTTTCAAAAGATAAGGAGAGTGAGCCACAGCAACCTGAGAGTCAGATTCCAGGCCAGGTTTTGCAGCCAGCCCAGCACTGATGGTCAAGGAGTAAACTTCAGGAATAACCTTCTGGACTCAGGCCAGTGGAAGCTGAGATGAGGACTCATCCAGCAGTCATGCTGCATCTGGACATGAACTTGATGGTGAGATTGGTGTTATGTAGGAACTGAGTCAAGTTTTAAGCTTACTTCTTCCCAGAAACAGAAGTAGTATAGTGGAGGATATACCTCTGAGGTGTTGGGGGAAATGCATGTTTATTCTTGCTGTATCTTGGAAGTAAATATATATCCCTTTGTAAAAGCTAATCAAAGTTAAGTGGGTTAAATGGAATTAGGGCACTATACACTAGCACTTAACAGTGGGGGAAACATACCTGACAGGGGCTTTAGTCAATGTCAGCAGAGGAGAGAATCCCAACCCCTCAGGGTACTCTAGAACCCTAAGGGGCTGAGATAGCTAGCCTAGCTCTAGGAAAGCAAGCCAGAGTGCACAAGCTACCTAACAAGAAAATATTTCCCCAGGGCACATTCTCCTACAAATGTGCACAACATCAGTGGGAAGAAAGGACACACATAGGGAACAGGGTATGTACAGAAAGGTAATTTATTCTTCTGATGCTATAGGGCCAACAATATATCCTTGTCAGGTCTGTTCCCTACCATTCTTCACTGGATATACTGTCTTTGCCAGAAGTTGCTCCACTAATAAATAGTTTTTGTCAGATACTGCCAGGTATGGTTTCATTGGGCATATGATTGTAATGCCTATCTCTGCTTCCAACATCAGGCTGCAGCTAAAGTCTTTGGATATAGTACTATTTCTTCCACAGTCAGTCAGTCAGTCAATAAACATTTATTTAGTGCCTACTATATGCCAAGCATTGTGCTAAGGGCTTCCTCGTGTGAAGAGTAGATTCTGTCATGCTCTTTTAATTTAAAACTCTCAAGGTTTTTTCTAGTTCTTTTAGAAAAGCAGAATGTCTCAGCTAGGAGCTAACAACAGTCTTCCTTAGAGGAAAAAATCTCTCCAGCTTTTTTTTTTTTAGGGAGCAGGATCCTCTCAGAAGCAGTCAGTTGCTTCTATTTTTCAAACTATACTTCCTGGTTCAGAACTAAGGTCAGATAATCATCATGGTAGTAAGTCCTGGGGCAAAGCTGATGTCACTAAAAATTGGAGGCAAGTCCTCAGAATTCTTGAGACTCTTGCCTTGACTATAAGACAGGACCAAGGACTCACCATCTGCCCTGCAGCCTGAAAATGCCACCCCCTTGACTTTCTTCCTCTTGATACTGACCGGCAACTGCCCAGGCAGATTATTTTTCTGGTCACCACCACATCTTACTCCTTCATCCCCATCTATATCAGTCCCACCAAGGGTTGTACTGGTAAATATTTTAAAATTGCCTCTGAAAAAAATTATGCAGGACAAACTTTTAAGTTTAATGTGCATTATTAACATTTTGTCCTTCACTTTTTGAAATCTAGACAACCAACAGGAAAATAAGTTGAGCTCTGATTTGTAGCATTTTGCCAATTTTTCAAGTGTAAATGCTCACTTTAAAATTTAACAGTCCACTCTCTTTGACTCCACCCCAGCCCACCTGTGTCCCAATCTCACTACATCCACTATGCCTTCTGGGATTTTCTTATATTAACAAATTGGCCCTCATATAAGGCCCTCCCTCCAGAAATTACTTTTTATAAATTAAATTTTTTTTCAGTCAGCAAAAATCTGCCTTCTCTCCCTTTCAATCCACTCAATGGAGAATGAAAGAAAAAGACAACTTTGCTATAAACAAGTATAGTCAAGTGAAACAAATTACTGAACTGGCCATGCCTTTTGTGTGTGTTTGCACATATATGCCATATGTCTCATTTTGCATTGAGATCCAGTCATCTCTATCAGGAGGTGGGTACATGTTGAATGGGTTGGTAATTATGCTGACCAGAGTTCTAAAGTCATTCAAAATTGTTTATCTTTGCCCTATTTTTGTCGTTGTATAAATTATTCTCGTGGTTCTGTTCCCTTTACCCTTTATCCATTGTACAAGTCTTCCCAGGTTTCATCTCCTTCATCATTTCTCACAACACAATAGTATTCCATCATATTCATGTGACATAAGGTGTTCAGCCATTCTCCAATTAATGGGCACCCACTCAGATCCTTATTTTTTGTTGCCTCAAAAAAAAAAGCTAAAAACATTGCATATCTTTAGTTAAGAGTTTGTTTTGCTTAGGACCAATCTCCTCCCTTAATCTATCTTCCCTCTAACTTCCCCTTCTCCCTTTTCCCTTCTCTCCTTTCTCTCTTATTTCCTTGTTAAATGAAATGTATTCTTCTACTCAACTGTGGATGTGGGTGGGTATGGGTGTGGGTGTGTGTTTTTCCCTTCTTTGACCGGTTCAGATGAGAGTGATGTTCAAGTGTCAGCCATTTTCTGTCCCCTTCTTATTTGTAGAGATTTCTACTTTTGAAGCCTAATTATGTGAGATAATTTCCCCTCACCTTCCTTCCTCTTTCCCTCCACCTCAGTTATTCCTCTTCCCCTCCCTTTCCATTCTTCTCTTAAGATCATGAATGATGAGGTCAGGGTTGGGAGAGCTGGTTCATCAAATGTGGAAGAATTCACTTAGACCTTCTCTGTAGCCATTGGGAGCTTTGTTGACGCAAAAGCAACGGGCCTGAGATTTAGCAAGCAGCTAAACAAATGCACTGAGGTAGGGAAGGAACCAGACTTATATAGACAAAAAGCTATAAAGTCTGTAGGATGATTTTAGGGTTTCTTGTGGGGGTTGGAGATTTAGGGATAGGATAAGACTTACAGGGTAAGTACAAGATAAGGGAGACCGGACACACAATAAGGGAGTCCGGACTTGGACACAAGATAAGGGGAGGAGACTTTGGAGTGCCAGGGAGAGAAACTCATCCCTTAGGGTACCTTTGTTATCCACATCAATGAAGATATAACTGAACTATTCTCAGGACCTCTGTCTAATCAGACTCTCTCTATGACCCCTGATGATAATGGGTTTCAAATCATGTAAGCAGTTTATCTTTGTTTACCAGGGGTGGGGAACCTTTGGCCTTGAGACCACATGTGGCCTTTCTAGATCCTGAAGTGCAGCCTTTTGACTGAATCCAAATTTTACAGAACAAATTTACAGAAAATTTGGATTCAGTCAAAAGGCTGCACTTTGGGATCTAGAAGGCCACGTGTGGCCTCGAGGCCAAAGGTTCCCTACTCTTGGCTTAGTCCCTTAATGATTGTTCATTTATATTTACCTTTTTGTGTTTCTCTTAACTCCTGTGTTTGTAGTATGGGTTATGCAGCTCTGGTCTTTTCACCAGGAATTTTTGGAAGTCTTCTATTTCATTAACAACTCATTTTCTACTGTATAAGATTATACTCAGTTTTTCTGAATAATTTATTATTGGTTGTAAGTCTATATCCTTTGTCTTCTGGAATATTATATTCCAAGCTCTCTGCTCATTTATAATGCCTGCTAAATCATGTGTGATCCTGACTGTTGCTCCTTAGTACTTGAATTCTTTCTTTCTATCACCTGAAATATTTTTTTTCCTTTGATCTGGAAACTGAGTTTGGCTATAATGTTCCTGAAAGTTTTCATTTTGGATTTTTTTTTTCTTCTGGAAGTGACCAGTAGATTCTTTCTATTTCCATGTTGCACTCTGGTTCTAAGAGATCTAGGTGGTTCTCTTGAAATATGATGTCTAGGTTCTTTTTTGTTTTTGGTCATGGTTTTCAGTCATTCAAAGTTTCTTAAATTTTTTCTCCTTGATCAATTTTCTACATCAGTGGTTTTTACTATAAGATACCTCATATTTCCTTCAATTTTTTTTAGCTTTTTGACTTTGTTTTAATATTTCTTGCTATCTCATGGACTCATTAACTTCTATTTGGTTTATTCTAATTCTCAGAAAGTTTGTCTATTTGGCAAGGTTTTATACCTCTTCTGCCAAGCTTTTAATTCATTTTCCAATTCTTTCTTCCAGGCCTTTCATTTATTTTCAAATTTTTTCCCTCTAGTGCTCTCATTTATAAAAAAAAAATTTTTTAAATTGTTTAAAAACTCTTGCTTCATTTCTGCTAGGAATTCTAGTTGAATTTGTATCCAAGATGTGGTGGTTTTTTTTTTCTTTTTGAGGCTTTGCTTATAAATGTTTTAGAGTCATTCTCTTCTGGATTTTTGTCTTGAGCATTACTACACCACAATAGCTTTTTATAGTAAGATTTATTTTTTGTTTGCTCATTCTTCTTGTCTACTTTCTGACTTCCAACTTTATGATAGAGCCAGACTTTGTACATTTTTGGAGGAAAGGTATGGGCTGATAAAGTTGCTGCTTTCTTGGGATATTGAGAATTCTGTTATTCTAGGCTCCTCCTTCTCCTCCCCCCTCCACTGTCCTTGTGGGGAGTCATATCATTACATGTGAGTGCTCAGGAATATAAAGGAATATAAATTTTGATCCCTTATATTTTGCAAGTTATCTTGGGGTGTGAGAGTTAGATAGTCTTCTTCTTTATTTATTCCATCTTTTTTTTAATTGGGACAATTAATTTTGTTGTCTCATGTAGTTTTCATTTATGATTTCTTGAAAGATAGTTCTGAAAAACCAGGCTTTGTTAAAGCCCAATATGATTCAGATGGAGCTAACTGACTGTGCTTTTAAATCCAACTCACTCTGGCTTTCACTGAATGGCCAATAATAGGTCTTTGCCCAAGCCTCACTTGTTCATTGTTTCGGTTTTGACGGCTCAGATTGAGTGTAAATAGCAATTGTTTCTATTCTGGCCAGAAATTCTGAGGCTCTTCCCCTCCCAGATTGATTCATTGTGAAGGCAAACTAGGCCATCTTTTGCCTCAATTCTTACCTAGTCTTTCAATACTGAATGGGAGTTGCCCCCGACAAACTGAGCCCTGGGAAAGATCTTAGTTTGTAAAGGCCAAAGGTCCCCCACTGTATCTGATGAGGTTTAAGGGGTTCAGGGACCCCTCAAGGACTGAAGTACTGGACAGGGTCATCTGGAATGAATTCACGGACTCAAGCATTCTTTAAGTCAACACGGCAAAGGTTTATTGTAATGCCAATATGGTAGGCGGAGCTCCTTAAGGAACTTGCCACCTAACAGGAATGATGCTAAAGCTTATACAGACAAAGTAGTGGATTATTTGGCAGATTTGCTAATTAGGTGATAACTTACAACCTTGGTCACAGGCATCATTCACTACTGGAAACCAGGAGAAGGCGTGTATATTTTTGGTCTGTTATGTCTGTAGCAAGATAATTTTGAGAGTTGATGTCTATAGCTTGACCTCTGGATTGAATATGATGTGAAAAATATTATACTATTTTATATCATTTTTAATTTCAAGTAGACCCAGAGCCTGATTTAATGAGTAACTGGATGAAGATCCAGAACCTGGGCTTCTTTGTTTTCTCTAAAAGTTTGCTCAGGTAATAAATACCCTTACCTCTGTCAACAAGGCCAGATTAGACTGACCTAAGGACATTACCCTAACCCCAAGAGAGATTACCTTGCTTAATATTCTACAAGTATATACTATGTTATGGAATGTAATGAGACACAGAGACGCTGGGCTGTAGTTTCAACTGACTTTTGTCAACATCCTTTACAACTCTATTCCATTAAGGAAAATCCTCTTGTTGTATCATGGTTAGACATACATAAAAATGAGGTCATACAGGCTTGCTAGCTCTGCTAAAATAACGTATATAAGTTTTCTCATTGCTTTGTTCAGGCAGCCAGAGTTCATACTCTGACTCCTTGTACGTACAAGTAAGCTAGCTCCGCTATGCTTTAAGGGAAAATAATAAACAACATGGATTTTTCTATCACCTAGCTCTGTTGTTTCCTTCAACCAAATTTTCAGGTTTAACAGTTATGGTGCCGTGACTTTCGGATGGAAATGATGGAAATGGGACAATGCAGCCCAACCTTGCCAACGCTTTTGGGTGCTATAGGATTAACTTTTCCTGGAATTTTGGCCTTGACAAGGTGGGGGTAAGTGGTCTCTCTTCCCAGCTTCCAAAAAGAACTCCCACAAAATTGGTTGAAGTCTGGAAATTCCCTTTAAGCTAGCTCTGGGGGCAGGGATCAAATCTGTGGTAAAACACAGATCTGCGGTCAAACGCACATAGATCCCCTGGAAACACTGATTGATCTAGAAAATTAGCTATAGATCAGTCAAAATCTAGAATTAGAAGTCCAACTGTTCCTCCACTTCCTTCCTTCCTTCCCTTGGAGGCTCTGGTCCTGGGGAGAAAAACTGTACTTTGCTTTTTCCCTCCCCTTCTGCCTCCCAGGAAGGGCTCTGATCCTGAGGGAGGTAACTCTGTTCCGCTACCTTTGCCTTCTCTCTCTCTTCCCTCCCCACCCCTTTCCCCCTTTCCCTTAAGGGCTCTGTTTTCGCCTTCTGCCCTATTCCTGCTTCCTTCCCTTGAAGGCTCTGATTATGGGGAGGATAAATGCATTTTATCCTTACTCCTCGCCTTCCTTTACCTGTCCTAGTCCTCCATTTCCCGTTTCCCCCTTCCTAAGGGATAGGATATGGAGAGTCAGAAAAATCAGGAATGCCAAGGCTTCCCCAAAGACCATAGGGGTGCTAATAGCTAACTCATGAAAGCTTCTAATTCTCTGTTGTTTAAACTCTGAGCTCAGTCTGAATTTGTTCTGTATTTGTTTTGTTAATTGTCTGTTAATTGTCTGTGTGAGAGCGTGTGCTGTGAAATGTCTATACTGGGTAAAATCTGAAATGCAGGTAGCCAGAGTTTATACTTTGACTCCTTGTACGTACAAGTAAGCTAGCTCCGCTATGCTTTAAGGGAAAATAATAAACAACATGGATTTTTCTATCACCTAGCTCTGTTGTTTCCTTCAACCAAATTTTCAGGTTTAACAATGATAACTGTGGGAATCAATACATGATAATTCTGTGGTTACAAAGTAGTCCTGTTTTTATAAGAGAATTTCTTCATAGGTCAGCTTGTTCTTGTGATGGGGAAAGGTAGTTTGTCTTACTGGGGCCAACTCAAGAGTTATTGCTAGGCATAGTGTCCTTGGGCTAGGGAGAAAACTGCCAGGCATAGTGTATTGAAGCTAGGGAGAAATGTGATCTTAAAATGTGGGCTCAAGCACAAGCACAGAAGCACCCCATCAGAAAGCTCTGCTGGTTCAGAATGACACAACTCTAGGGTCCTTTGGGTCTGAGATTTCTGCCCTGTTACTTCTACTTTAGGCTTCTTTGTCAGAAGCTGTACCTGAGACCTCTGTGTCTCTGAATTGGGCAGTGAGCAACAGAACTGACAGTTGGCACCTACTCCTGAACTCTACACAGGTTGAGGCCCCTCTCTGCTGGATCTGGGACTCTTTCTTGCCCCAGTGTCCAGCCTAGACCTAATGTCCACAGACCTTTATGTCAGTCTTCCCATGCTCACATTGGCTGGGAAAATGATTCATTGTGATTAATGATTTTCTATTTACCCTGCATATAACTCACATATATTTACATGTCATCTCCCCCATTAGACTGTAAGCTCCTTGAGGGTAGGGATTATCTTTCCCCCTCCTTTTGTATCCCCAGTACTTAGCACAGTACCTGGCACAGAGTTAGGTGGTTAATAAACGTTTATTGATTGACATATTGGTTTCCCAATCAAGATTCAGTCTGGTGCATTCTAGACCACAATGTACTCTGCTATCCTGAGTCTGCCTTCTCACATTTTCCAAAATTACTTTGTTTACATTTTGTATTTAATTTTTTATGTACGTGTTGTTTCTTCCCAATAGAATTTAAATTCTTTAAGGACTGGGTGGTTTTTTTTTTTCATTTTATCCCCAGAGCCTAGTGTAGTGCCTGGCATATAGCAGGTCTTTATGGAATTGAGTGGGATAACTTCTCTGTAGTTTAGGGTGAGTATTCCATATGTTTTAACCTTTGTTAAAGGGTATTCCATATTCCATATGTTTAACCTTTGATGGTTATTATCATCATTGGTTAATATCATCATTATCATCATCATTGTACATGGAGGGGCATCTAGGTGATGCCACTGGGCTTGAAGTCAGGATGACCTAAGTTCAAATCTTGCCTCTGACACTGTGTCCTTCTGATGGGGATGGGATCTGAACCCCTAAACAGAAACAACCATATCTTTGGGATCTGGACCCCAAAAAGGAAAAGCCCTTGGACTTTTTCATGTGACTCAGGTCCCTGATGTTCACCTGGGGCACCTGGTCTGGGTCACCTGGCCCTTCCCAGTTAATAATCCTTTCATTGTGGCCCTCATTGTCTGCACCTGGATCTACCCTAGACCACCACTCCTTGATTCCACCTAGACCCCTTCCATGTGGCCCAGGTGTCTGGCATTCACCTGGAGCACCTGGCCCTTTCTGGTCCTTCTCTATTACCTCCCAGTTACCCCAGACTACTTGGCCACTCCTAGATCACATCCAGATCTTCTCTGTTCCCACGGTCTTCTGTATAAAAGATCCATCTTGCCTCCATGAAAGTGCTCAGATTCCTTAAGAGTCAAGCCAATGTCTCAGGTACAGTCTGGCCAGCTTGTCACTACAGGTGTCACTGTAGGGAGCATTCTTAAAATCTTGCCCACCCAGACCAGTGTTCTAATAAACCTTATCTCTGCCCTTGACCTCAACCTAGACCTCAACACTTGGGCAAATCACATGAAGACAGATAATACTGGCACACATGAGGGCTGCTAGCACAGGATCACTTTTGATCTGGTCAGACAGGAAGACAGCTTTGAAGGGGTTAATAATCTTACTTTATTCTAGTCTAGTCTTCTCACAAGGGTTTCTGGTAATGGGAACACAACTCCTACAGCATTCCCTAATCACCCTTCTCAAAGAGGCCATAGTGAAGAGGAGGCAATGTCTTGATGAGGTCAATCGAGACAGGCACAGCTCATACATTCCCCTAAATCCCCTCAAGTCTCAATGGGGGCCAGTTGAGGCAAACACAGCATTCCAGCTTGTGCATTCAACCCTAAGTAATCCCCTCAAGCCTTGATGGGGGCCAGTCAAGGCACACACACAGCATTCCAGCTTGTGCATTTAACCGGAAGGGTTCCACTCCTTGACCAGTGCCCACCTGCTTTATAAGGCAAGAGACAGAAGGCATATTGCTAGCACCAGCCTTACAAGTTTACATCACCTCAACCCTGTATCTCACTGCACAGTCACAGTGCATATTTACAATTTAAGCACAAATGTTTTTATTATTTATCATTATGTAATGCTGCGTAAGCATGGTGGAGATGTTTTGAACCCTAATTGTGAGAACTCATGTCTAATACCTGGGAACAAGAGATTGTTATGGCTATGGATCATGGGAAACTGAACTCTAAGAAATAATAACAAAAATCTACTTTATACACATTGAAATCCATCTTACTTACACTAAAATCTACCTTACTTACATCACATAGCCTCAGTTTTCTCAACTCTAAAATGGGGATAATAATTGTATCTACTTCCCTAGGGTTGTTATGAAGATAAATGGGATAATATTTGTAAAGTATTTAGCATAGTGCCTAGCAGAATTAGTACTCTATGAATGCTAGCTCTTACTAGCTATCACTCTCTTTCCCAAATTGTTAGACTTTAGGATTCAGTGTCTCCCAATGTATTGATTCCCTAAACCTCCTTTTACACTCATCCAGATTAGTGGGTGGGGAAAAGACCCAGAGAAAAAAAACTAAGCTCAGGGGGCAAAGTTCTATTTTTCCCCAGACTAGCCACATTCCTTATTAATCACATACCATATTTGTTATATAAATATGGGAAAAAAGACTCCTTTTAGGCTTTGGGCCCACCTTTACGACTTGATAATAAACTCCTTTGAAAAGACAAGTAAATAGATTGATGTGCCTAAAAGTCTTTAGTTTTTTTTTTGTCTGAATTTAGAGAGTGGCTATAGTAGGTTAACTGTCCTTTCTTAAGATCCTTTCCTAAGGATTCCTGGGCCTTACCAGATGCCAGTCATTTCCCTTAAGACTTCTGGGTTTTTTCATCTGTTCTACAGCTGAATTCTTTATGTGTCCTTCCCTCACCTCAAGTAGCTCAAGTATGGCCTACTTGAGAACAGTTTTTGTTCTCAAAATTTAGAACAATTTTGTATTTAGTACATAATAAGCACTTAATAAATGCTTTTCATTGATTGATTGATTCATTCACTCATTCATTTCTGCTTTTCTCTGGATTCTGATTCTGGATAGGCTGCTTTCCTGCTCAAATGCTGGGCTTTGGAAAAGTTCAAGCTGATGGGGTGCTGGGTGCTTGTGCTTGGACCCCAGTTTCAAGATCACATTTCTCCCTAGCCTCAAAACACCATCCCTGACAGTTTTCTCCCCAGCCCAAGGATACCATGCCTAGCAATTACTCATGAGTGGGCCCCAGTAAGACAAACTATCTTTCCCCATTACAAGAACAAGCTGACCTCTGTAGAACTTTCCCTTATATGAAGAGGACTATCTTGTACCAGCAGAATTCTCATGTATTGATTCCCACAGTTATTGTATACAATCCAGAGGTCAAGCTATAGACATCAACTCTCAAAGCTATCTTGCTACAGATATAACAGAGCAAAAATTCACCCCTTAAAAACTCCTTCCCCTGGTTTCCAGTAGTAAATGACACCTGTGACTAAGGTTATATGTTATCATCTAATTAGCATATCTGCCAAATAATCCACTACTTTTCCTATATAAGCATCATTCCTGTTAGATTGCAAGTTCCCTAAGGATTTCTGCCCACCATATTGGCATTACAATAAACCTTTGCCAACTTGACTTAAAGAATGATTGAATCTGTGAATTCATTCCAGATGACCCTCTCCTGTACTTCAGTCCTTGAGGGGTTCCTGAACCCCCCCTCTAACTGCATCAAAGCTAAAGAGAGGGTGAAAACTTTTAAGGTAAAGAAAAGGTTCCTGGGATGGAAGACAGAAGTGTTCCTGATGGGGTGCTTGTGCTTGGACCCCAATTCTAAGATTATATTTCTCCCTAGCTTCAAAACCCTATCCCTGACAGTTTTCTCCCCAGTCCAAGTACACTATGCCTAGCAATAACTCATGAGTGGGCCCCAGTAAAACAAACTATCTTTCCCCATCACAAGAACAAGCTGACCTCTGAAGAAATTCTCTTGTAAAAACAGGACTGACTTATAACCATAGAATTATCATATATTGATTCCCAAAGTTATCATATTCAATCCAGAAGTCAAGCTACAGACATCAACTCTCAAAGCCATCTTGCTATAGACATAATAGACCAAAAATACACCCCTGAGAAATCCCTTCCCCTGGTTTCCAGTAGTGAATGACACCTGTGACCAAGGTTGTAAGTTACCACCTAATTAGCATATCTGCCAGATAATCTACTACTTTTCCTATATAAGCTTTAGCATCATTCCTGTTAAGTGGCAAGTTCCTTAAGGAGCTCTGCCCACCATATTGGCATTACAATAAACCTTTGCCATGTTGACTTAAAGAGTGCTTGAGT
The DNA here is from genome assembly GCF_011100635.1 of Trichosurus vulpecula. Classification (NCBI taxonomy): domain Eukaryota; kingdom Metazoa; phylum Chordata; class Mammalia; order Diprotodontia; family Phalangeridae; genus Trichosurus; species Trichosurus vulpecula. The sequence goes on along the minus strand of NC_050575.1, from coordinate 178,764,591 downwards.
CTGTGAATTCATTCTAGATGACCCTATCCAGTATTTCAGTCCCTGAGGGGTTTCTGAACCCCTTAAACCGCATCATTCCCAAGAAGGTAGAACTCCAACACTATTTTCCCTCCTCTACTTCCCCCCCACCTCCAGCTGGAAGGGACTCCTTTCCTTGCTTATTCACAGGCCTGCTCTACTTCCCTGGGTACCAGAGTACTGCAAAGGATTCTCTAAAGAGTCATTCATTGCCTGTACTAAGGGAACTGACTCATCTGGTTGAGGCAGGTCTAAATAGCCAGCCCCATCCCTAGGCTTGGGGAGGTCTTGGGCCCCACCAGCCTCTACCCAGAAGACCATCAAGCAGCTCACCCAGTGGAGGCCTGATTCTCTCCCCTCTCATCAGTAGTCACCATCGCTAATTCTTCTTGGCCAAAGCTTCACTCTACCACTAGATCCTCATGCTTATGCTTTCTTCCTTAAAGGGATAAAATCAGAAGTTGTTAAAAGGTTCTACTCTGGGGAAAAACTCCTATGGGCCTTTCATTGGTAAAAAAAAAAAAAAATTCAAGGGAAAACATATCTGATAGTGCATACTACTTTCTGTACCTTTAGCTCCCCAATTTCTATTGAAAAGAGAGCAATACATTTCTCTTCTCTAGGGCCAAGATTGGTCATAAATATTACTCTGTGTTTGGCTTTACTGTGGTATTCTTTTGGTTTGTATGGTTGTAGGTTCAGGACTCCTTTCATTCTACCTACCCCTTTCCCACCTTGCTGTGGAATTTGGCTTAGTGGCTCCAAGGAAGTGAGGAGAGAGACGAAGCTGGGAAACAGGTTCCCCACTGAACATCTTTGCTGGGCCAAGTTACTAAATCTACTCACCACTGCTTCTCAGTGGGCTAGCTAAGTCCAGAGAGTCAGAGGTCCCTGTCGGTGACCAGACATCCTAGACCAAGACTGCAAAAAATATTACACTGATGAGTTCTAATTTGCTCTCTATCCCAAGTTCCAGAAACTGCCTGGATCTATAGTTCATTCTTTATGCCATGAGACTCAGGATCCGTGTGCCTTCAGAGTTTCTGCCTCTTCATCTAATAAGATAGGATTTGAATGGGTACTCCTTTGCATGTTTGAAAGGAAAAGCAGTGAGGAGCTAAACAAATATAAATTACATATTTCCTAAAACTTCTGAATCCAGATTGATCCTATGTCTGATTGGAGATTTCTGAGGTCAGGAGAGCAGGGCCCATAGCCATGTGAATAGATGTTTTATATGTTTCAGTATGCATTGTGTTCTCATTCTTAAGTGCTATTATTTGCTCATTGATTCTAGGCTGAGTAAACATTATTTTCAATATCCAAAACAAACTTATCTCCTTCTACTACAGCTGACATCCATGACATGGTCACATGTCTAGCATTCCTTGAAGTACAGTCTATTTAAAAGGAGACAAGGTTGACCCAATGGGTGGGGACTCATACTTGAGTTCTCATTGGTAGATTTAAAAATATCTACATATCCCTTGACAAACAAATCAACATAGTCTTGTGGCAGCAGGCAAAACCGAGGGATAGAAGGTCCCTGACTCTCTGGTAATCATAGCAAGCATGACATTTACTCAGGATTTCATGTGCAAACTGCCAAGTTGTGTGGGTCTCCAGAGTGAATAGCAATCAATCAGCACCACCTGGGGTTATGTTACTATTGTTCTCTTGGTTCTGTTTACTTTATTCTGTATCAGGTCATACAACTCTTCCTGAGTCTTGGAATTTCTAGCATTCCTTATTCCTTATATTCATATACCATATGTTCAATTTGTTTAAGCCTTCTCCAATTGGTGGGCACCCAGTCTGTTTTCAGTTTTTTGCTACCACAAAAAGGTTCCTACAGATATCTTGGCATATATGGGTCCTTTTTGTCTTTGAACTCCTTGGGGAACATGATCAGTAGCAGGATACTGGATTAAAGGTATAAAAAGTTTAGTAACTTTCCTCATATAGTTCAACATTACTTTCCAGAATGATTGAACCAATACAAAAATGATAAATAATAATAAACATTTACTAAATGCTTACTATGTACAGGCACTGAGCTAAATGATAAGGATACAAATACAAAAAAAGAAAGACAGTCTCTGCCTTCAAGGAGCTTACAATCTAATGGGGGAAGATAAAATACAAAAGGAAGCTGAAAAGGGGGAGGGGAGCAGAAGGTACCCAATGAGGGGTTATCATGGAAAAGTCAATCAGAATTAGCCAAAGTAGTAGTCAGATGAGATATGAAGACATGTCTGAAGTGAGCTCTAGGTTTTAGAGTTCATGGTCCCAACCTCCAATCAGAGAGACAGAAGGTAATGATAAAGAACCAAGGGTGATGGCATCCTTTTTTTTTTTTTGAGGCAACTGGGGTTAAGTAACATGCCCAGGGTCACACAGCTACTAAGTGTCTGAGGTTGGATTTGAACTTAGGACCTCCTGACTGCAGGGCTAGTGCTCAATCCACTGCACCACAGGCTAATTGGACCTCAAAGGCTGCTGAGGCTATCCCAATAGTGAGCTTCCTGGGGCATGGTGAGGTCAATCAGAGAAATCCCAAAGTAATGCAGCCAAGTGAGAAATAAGGAGATATATATAGATCCATCAGCAGTTTATTAGTATGCCTGTCTTCCCATATCCCCCCAACACTAGGTAATCAATGGCACAAGACCCCCCAAACTCACACACCCCAAACTCAATCTTAATGGCTGACCCCTTTGAGATTATTCGCTCTGTTTGGATCATTGTCCCAACCTGAGTTTCTCTAGATAAATCTTCTGATATAATCAAGATATAGCTTATGAAAGGCAGCATGGCATAGTGAATAGAGAGCTTTTTTCCAGTCAGGAAAATGGGGGCTCAGGTCCTTCCTCTGAAATGTGCTGGTGGTTGGCTAATTGCCTTGGGCAAGACACTTGGCTTCTCAATACCTCTGGCAGCTTGCTAAGACTCTACGGTACAGATTAGTTTCAGATAAACATTTGGTACAAGGAGTTTCCTTACAGAGAGTATTGTATACCATTGAACTCACAAGTTTAGTCCAAAGAAATTGCTTATGTATTGGTTTCCCCAAATGTGGGAACAACAGATCCATATAAATATTCAACGTACTGGGTTCCAGGTGAGACATTCTTTATTTTATCCTGCCGAAGATTGTAACATCATTTCACAAGGGCAGCTACTACTTTTATAGGTTCTAGAGGTGTATGTATACAGTGAACTCCTAAAACTATGCCTCATGAGGTCCAACTAATGTGTTTCCCATTAACAGTAAGCTCAAAGCAAAGCATCTTTACTAAGATGACAGATTAAGAACAAGAGATATAAAATATTCCCTTTAAACCTGTGGCACACTCTCCCATAAATACACACAAGGATGAGCATACATTTGTAATGAGAACACATTTGTAGCACCTGTAGGTAGTGAGACATACATGTAAGGAACACATCAGACCAAGGCAACTCACCCCTTCAGTACTCTTGTTGTTAAGTCTGACTACTATTTCTTCAGGGCCCCTCATCTCTTTTGGAGAGGTGACAGGAGAAGTTGTTCATCTGGGCTTCCTGCATCTTCATATCTTCAAAGGTTAGTTCCAATCTGTTAGGCATAAATATCCCTTGAATCTATGGTCAACTCTGTTACCAGGGGATCATAGTTCTTGAAACTGCCTCCTTCTTTGAGTCCCTGTATCTCTTTATACATGTTGAATTAGAAAATATTTACCTCTGCTTCTCTGGATGGGCTTCAGACTCTCTTGAACCGGAGAATTCTGTCTCTTACTAGGTAAATCCAGCTGTCAGATGCCAAGGTCAACAGGGGCATGGGAAGGAGAGAGAAATGGCCTACTTCTTCCCTATGGTGCTTTGGTATAGAATAACACACCACAAAGCTGGACCTAGCCTGGATTCACCCAAACTGACTTTGTATCAAACTCTTCAATTTTCTTTTAAGAGTCAAGGGGCCAGTCTTTTGCACAGATAATGGACAAGTTCCCTTCTAATTTGGTCAAGGGACTTTTTTCGAACTTTGTAAGGCCATCACCAGGTATGGTCTCATCTTAGCAATGAGTTCAACACCTCATATTTGCCCTTTACTACCTGTAACTAGGGCAGCTAAGTGGTGCAGTGGACAATGTGCCAGGTCTGGATTCAAGAAAAGCTGAGTTCAAATCTGGTCTCAGACACTGTCTAGCTATGTGACCCAAGGCAAGTTACTTAACCCTGTTTGCCTCAGTTTCCTTATCTGTAAAATGAGCTGGAGAAGGAAATTACAAACCAGTACAGAATCTTTGCCAAGAAAACTCCAAATGGGGTCACAAAGAGTCAGACAGAATTTAAACAACTGAATAACAACAACACTTATGACTGTATTCTGGGCCTTTCAGACTCAAGGTTTAGTCAAAGATCAACTCTCCTACGGATACAAAGGACTGAGAGCAACTCATGAACTGACTCAGAAATACACTGAATACTCAAATAGCTCACCAGCTGAACACACACACCACATACACACACAATATTGAACTTGATATTGCCATTGGAATGACACCTTTATATGCTAATGAAATCCCTCTGTCACACACGAATGTACATAATGTTCCCCCCAGACTCATAGTGCTACTCTGATTAATACTTCTCTTGGAGGGTAAACATTTGGGGGCTTCTGAATAAGTAAATTTTTTATTGGACTGGATCTATCCAAGTAATTCTGCTCAGGAACTAAATTCATTCTCTTCTTTTTTCCAAGGAGCACAATATTTCAAGAAATTGTCTCTCTAGAACGTCTGGGATCAAAATTCAACTCAAGAACTCTCAAAATTGAGATTCTCCCCCAGGCAGCTCCCAGACATGGGACTCTCCTTTGTCAGCTGAGTGGGCACACACATTTGCTTTTGCCTTGTGCTTCAGTGGGAAACTTTCAGTGTCAGAGTTGTTGCCGTCTGTTAAACTGGGACATCTCATTCTCGAGATCTCTCCTTTCAGGCTCTGTGCATTGACATCATCTGCTTCTGGGTGTGAGAGTAGAGCGAAATCTCTTTCCATTATTGCTATACTCTGGAAGAAGGCACAAAGGGAAAAAATGGTAAGTGAAGACATGAGAAACTAAGCAATTTTACAGACCAAAAGAAATCAGATTTGAAGTCAGTCAATCATCAGGAGGAAGCCCCTGTTAGCCAATAAACAGGGAGTCAGTAAACATTTATCAAGCATCTACTATTTGCTAAGCATAGAGGATACAAAGGCAAAAGACCACTGGAGGAGCTTACAGTCTAGTAGGGGAGAGAAGGGAAGGTATGTGTAGGATAAATAGAAAATAATCAACAGAGGGAAGGCAGGAGAATTAAGGGGGATTAGGAAAGGCTTCCTGTAAATCATAGAATATTAGCTGGGACTTGAAGGAAGTCAAGGAATCTCAGAGGTGGAACCCAACCAGTGCCACACCAGTGGACATGCTCAGATTTCATAGAAATCTTATATGCCTGTAAATAAGGGTATGTTTCTATAATCTCAAATTGGTTGAGAGAACTTATTTTGATTTTCCTTATAGCTACTTCTATCTCTTACCATCTTGACCAATTTGATAGATATGAGGTGATACCTGCATTTCTGTTAGTAGCAATTTGGAACACTTTTATATGACTGATGATTTTTTTCTTCCTTTGAAAACTGTTCCAACCAATCTTTCCAGCCCCATTGTATTCCTTTTCTGGTTCAATATAATCCTTACATCTAGATATAATCAGTCTCTCTCTTGGTTCTTCACAAGACACTCCATTTTTCATCTCCATGTCTTTGTACTGGCTGTCCCCCTTGTCTAGAGTGGGATCCCTCTTCATATCTACTTCAAAGATCTTTCTTCCTTCAAGATGCAGCTTGTGTATCACCTTCTACATGAAGCATTTTCTGATCCCCTCAATTGCTAATGTCCTCCTCAAACTACTTTGTATTTTATCTGTATAGACACATATGTTTATGTATGAGTGCATATGTATACACTCTTGTCTCCATTATTAGATATAAGATCTTTTCAAGGACAGAGTGTTCCATTCATTGTAATTCTACTCCAGCACATAGCACAATGTCAAGAACATAATAGTCACTTAATAAAAACTTGTTGATTAAGTAAATGCAAAATTTATACATAATAAATACAAATTATTTAGAAAACCTTCTGGTAACTTGGATAGAGACCGAGCCTTGGAGCCAGGAAGGTCTGGGTTAAAGTCCCTTTTATATACACTAGGCAAGTCACTTAACCACTTAATGCTCCAAGGAAACTCTAAGAGTATAAATTGCAGAGCAGTTCCAGATCTTCATTGACAGAGCAAGTTTTCTCACAGGGAAGCTTCCTATACTGATGAAACTGCAGGTTCAGATCAAAAAAAAAAAGTAATTTTGGGAAGGGAACACTAACAACTGGGGTCATCAGAAAAGACCTTTGGAGGTAGCTCTTGAGCAGAACCCTTAAATGGAGATAGGGATTCCAAGAGGCAGAGGTGAAGTGGGAATTCCCTGGCTCATTTTTTTGTTTCTTTTTTTCTTTTCTCTTTTCTTTCTCCTTTTTAGCCATTATATATTGTATCCCCAAAAGTTCTTCTTTTGCCCTTTCCTTTTCTCTTTAAAATTATTTATTTAATATTTTATTTTCCTCCTGCTTTTTTCATTTCTTTTATCTTTCAATATTAACTCCCTTGGTGATTTCATCTAATAAAATGGCTTCAATCAATAGTTCTATGCAGATCTCTCCTAAATCTATAACTCCAATACTGTTCTCTCTTCTGAGCTCCATTTCCATTTGCCTGATGAACAGCTCCACTTAGATGTCCTGCCAGCATCTTAAATTTAATATATCCAAATAAATCATCTTCTTCACAAAATCTGTTCCTCCTTACAACTTTATTTATCTTTTAAAAAATGAATTATAGTTATTTTAAATCATTTTTTAATGAGAATTTGCTTTCTTTCTCTCATCTATCCCCAAAGGGAAAAAAAACAAACCCTTGTAATAACCATACTACCCTAAACATGCCCAATCTTGTCTGAACCCCATTTTTCTTACTGGCATCACTATACTTTTTCTTTTTAAATAAGTTTTTACTGGTGTCTTTTTTACATTACCAAGACTTTCCCCCTCATCTCTTCCTCTCTTCTCTCTCAGAAAGTTATCCTATATAACAAAACATATCTTTAAAGGAAAAATAAAAGAATAAAAAATAAGCAAAACTGATCAGCAAAACTTGAAAAAGTCTGAAAATATGTGCTACATACCACAATCATGGACCTTCCACCATGGGGTGGGATAGCAATGTCTTTTGACCATGTAATTCTTTGTAATTTTGTAACATAAATTTCTTTTAGTGATTGTTCTGTTTACACTTTTGTAGTCATTTTATATATTGTTTTCTCCACTCTGCTTATTACATTCTGCATCAGTCCATGTAGATCTTTCCATTCTTCTCTGCCTTCATCATATTCATCATTTCTTACGGCACAGTGACGTTCCATGACAATAATGAACCATAATTTGTGTAGCCATTCCTCATTTGCTGAGCATCCTCTTTGTTTCTAATTTCTTGCTTTCTCCTTGTCAATGGCTTCCTTGGGGCATAAACCTAGCAATGGAATCTCAAAAGGTACAGAAATTTTAGTTGCTTAATTCCAAATTACTTTCTAAAATGGTCGTGATTCACTTCACCATCATCCAATTAGTGTTGTTTCTAGATACCAAACTTTTAGAAGGAAAATTTGATACAAAGGTTTTTTCCCCCATTTGACCCACTTCCCTTCATATCCTAGGTGCATTAATTTTGCCTGTGCAGAGCTTTTCATTTTCATGTAAATGAACTACTACACTCTTTTTCAAAACAACTCTGTAAAGTAGGGTAAGACAAATTGTATTGCCAGCATTTTAGAGGAGGAAACTCAGAGGCAACACAACTTTTCCTGGGTCACAAAGCAAAGACCAAGCACCCAACTCCAAGTTGCTGCACTTTTCTTTTTTTTAACCCAAGCTGTGATTTCATTAGTATAGGGAAAGCCTGTAGAGGAAACTCTTTTCACTGATGATGCAGACTTACATTTGCTCACCAAAATAGGAGTTAAATGATTTGTTCACGGTCACACAGCAATTATGTGTCAGACTTGAAACCAGATCTTGACTCTGAGGCCAAAGCTGTCCATGCAGCAAGAAGCTTGCACAAAATTGTACTTAATTGAAATTAAATCCAAAAAGCTTTTACGTATTTAGCACCCATGCGCAAGTTACTGTGATGGGGATACTACAGAAAAACAGCTCCTGCCCTCAAGGAGCTAGTTGTTTATGGAACTGAATTAAAAATATCTTCCATTTCTTAGCAGTGGGATCCCCCAAATTCCCACAGACCTGATCACCAAGCCCATTGCCAAGACTGAGGGTGACAGGCATCCAAGGAAAGGAGTGGGGGGTTTGCAGGTGTGGATCCAAGCTGGGAACTTGGAGGATGATAACCGCGACCTATGGCGGCTAGGGCCGGGAAGAGCAGTCTGGTGGAGAAGTCTGGGAAACTTTCAGGCTAGCTTCGCCGTAGGACTTGGGGGAGAGTGCTCGGCTTGGTGGGGCCTGGAAGAGGAAGACTTAAAGTTGAACGAGTTTGACACAAGGCAAAACGGGAGAGTGAGGCTTAGGTTTAGGCTTAGGCAACCCGAGCGCAGAAGATGAGTTGTAGGAGCAGACGCAATCCAACACTACGGAGGCCTCCGCGTCCCCACACTCCCCTCGTCTCGACTCCTTCCTGCCTTTCTAGCCCGAAGAACGCTTATCTCAATGGTGAATCCGAACAGGGCTGGACTCCCCCAAACCCCACCTGCCTTGTCCCAGTCACGTGACCTAACACTCGCCTATCAGAAGGACGGAGTTCGAGTGAGGACGTGGCGGGAGGATGCTCTCATTGGATGGTTCGAGGGGAAGGCGGGGCCAGGGCGCAGCGGGCCCCCCAAGGGGAAGTGAGTGGCCGCGGCTGGGATTACGTGCAGTGGTGGCGGCTGCAGCGGCTGCGAGTCTTCTGGAGGCCGAGTGGAAGCGACAGACACTAGGCTTGGCCTCGGCACTTGCTCAGCATACGACCCGGACATGGATCCCGCCAGCCAAGGTAGCCGGGGCAGGAGGAGAGCAGGGACTGAGCCACTGACTGACTGAGCGACCGAGTGACTGACGGACAGAAAGGCAGCCCGGCCCCGCCTCTGGTCCATCCCGCCCCTCCGGGCTCCGCCCCCAGCCCCCTCAGCCCTTGACTTCTCTCTGCACTCCCGGGTACCCCACCCCTCACCTTAGTTCCTTCTGCCCAGATATCCCTGTGGCTTCCTGGCGCGTATGCTGTTCCTCTCCCCCCCACCCCATATGTGCTCGCCCATGGTGTCCTCAGCCCTACCATATGTACCCTTCGGGGGCCACCATCTTTTCCTTGGTCGACCCCCATTTCCTTGGTAGACCTACCCCCAGCTTCTCCTGGTCTCTCCTATTGGGTTCCCCCCTCAGAAACCCGCCCTCCCAAATCGTATGGGGATCCGTCTGTCGGCCCTTGGCCTTTGGCCATCTCCTCATGTCATGTCATCCCAGCCCTTCTAGGTCTTATTTCTCTGGATCGACTACCTGCTCTTTCCCCCCAGCGCCTTCCCCTCCCCCCCCCCCAAATTTCAGGTAGCCCAGAATAGAAGAGAATGCTGGATTTGGAATTAGACGACTTGGATTTTTTTTTTCATTCTGCCTCTTAGGCAGGTTTCTTTGTAAAATAAGCAGATTGGACAGTCTCCTTCCTGTTCTGAATCTATGATTCTTAAAACCACCAGGAACATTTTCCATTCATTTTCTGGGCCCCTCTTTGGTTGCTTCTTTTGTTTTCTTACCTCGTACCCTCTGTGGTAATTCCGGTTCAATCTCTCAGCAACTTTTCAGGAGCCCCTTTCCAGTGCCTTCAACACCCCCCCCCCCACCTTGAAGTGTCCCTTTAGTCTTTTCCATCCTTTTCGTTCAGCAAATAATTATTAACTGAAGAACTACAGTCATTGATGCCTACCCTCATTTTTATCACCCCTTTGTCCTGCCCCCAACTCTCAGGTTTCCTGAGGTCTTCAAGGTCTTCATTTTCTTTGGTTTCCCTCTCAGAGGTTTCTCCTACATCTCATATTTTTCTTAGATCTCTCTCTTGCCTTTTTCTTAGTATTTTTAATTTCCTGCCCTTCCTTAGTTCCCTCCAGACTTGATCCTCTTTCAGCTTTCCTTACCCTTAGTCTTCCAAACCTTAGGCTCCTTACTCTTCCAAACCTCCTTCCATGTAAACTTCTCCAACTTCAGTTGCATCACTTGCAGACTC